>NC_061117.1:9329329-9432412 GCF_002878395.1 Capsicum annuum
TAAAAATACTTTACACAATAGGTATATGGTCATGAAACTTCTATATGATCAAAAATAATCATTTTAGGACTTTAAACATATGAAGAATGGTTTCAAGTTGTAACGCCCTGAGTCTGTACCCCGGACGCTATACGGTGCTCATAATCCCGAAGGACCACAAGCTAACCCAAGACTGGTACCTACAACAATAGTATGGTAAATATGTGGAAAGTAGTCGGAAAATTAGCCATAAGGTTCAATACTATAAATAATAATGGATATGGTATCACAATACCAAAACTAAATGTTGATGTATGAGCTAATGCTAACACATTTGAGGCTTTTAACTAAGAATAATTGTGAAGTCTTAAGCAACTTTTGTCGTTTTGGATTGTTTTATGTTTGATTTTGCAGAAGAAGCTAATATGTTAGCTAACCAACAAGAATGGAAGTAAATGAGCTGAAATCAGAATTAAATAGAGGCAAAGTGTGGCTGACGACATTTGTGATAAGTCGTCAGCCCTGTGATAAGCTATCAGCTTCAAAGTCAGCCATAGACAGAGAATTGACCAAAGTTGAAAGTTGTGATGATATTTTGTGATAGGTCGTCAAGGAGCTGATAAGCCATCAAGAATGTCATCAGCCTAAGGCAGCATATAAGAACTGAAGTAGAGACTTGACGATATTTGTGATAAGTCATCAAGGAGCTGATAGGGCATCATTGTTTATCGTCAGCATTAGGCAGCAAGCGTCCAAAGCAAAGAGAAAGCTGACAACATTTGTGATAAGTCATCATCCTCCTGATAGACTATCACAAATGTTGTCACCTAATCCAAAGAATTTCTGAATTTTATTATTTTGTTTCCATAATTAGGGTGAACTATTTAAAGACTTTTTTTAGAGTTTTCTTCAAAGTACCCGAACCTTGAGTTTTAAGACACGATACTTTGTTATTTTCTCTCTCTAACTTCTTGTCTTGAAAAAGCAATTACTTTGAAGAGATTTTAATCATTATTTTGGGATTTTTGTTGTGATCTAATCTGAGATTCAATAGTTATTATTCATCTCATGGCAAGTTTAACTTGAGAATTATGAATTATCTAGTGGCTTCGATTATTACATCCTGCGTGGCTAAATTTCTTTAACCTGAATTATGGGATTTAGGGTTAGGTCTTGATAAGGTGTTGAGTGTTCAGGATTCGAAAGGTGGTAGGACTTCTTGACAATTCTGATGTTTTAGTTATTATCTATTGGTTTCAAATGATATATAACACCTACTTTGATTTGCTTGAGAAAAAAATTAAGTATAGTGGGAAGTGAATTATCAATAGGGACTTGGAAGAACAAAACTTTCGTTTAATAATTAGAGTTGTAACAAGGTTGGTTAACCTGAGGTAAAATTTGTGCAGTGAATATAAATTCCCTAAGTCTGAAAGGATTAGGTAATTAAATGCTTAAGTAGGTCAGAGACATTTAAGCATAACTTGGATAAAGATAACTTCTTGTCCTACCTACCGTGAGAATCTTGAACCACTAGTAGAATCTGTCAAGTACAAAAATCCCTAGTGAACATAATTCTGGTTCTTCCACAAACTCTTAATTACAAACTAAAACTAAGGAGACCAAAAATTATTTTCTAATCTCAGAAACCCCCCATTTTATCTTTTCGTGCCAGTTATTTGAATTCAACTTGTAGCTATAGTTTCAAATTAGTTTAATTGCCACTCACATTTTTCTCTGTGGATTCGATCCCAACTCCAAAAGTTGGATAAATATATTGACGACACCGCCTTGAACTAAATTGACGAGTAAGTAGAGCATTAACAAAAATGGCGCCATTGTCGGGGAACAATTTGACGTATTGAGTTGGTTTTGAATTTTAGTTTACTTGCTTGAATTTAAACTTGTAAATATTTGTTTAGTTTATTTTTTTTAATTTTATTTTCTTTTATTTGTATCTTTCTGACACCTTTCTTAAGATGTCAGCCTGGATAGATGGTTTTTTGAGTGATGACGATTTTTGTGACGATTCTTATTATTATTGTGGGGGACCATATTTTAAGGCTTGCTATCCAGATTTACCTGGAAGTGCATGGATGGGACCTTTGCAATGTGATGTGGATACTGTCCTACTTACTGTAACTTGGTGTTTGGCTTGTTGTCAAAGTGATCATACTGAATAAATATGTGCTATCATGATTCAAACGAACAAATTGATGAAATGAATTTTAGAGAATTAAGAACGGTTGTGGGAAAAGCTAAAAGAGTTACCACTCCCACCATGTTTACAGTGGCTAAACAAAGAAGAACAAAAGGGGGACATTAGCCAATTTGAGGAGAAAACTCAAGAATCACAATCACTCAATTGTCATCTTGATCTTGAGACTGACATTGAGAAGGTGAATAAAAGTGAGTGTGTAGTAGACAGCGTAAATTTTGAAGTAGGATTGATTGGGCCTCATTCGAAGCACTTTTCTACATTATGTTTAGATGATATCTTGCCTGTGGAATCATTTAAAATAGTAGAAGAGTGCAAAGATGAGGAACCAGAATCCTATATTCTTGATTTTACACTAGACAAGCAACATAAAAACATACCTCACTTTAAGGCCGAGTGGTTTACCACATTCAATCCATTACTTGACATCTTAATTTTTGTACCACCCCCTATGATCGAGGCAAGAAGATGGATTCTAAGTTGAGGGTGAAATTTAAATCGTCTTAGTAGAGGGATAAAGTATGAAGCACTTTTAAGGTATCTTGATGAATTTTGAGTAGTCAAGATAACCTAGCCGTGCCGTGACACTAAATTAGGCTCTTCTTGGGAGGCAAACCAAGGTATTTTGTTGTTTGTATTCTTATTATGTGGTTGACATCAGATCTTTGCATCCATGGTTCCACGGGTATGTTTCTGACTCTCTTATTTTGGTTTGAAGCATTCGGGATAATGTATGATTCTAAGTTGAGGGTGGGACTACTTGTGGGTGTTGATGTCCTCTTGGGGTTTTTGTTGTCGTGCCTCTTTTCTCCGGAGTCTTGTTCCTAGTAGAGTCGGCATGTTTAGGCGTATAGTATTTTTTTAAAAATGTTGTAGTTGACTAGGAGAAATACAAGTACCTTAGGCAGTTAACATGTTTTTGTTGATTTTTTAACACCTCTCCAAAGGTCTATTTTATAAATGTGTGATATGAATTTATGTGTGACCATTGTGCATCTTGTTATGGCATTAGTACTAGTGACATAATAACCATTGTAAAATAATTGCATGAACCGAATGGGTAGTATTTTCTTATTTACCTTTCTGTTGTGTGTGTGAGAAATACTACCTAGTTCCTATTGTGTGTTAAATCCAGAACTTGCCTGGTTGGTCTTGCCTTGGTTGAAGGATAAGGGTTAGGAAGGGATCATAGGCCGTTTTGATATTAGATTACTTTAGCCTAAATGACCTTTCCTATATGCATAATATCCCTTGATCCCTCTTTTGAGTCTGATTAGCCTATTTCTTTTTAAGACAGCTGTCACCTTCCCATTTAGATCACAATGAACCTCTTTTAGCCCTGGTCCTCCATGGACACTTTTCACCTTGACTTAGGCAAATGGCCTAAGTTGAGGGTGGCTATCATAGGAGTGCGTGATATAGAATGAGTATGAAGAAAGGTAATATAAAAGAAAAAAATAAAAAGTTGGGTGTGGAGGTGAGAGCAATAAAAAGAAAAATTGTGAAAAAGAATAAATGATTGTAGAAGAGACCACACCCATCATAAATAAGTGTGATCAAGAAAAGAGAAGAGCAGAAAAGGCTAAAGAGTGAAACCCCAAAAAAGCTAGTGTAGTGTCAAGGAGGCCTAGTCACTTTAAATACCATCGAGTATCATACCATCCCATAACCTACATTACAAGCCTAAGAGAAGACCTATCTGAAGATCTGGGTAATGAAAATAAGGGTAAGCCTATGGTACTTGGCATACATTGGTTGGAATTTCATTCTGAGATTGAGTGTTTTGATTGTCCCCATGGTTACATATATGATTACTTATATGAGATGAGGGGGATTTCTTTTCTATGAGGGCACGCCAGATATGTTACTAGGTGCTAACTTGTTTGGAGAGTGTAATACTGGTCAATGCATGGTTGTTATAACTGAATTAACGTCGTATCTTGATTCCTGTGTGTTGCATTGGTGTTCTTCAATAATATACATAGTTTTTGTTGAATTGACTAACCTTGGAGAAGGTAAAATTTTTGTGAGATGATTGGATAATTGACTGCAAAATGTGCTTTGTATTCTATTAGTTGTACTGAGTTTCTTGAGGACAAGCAATTGTTTTAAGTTGAGGGTGTTGATGTGTGAGCTAATGCTAACACATTTAAGGCTTTTAACTAGGAATAATTGTGAAGTGTTAATAAACTTTTGTCATTTTTGATTATTTTATGTGTGATTTTGCAGAAGAAGCTAATATGTTAGAGAACAATGGAAGCAAATGAGCTGAAATCTGAAGTAAATAGAGGCCAAGTGTGGTTGACGATGTTTGTGATAAGTCACCATCCTTGTGATAAGCTATCAGCTTCATCGTCAGCCATAGACAGAGAATTGGACTAAGTTGAAAGTTGTGACGACATTTGTGGTAGGTCGTCAAGGAGGTGATAAGCGTCAAGAATAACTTCAGCCTAAGGCCGCACATGAGAACTAAAGCAGAGACTTGATGGCATTTGTCATAAGTCGCCAAGGAGATGACAGGGCATCACCGTTTGTCGTCAGCGTTAGGCAACAAATGTCCAAAGCAAAGAGGAAGTGGACGATATTTGTGATAAGTAGTCAGCCTCCTGATAGGCTATCACGAATGGCGTCACCTAATCCAAAGAATTTCTGAATTTTATTATTTTATTTCCTTAATTAGGTGAACTATTTGAAGCCTTGTTTAGGGTTTTATTAAGGGTACCTGAACCTTGAGTTTTGAGACACGATACTTTGATATTTTCTCTCTCTAACTTCTTGGCTTGAAAAAGCAGTTACTTTGAAGAGATTTTAATCATTATTTTGGGATTTCTATTGTGATCTAATTTGAGATTTAATAGTCATTATTCATCTTGTGGTAAGTTTATCTTGCAAATTATGAATTCATCTAGTTGTTACAATTATTACATCATGCGTGGCTAAATTCCTCTAACCTGAATTATTGGATCTATGGTTAGGTCTTGATAAGGTGCTAAGTGTTCAGGATTCGAAAGGTGGTGGGACTTCTTGATAAGTCTAATGTTTTAATTATCGTCTGTTGGTTGCAGATGATAGATAACACCTGCTTTGATTTGCTTGAGAAATAAATCAAATATACTGGGAAGTGAATTATCAACAGGGACATGAAAACACTAAACTTCCGTTTAATAATCAGCACTGTAACAAGGTTGGTTAACCTGAGGTAAAATATGGGTAGTGAATATAAATTCCTAAGTTCGGGAGGATTAGGTAACTAAATGCTTAAGTAGGTCAAGAGATATTTAAGCATAACTTCGATAAAGATAACTTGTTGTCCAACCTACTGTGAGAATCTTGAACCACTAGTAGCATCTGTCAAGTACAAAAATCCCTAGTGAACATAATTCTTGTTTTTCCATAAACTCTTTATTACAAACTGAAACGAAGGTGACCAAAAATTATTTTCTAATCTCCAAAACCCCCATTTTATCTTTTCGTACCAGTTGTTTGAATTCAAATTGTAGCTATACTTTCAAATTAGTTTCACCGCCACTCACATTGTTCCCTGTGGATTCAACCCCAACTCCAAAAGTTGGGTGAATATATTAACAACGACCACCTTGACCTAAATTGACATGTAAGTTGAGCGTTATCAAAGATTAATACTAAAAACTGAACAGTTGTCTAAAAATACTCTAGTCTGAAAAGCCTCTAAACTGTCTAAACTGTGGAGTTGACGGGACAATTCCCCAACTAACTCTGATACTGAAAATAAACTAAAATGCTAAAATAAATAATCATGTCGTTGAACTATGAGGACTCACCACTAACTCTGTATGTTGAGAATCTAAACTGCTAAGGGTGCTCTGGAGCCCGTGCATCTGAACCTATCATATAAGACATCATAGCGCAAAAGAAAAGTATTCGTCAGTACTTTGAATGTACTGGTATGCTTAGTGAGGCAGGCTAAAATACATAGGTTCATATGCATGAACAATACTAAATAAATGTCACGAGTATGACTGAATGAGAGTACATGCATCAATTTTTAAACTTTATGGAGATAGTAATAACACTGGATACTGAATCTAGATAATGATTAACTAATATCTGAGTATAATTAAACTGAATTACTGTTAACTGAATGACTGTATCTGATAGTCTTAATTCTGTGAAACTATACTGAGTCCTATACTGAGGTGACTGATTGTGTCTGACAGTTCTGAATCTGTGAAACTGAACTGAGTTCCATACTAAGACTGAATCTAAAATTGAGACTATGGGAAGTAATCATCTAACTGACATACCCCTTCTCTAACTGATTTAGGGTCCAATATGTAACCCTAGTTGGAAGGGTCTTAATACCATGCCACAGGTAAGGACAAGTGTTGAGTCACCCTCATCTGGCAGGTGCTCTGAACGAGTATGGGGGTACCCTCAACTGGAAGGTAGATCACCTCATCAACCCTCAACTGGCAGGTTGATATCTAACCTATGCTGGCTACATAGTTCCTGAATGCAATGACTGCCTCTAAGGATTTCACCCTCTACTGGCAGGTAAGTCCCCATCCGTGGGTTCACTCGGTACTAAATCCTTCTCCTAATTGAATAAACACTGGACTAAATTTTAAACTGTACTAGGCTAGTCTGAAGTGTTATTAATCATATTGTATAACTGAATTGAACTGATTTTACTAAATTGAGCTGGACTAATTCTGAGTTACCTGAGTTTTCCTAAGTTCTATAATTGACTAAATTCTACTGATCGAGACATAACTGATTCTACTCTGTGACTGACCATGGCTCTAGACAAGCAGCTAAATTATCAGGAATTAAATACCCCTAGGACTCGATAGCATAAACTTAAAAGACATGGCATAACTAACTACTTAGTAATCATTCATTCATTTGGGAATTCAAGCAAACACTTGCATGACATGAAGTTTCATACATGCTAACATGATATAATTTCACTATTCAACTCATATGGACAATTCCTCAAACACTTGTGGAGCATAATAAATGCACATAATACTAAAACAACATGTAGGTATCGTGATTCAATTCTAACTACATTTCTATAGTTTCAATTTGAATTCACATGATAAAGAAGGCATATCAATTAATTCTACATGAATCTTGTAATAAATCATGAAATAAAAACCCAATTAAGTAATAATTATGAATACACTTTAATTCCAATCATGGAAATCATGATATCACTCTACATGAGCTTTAAAAGAGTTTCTTGGACTTCAAGGGTGGAAGGAACCTTTGGATGAACACTTCACATACCTTAGTTGGTGCATTCTGCAAAATTACAGTGGAATCTAGATCCTTGAATTTGACTATAATTCACCTAGGGTTTTTGTTCTTGAGAAGTTGTGAAAGAATGAATATAACTTGCTAAAAGAGGGCTAAATTTTGTGTTATGGGGTCTGAAGGGCATGGGAAAAAGACTTAAATAACCTTGAGGACGTGACTTTTTAATGACTATAAACTGAACCATCGACGCACAGAACGACGTGCCACGTTGTTTGCATCAACGCGATAGCCAATGTGTCGTATTGTGTCCACGTTGATTCACTGGAATTGGAAACTGGGATCTGGGAAAACATTTATCAATGCAATAGTCGATGCGACACGTCAAGATCATGTTGATCCACTAGTTTAGGATTCCAAAGGTGCTTCAAATGAAGTTCAAAAAATTTGAAACTTGTCCGGGAACACCTATTGACATTACTGATCATGAATTAACTTAAATATCAACATTTAAAGGGTGCAAAGGTTGCAAAATAAAAATTCCAACTTTCGAAGGTTAAAATAACACTAAGTCTGAATGCTTATCAAGAATTTTCTAAGTTTGGGACCCCTTTACAAGCTTAAAGGACTGAATTAAGCTAAGAATTTTGCGGGGTCTTACATTATCTCCCCCTTGGGAACATTTATCCTAGAATGAAACTGACTAAGTTGAGAATAACATTCATCCTGACTAAGTTGAGAATAACATTCATCCTCCAATTAGACTAACTAAGCTGAGAATACTGGTAGACTGAACTTACTTACTGAACATGAACATCTGAAACATGATTATCTGACTGGCATTACTTACATACTGAATTTCTTACTGAACATGCATATGTTATGCATGAGTACATAACTGAACTGATTCATAAACATATGACGAAATATGCAATGGTAACTGATACCAAGTTCGTAATGGAAAATTTGAGCATAAAACTGAATAAGCTTAAGGAAAACTATTACCTTGAGTTGAATCTGAGTTTTTGAACAAGAGGTGAGGATACTTGGTCCGCATATATGCTTCTGCTTCCCAATAAGCTCCCTAAATAGATAGATTTTGCCAAAGAACTTTGACTAAAGGGACTTATTTTTTCCTCAGTCTGCGAATCTGATAATCAAGGATTTCGACTGGAATCTCTTCATAAGAGAGGTTGTTCTAAACATCTATGCCCTCTACGGGAACTATGACTGATGGATCACCTATTCATTTCTTTAGCAAGACGAAATAAAAAACTAGTTGGACTAAAGATAGATCTGAAGGCAACTCAAACTTGTAAGCTACGTTTTCAAAATGGCTGAGAATTTGGTAAGGACCGACATATCAGGGACTGAGTTTCCCTATCTTGCCAAATGACTTCACTCCTTTCATAGGAGATATTTTCAAGTAAATACAGTCACTATCTCGAACTTGAGATAGTACATCTGCGTATGATTTCTAGCAGCTTTGAGCTATCTTAAGTCTTCCCCGGATCAACTGGACTTTCTCTAAGGTATCAAATACCAAGTCAGGCCCTACCACTGTGGCCTCACCCACTTTAAACCAATCAATAGGAGATCTAGACCTCCTCCCATAAACCACCTCAAACAGAGCCATCTGAATACTGGAATGATAGTTGTTGTTGTATACGAACTCAATCAAAGGAAATTGGTCATCCCAACTACCTTTAAAGTCTATTGCACATGCTCGTAGCATATCCTCTAAAGTTTGAATGGTTGTTTCTGCTTGACCATCTATTTGAGAGTGAAAAGTTGTACTGAGTTAACTCAAGTACCAAGAACCTTTTAGAATGCTTTCTAAAAATAAGAGGTGAACTGGTACCTATATCTAAGATGATGGACAATGGAACACCATGCAATCTGACCAACTCCCTAATATAGAGTTTGGCATAATCTTGGATTGGGTAAGATGTATGGACTAGTAGAAAATGACCTGAGTTGGTCATTCTATCTCTAATGAACCAAACTAAATCATGCGGACGATGAGTACAAAGCAATCCCGTCACAAAGCCCATGTTCACTTCTTCCCATTTCCAGGTAGGAATGCTGAACTCCTGCATGGACCCACTAGGCTTCTGATACTCAATCTTAACCTGCTGATATGTAGAGCACTTAGCCAAAAACTCTGCAATATCTCTCTTTATCCCACTCCACCAATAGATCTCCCACAAATCACGGTACATCTTTATGGCCCCTGGAAATCATGGTACATCCTGATGGTCAATTGAGATAGTGACGGTCCGTCGGCTGCTACCATCGTTCTTGTTCAGAAATAAGGTTCACTACCTCAGTGCGATGGTAGGCTCCAACAGTACATTGATCTAACGACGGTCCGTCGACCTGACCATCGATTCTGGGCAGTCTAAACTTCTTTTGTAAAATATCCATAACTTCTTCCCCCGATATCAAATTTTGGTGAAATTGGTATCTATGGAAATCTTATTAAATTTCCCATGTGATAGAAGGTGAGAATCTTAAAAATACCACATGTACAAAAAAATGGATTCATATTTTAAAGCAAGTTCTAACATCCTTGAGATGATTTCAAGCTAGGAAAAAGGTATGGTTATTACAGTAAATATGCGGAAAGTAAGCAAAAAACTAGCAATAAGGTTCAATACTATAAATCATACTGGATATGGTATCATAATACCAAAACTAAATATCAATAATGAAAACTGAACAGCTGTCTGAAAATACTCTAGTCTAAAAAGCCTCTAAACTATCTGAATTGTGGAGTTGATGGGACAAGTCCCCAACTAACTTCGACTACTGAAAATAAACTGAAATAAATAATCATGTCCTCAAACTATGAGGACTCACCACTAACTCTGTATGCTGAGAATCTAAACTGCTTAGGGTGCTTGGGATCCCGTGCATCTGAACCTATGAGATCAGACATCATAGCGCCAAAGAAAAGTATGCGTCAGTATTTTGAATGTACTAGTATGATCAGTGAGGTAGGATGAAATACATGGGTTCATATGAATGAACAAAAATTATTGAATATTATAAGTATGACTGAATGAGAGTACATGCATGAATTTGTAAACTTTATAAAGATAGTAATAACACTGGATACTGAATTTGAATAGTGATTAACTGATATATGAGTATACTGATACTGAATTACTGGTAACTGAATGATTGTATCTAACAGTTTTGATTCTGTGGAACTATATTGAGCCCTGCACTGAGCTGAGTGACTATGTCTTATAGTCCTAAATCTACAGAACCAAACTGAGTTCCATACTAAAACTGAATCTGAAGATGAGACTATGGGAAGTAACTATCTAACCGACATGCCCCTTCTCTAACTGATTTGGGGTCCATCCTGTAACCCCAGTTGGAAGGGTGTCAATACCATTCCACGTGTAAGGAAAATTGTTGAGTCACCCTCATCTGGCAGGTGCTCTGAATGAGAATGGTGGTACCCTAAACTGGCAGGTAGATCACCTCATCAACCCTCAACTGGCAGGTTGATGTCACAACCTATGCTGGCTACGTAGTTTTGGAATACAAAGATTGCTTCTAAGGATTTAACCCTCTACTGACAGGTGAGTCCCCATCCTTGGGTTCACTCGGTGCTGAATCCTACTCCCAACTGAAAAGATACTAGGCTATATTCAAAACTGTACTAGGCTAGACTAAACTATTACTGATCGTACTGTATAACTGAACTGAACTGATTTTACTAAACTGAGCTGGACTTATTCTGAGTTAACCAGGTTTTCCTATGTTCTGTAACTGACTAAATTCTACTAATAGAGTCATGCCATGTCTCTAGACAAGAAGCTAAATTGTCAGGTATTTAATACCCCTAAGACTCGATAGCGTAAACTTAAAAAACGTGGCATAACTAACTACTAAGTCATCATTCATTCATTTGGGCATTCAAGCAAACACTTACATGACATGAACTTGCATACATGCTAACATGATATAATTTCACTATTCAACTCATATGGACAATTCCTCAAACACTTGTGGAGCATATTAAATGCACATAATACTAAAACAACATGTAGGTATCGTGATTCAATTCTAACTACACAATTCCAAGAGTTTCAACATGAGTTCACATGATAAAGTACTTATATCAATTAACTCTACATGAATCTTCTAATAAATCACTGAATAGAAACCCAATTAAGTAATAATCATGAATACACTTTAATTCAAATCATGGAAATCATGAAATCACTCTACATGAGCTTTAAAAGAGTTTCTTGGACTTCAAGGGTGGAAGGAACCCTTGGATGAACACTTCACATGCCTTAGTTAGTGAATTATGGAAAATTAACGGTTGAATCTTGAGCCTTGAATTTGAATTTAATTCACCTAGGGTTTTTGTTCTTGAGCAATTTGTGAAAGAATGAATATAACTTGCTAAAATAAGGCTAAATTTTGTGTTATGGGGGATGAACGGCATGGGAAAAAGACATAATTAACCCTGAGGATACAACTTTTTAATGACTGTAAACTGAATCATCGATGCATAGGCCAATGCTTCGCGTCATTGGCATTGACACAATAGCCAATGCGCTGTGTCGAGTCCGTATCGGTTTACTGGAATTGGACACTAGGAGCTAGGAAAAATATTTATCAACACTATAGTCTACGTGACGCATCAAGATCACGTTGATTCAGTGGTTTCGGATTCCAAAGGTGCTTCAAATGAAGTCTGAAAAATTTGAAAATTTTCTGAGAACACCTATTAACATTCTTGATCATGAATTAACTCAAATATCAACATTTAATGGGCGTAAAGTTCATGAAATAAGATTTCCAACTTTTGAAGACTAAGATAACACTAAGTCGGAATACTTAGCTAGAATTTTCTAAGTCTGGGACCCCTTAACAAGCTTAAAGGACTGAATTAAGCTAAGAATTGTGCGGGGTATTGCACAAGCTTAGCTATAAATTTTTGGGTATTACAATATCTCCCCCGTGGGATTATCCTTTCCCAAATGAAGACTGCTATTGGGATGAAAGAATGTAATTGTAATAATCATTAAAATGAATTTATAAGATTCATCATGTTTCATAACTTGGAACACCCTTCGTCGGATTACTAACTCAATACATACATATGGAATAGGTACACATATGTAGGAATCATATAAATACTGGAGACATGACATGTTTTCTAATAAAGTATGTAGCTGAGCTTAAACGATAAAAATTCTATCATGAAATAGGTTTCTAAGCTAACCTGATTGACTATAAGGAATTCATTAATTTAGAGAGTTTGGAACTCAACTGAAGCATTCATGAAATGATTGTACATCTAGATCAAAAGCACAATAGAATTACTATGCCGCCTTTGGTGAAGCAAATGTTATCCTTGAAGCTTAGCAACACTTCTCAAACACTCTTCTAAAAAACACTTCATCTTAAATACTAAACTCCATTTTAGGTAAATTATAACCTTCACATGGGTATAGATGAAAATGCCTACCCAAGCCAAAGTTGAACTACATACTATCACCATGTTTAAGAATAATTCGAAGCCACAAGTACTATATAGAAACAATAATACTAGTCTCAAATATGGTTTTCACTATCCTATATCATTTCAGAGCTCTTAGCTCAAAAATAAAACTACTGAGTGATGTACAGGGCATCTACAAACTAGATTATAACTAAACTTTAGGGGTCTGAAACTAATGCATGAGATGGACTGAACTTGTAAATACTAGGAGGTTCTACCTTGAAATAGTTACATTCTCTAAGACTTTGGATAGCATGAATAGATGCAAGGGTGAGAAAACAAGATATACAAATATGACTACTCACTGGCACGACATGAGTATTGAAAGAAGAGAAATTGTTCCTAAAACATCTCATAGCCTCCTGCACATAAGTATGGTGCACAACACACGCATGTACAAGACTCTACTGGATGCGGCTTTTAGAATTCCTAGGACTCTATCGAACCTTAGGCTCTAATACCTAGTTTGTAACACCCTGATTTTCTGAACCAGAATGCTACACGGTGCTCATCACCCCAAAGGACCACAAGCTAACCCATGACTGATATCTGTACCTATATACTGCATAATATACATAAAATGCGGAAACATTAACATGAAAGACCATAAGGTTGGAACTGAATAAATGTCTGATATAAAAATGTCTGTAAAAGGTATAACAATACCAAAACAAGTCATAAGTACTGAAAATAATGTGATCTGTATATCTAATCTGACATCTAGTTTGAAAGCCTCTAACTAAACTGAATAAGGAGTTGAAGGAATATGTCTCCAACTAACTCCATCTAGTAACTAAATAGTAAATGTAGCAATAATAATATCGTTCTTACATGAGAAGGACTCACTGCAAACTC
Organism: Capsicum annuum; assembly: GCF_002878395.1. Classification (NCBI taxonomy): domain Eukaryota; kingdom Viridiplantae; phylum Streptophyta; class Magnoliopsida; order Solanales; family Solanaceae; genus Capsicum; species Capsicum annuum. The sequence goes on from NC_061117.1 coordinate 9,343,153, forward strand.
TGAACAGTGGAATGCTACTGCTGATCTAAAGCTCATGCCTCTAAACCTATGGTGTAACATAAGAGAAAGCACTATAGCACAAATGTGTTAGTACATCTGAATGTACTGAGTATACGAGTGAGGTAAGCTAAATGCAAAGGGTTATATTCATAAACAATGCTAACTAATATGAATATGAGAATATATACATGCATAAACAACTATAACTGAACTCGTGATGCTGCTAACTACTGAGTCTGAATACTGACAACATGAGTGTACTATTTCTGATAGTTCGAATTATGAAAAACTGGTCTGGTTGACTATGTCTTACAATCCTGAAGCTGAATATTGATATCATGGATTCTGATAACTGATATGACTGATACATGAGTTCAAAAAACTTGACTACTGAGTCTGAATACTGACGACATAACTTTACTATTACTGAGGTACTGAAAAGGTTATTGACTATTTCTTACAGTTCAAATTATGAAGAACTGGTTTGAATGACTATGTCTAACAGTCCTAAAACTAAATACTGGTAACGTTAGATATGACAACTGATATAGATGATATAAATGTTATGATCATACTAATTGATATAACCACTACTGAATGACTGTATCTGACAGTCTAAGTTCTAATGGAACTATCTAAGTTCCACTCTACTTGGAGTAACTAAATCTGAGATCAGTCTTATCTAACGGTGATCATGAGTATACTGATAATAAGGATTATTTGACTTAGTCTGAGATCAATCCTATCCAGTGGGTGATCTTTAAATCTGATGATTCTGATACTATTTAACTATAGTTGAGATCAGTCATGTCTAATGGGTGATCTTGAAGTCTATTTCTAATGATAAGGATTGATTGTCTCTAACTGTACTGAAACTGTACTACTAAAGTGAGTTGACTGTATATGACAGTCCTAAATCTATAACTGAAACTGTGGGATGTGTTCATCTAATCGACATGCCCCAAGCTAAGTTGACTGGGGTCCAATCTCTGCCCTGACTGGAAGGGTGTCAGTACCGCACCACCAGTAAAGACATCTACTGTGGAGTTAGTCCTAATCTAGTGGGTGACTCCTGGGATCAGTCCTATAAATATAAATGTGCTAACGGGTGACCCCTGAGTATGCCAGTCCTATCTAACGGGTGATATCTCGTACCTATGCTGGCTACATAGTTCTAGAACTTAAGGACTGCTTCTAGGGATCTCAGTCCTATTCTAGAGGGTGAGCCCCCATCCCTAGGTTTGCTCGGTGCTGAATCCTACTCCTATCTGAAAGACACTGAACTATATAACTGGGTTGAACTAAATAACTTAACTGAACTGATTTACTGAACTGATACTGATTGACTGAATTGATACAAGTAGTATTGTTTAGCGAAGCTAAAATTGAGTTTACTGGATTCCAATGACTGATGAAATATAATTGGTTCTGAGGACTAAGTAAGAGTACTGAAGTTACGGACATTTACTGTGATTACTGGGGTTGCTAAGCACTGAGATTACTGAGAATACTGAACTACTGAGATTACTGATTTTTCCTGAGTCACATGACTGACTAATTTTTATAGATCATGGCTTGACTAAGAGTATCATGAAAACATGACATGGCTCTAGGCACACAACAATATTTTTCAGGTACGAATACCCCCAGGAGCCTATGGAAGAAAACTGACACACATGACTGACTTGAGTACGTGACCAACTTCAACAACCCATAATATTATAACTTGGGGAATTCCATGAAGTGCATGGATATCATACATTTTGTACATAAGTAGGATTTGCAAGTACGCATGGAATAATCTCATAAGACTAGTTCATGAATATCCCAACAAAATTTACAAGACACAATATCAACATGAAAATAATTAGAATATGGGGGCATATCATGAATTCTTCACTTGGTCACAATTTAGCTATAATGCATGATTTCTAGTCTCTTAGGTGTTTTATCAAACACCTTACATGCACAACTTAGGCATAGGTGTAAATCATATAATTACTCATCATAAATAATCAAACTTACATGTTTTCAAATCATATGATGTCATATATTCATAATAACACATAAAGATTATATCTTGGCATCATTAAACACATAAACATGACCAATAACCCATTCATAACATGAAAACCATAATATATAGTTTTAGAAAAGGGTTCTTGAACTTCATGGACGAAAGGAGTCCATGAATAAATACACGCATACCTTAGAAAGGAAACCTTGATGATTTACTGGAGAGTTCTTGGATTGGGAAACTTAATTCTTGATTATCTTGGAAAAAGGCTTGAATCTTTCTTTTGAGAGATGAGTTTGATGAAAACCCTAATCTTGTGGTTGAGAGTGTAAGAGAGGGTTTTTAAGATGCTTAACAGAAGAAAAATGGGAAAAATTATGCCTCTTTAGGGTTATAAGTTGTGGTAGGTGAAGGAAAAGACCAAAATACCCTTATGAAATAATTTTGCAGTTGCTGAAAAATCATAGCTGATGGCCTTCGTGATAGGGCGTCATAATTGTGATAAGCTATCACGAATGTCATCACTTAGGAGCTGGTTTCTACCTAAGGCTGACAACCTTCATGATAGGGTGTCACAAATGTGATAAGCTATCACGAATGTCATCACTTAGGTGCTGGTTTCTACTTAAGGCTGACGACCTTCGTGATAGGGCATCATAAATGTTATAAGCTAGCTCAAATGTCGTCACACTGTTCCAGCCTAACATGCTGGAGTAAAATAGGCATAACTCTTTTCTCCGATATCGAATTTAGAAGAAATTGGTATCGTTGGAAAGATAATTCAAAGATCTTTAATTTGATATATAGTAAACAACACAGTTCATCATATACAACAAGTTATGATCAATTGAAGTTGACCCAAGTTCTGACACTCACTAAAACTTGAACGATAGGAAAGCTTTCAACTTGTACTTGAGTTAGGGGACCTCTATGATCTAAATTCATGCTCAAATATATTCCCATACTACATAATTGATTAACACACTAGATTTATATAGGATTTGAGGCTTTTGAAACATCCATGCATAGGATTGACGGATTTTTATTCTAGTCCAAAATGTGAGGTATTACAATATCTCCCCCTTGGAAACATTCGTCCTCCAATGATACTGGCTGAGATGAGAGAAAAGACAAATTACACAAATATATAGCATGAATGACTGATCATGATTTCATGGCTGACATAACTAAAAACTAAGCATATCATACTTTACATGCATATCTGATGCATGGGTAGCTGATTTATGAATATAGGACTGAGTGTTCTGATAAACTGAGTTTCTCAACCTGAGAATGCATATTTGATGCTGAACTGATAAGTTGAATCCATGCATATCTGATGCATGATTATATGACTAACATGATACGTGAATGCATGACTGAAAGTACTAATAAGCTGACAACGAATACCTGATGTGTGAATACATGACTGAACTGACTCACGAACATGTGATTGAACATGCAATGCTAAAGGCACTAAGATTGAACTAAAATATGAGAACATGACTGATTTTTCTACGTGACATATGGACTGAGCATCATGAACTGAGCTGAACCTCTGAATACTTGACTTACAGCTGAGGTCTAACTTGAAGGTCAACTTATGAGTACCCTCTATTCTAGACTGAATTCATTATGCAAGGAGAAATTGAAGGATCTAAGGCATGAGAGAGTTAAGAGAAAGTGGGGTATCTCCCCCATGGGATACTATGTCCCTCTAAGAATGCTAATCTTATGAAGATACTGGGTGATGCACAGGGCATCTATGAACTAGATTATAACTAAACTTCAGGGGTTTGAAACTAATGCATGAGATGGACAAAACTTGAAACTACTAGGAGGTTCTACCTTGAAATAGTTACATTTTCTGAGATTTTGGATAGCATGAATAAATCCAAGGATGAGAAAACAAGCTATACAAATCTGATTGCTCACTGGCAGGACATAACTACTGAAAGGAGAGAAACTGTTCCTAAAACATCTCATAGCCTCCTGTACATAAGTGTGGTGCACAACACACGCATGTACAAGACTCTGCTAGATACGGCTTTCAGACTTCCTAGGACTCTATTGAACCTTAGGCTCTGATACCAAGTTTGTAGCACCCCAATTTTCTGAGCTGAAATGCTACACGGTTCTCATGACCCCGAAGGACCACAAGCTAACCCATGACTGATATCTGTACCTGTATATTGAACATGAAAGGCCATAAGGATCGAACTAAATAAACATCTGATAACAAAATGTCTGAACAAAGGTATAACAATACAAAAACAAGTCTTAAGTACTGAAAATAATGTGATCTGAATATCTAATCCGACATCTAGTCTGAAAGCCTCTAACTGAACTGAATAAGGATTTGAAGGAACATGTCTCCAACTAACTCCATCTAGCAACTGAATAGTAAATATAGCAATAATTATATTGTCCTCGAATGAGAAGGACTCACTACAAACTTACTACAAACTCTGAACATTGGAATGATACTGCTAATCTGGAGCTCATGCCTCTAAACCTATGGTGTAACATAAGAGAAAGCACCATAGCGTAAATGCATCAGTACATCTAAATGTACTGAGTATACGAGTGACGTAGGCTAAATGGAAAGGGTTATATGCATGAACAATGCTAACTAATATGAACCTGAGAATACATATATGCATAAACAACTATAACTGAACTTGTGGTGATGCTGACTACTGAGTCTGAATACTGAAAACATGAGTGTACTAATACTAAGATACTGAATAGATGAATGATTTTTTTTCACAGTTCGAATTATGAAGAACTGGTCTGGTTTACTGTGTCTGACAGTTCTAAAGCTGAATACTGATATCATGAATTTGGATAACTGATATGACTGATACATGAGTTCAGAAAACCTGACTACTGAGTCTAAATGTGGATAACATGAATTTACTGTTATTGAGGTACTAAATAGATTATTGACTATTTCTGACAGTTCAAATTATGAAGAACTGGTTTGAATGACTATGTCTAACAGTCCTAAAACTGAATAGTGGTAACATTAGCTATGACAACTAATATAGCTAATGTAAATTTAATGATCGGACTAATCGATATAACCAATACTGAATGATTGTATCTGACAGTCTAAGTTCTGATGGAACTATCTGAGTTCTGTTCTACTTGGAGTAAGTAAATCTAAGATTAGTCTTATCTAGCGGGTGATCATGACTATACTGATAATAAGGATGATTTGACTTAGTCTGAGATCAGTCCTATCTAGCAGGTGATCATTAAATTTGATAATTCTGATATTGTTTAACTATAGTTGAGATCAGTCATGTCTAATGGGTGATCTTGAAGTCTATTTATAATGATAAGGATTGATTGTCTCTAACAGTACTGAATCTGTACTACTGAACTGAGTTGACTATAACTAACAGTCCTAAATCTGTAACTGAAATTGTGGGATATGTTCTTCGAACCGACATACCCCAAGCTCAGCTAACTGGGGTCTAATCTCTGCCCTGACTGGAAGGGTGTCAATGCCGCGCCACCAATAAAGACATCTGTTGTGGAGACAGTCCTAATCTAGCGAGTGACTCCTAGGATCAGTCCTATACATATAAATATGCTAACGTGTGACCCCTAAGTATGTCATTCCTATCTAATGGGTGACATCTCGTACCTACGTTGGCTACGTAGTTCTGGAACTTAGGGATTTCTTCTAGGGATCTCAGTCCTATTCTAGCGAGTGAGCCCCCATCCCTAGGTTTGCTCGGTGTTGAATCGTACTCTCATCTGAAAGACACTGAACTGAATAACTTGGCTGAACTAAATAACTTAGCTGAACTGATTTGCAAAACTAATACTGATTAACTGCACTGATACTAGTGGTATTGTTTAGCAGATCTAAAACTGAGTTTGCTGGATTCTGATTACGGATGAAATATAATTAGTTCTGAAGACTGATTAAGAGTACTAAAGTTACTGATATTTACTGTGATTACTGAGGTTACTGAGCACTGAGATTACTGAGAATATTTAACTACTAAAATTACTGAGTTTTCTAAGTCACATGACTGACTAATTTCTATAGATCATGGCTTGACTGAGAGTATCGTGAAAACATGACATGGCTCTAGGAACACAACTATATTTTTCATGTACGAATACCCCCAGGACTCGATGGAAGGAAACTGACACACATGACTGACTTGAGTATGTGACCAACTTCAATAACCCATAATATCATAACTTGGGGAATTCCATGAAGTGCATGGATATCTTACATTTTTTACATAAGTAGGATTTCCAAGTAATCCTAGCATAATATCATAAGATTAGTTCATGAACATCCCAACAACATTTACAAGACACAATATCAACATAAAAATCATTGGAATATGGGGGCATATCATGAATCCTTCACTTAGTCACAATTTAGCTATAATGCATGATTTCTAGTCTCTTAGGTATTTTATCAAACACCATACATGAACAACTTAGGCATAGGTCCAAATCATACAATTACTCATCATAAATAATCAAGCTTACATATTATCAACTCATATGATGTCATAGATTCATAATAACACATAAAGATTATATCTTGGCATCATTCAATATATAAACATGATCAACAATCCATTTATAACATGAAAACCATAATATATAGTTTTAGAAAAGGGTTCTAGAACTTCATGGACGAAAGGAGTCCATTAATGAACACACGCATATCTTAGAAAGGAAACCTTGATGATTTGCTAGAGAGTTCTTGCATTGGAAAACTTAATTCCTGATTATCTTGGAAAAAGGCTTGAATCTTGCTTTTGAGAGATGAGTTTGATGGAAATACTAATCTTGTGGTTGAGAGTATAAGAGAGGGTTTTTAAGATGCTTAACTGAAGAAAAATGGGAAAAATTACGCCTCTTTAGGGTTATAAGTCGTGGAAGGTGAAGAAAAATACCAAAATACCCTTACAAAATAATTTCCCATTTGCTGAAAAATCATAGCTGACGACCTTCGTGATAGGGCATCACAATTGTGATAAGCTATCACGAATGTCGTCACTTAGGAGCTGATTTTTGCCTAAGGCTAATGACCTTCATGATAGGGCATCACAAATATGATAAGCTATCATGAATATCGTCACTTAGGAGCTGGTTTTTTCCTAAGGCTGACGACCTTCGTGATAGGGCATCATAAATGTGATAAGCTATCACGAATGTCATCACACTATTTCCAGACTGACATACTAGAGTAAAATAGGCATAACTCTTTGCTCCGATATCAAATTTAGGCAAAATTGGTATCGTTGGAAAGCTAATTGAAAGAGATTTAATTTGATATATAGTAAACCACCCAGTTCTTCATATACAATGAGTTATGGTCGATTGAAGTTGACCCAGGTTTTGACGCTCACTAAAACTTGAACGATAGGAAAGCTTTCAACTTGTACTTGAGTTAGGGGACCTCTATGATCTAAATTCATGCTCAAATAGATTTCAACACTACATAATTGATTAACACACTAAATTTCTATAGGATTTGAGGCTTTTGAAACATCCACACATAGGAATGACTGATTTTCATTCTAGTCCAAAATGTGGGGTATTACACATAAGGAGGGATCACTGAAGATATACAACATGAGGACCTAAAGCATGAAAGAATACGATACATATCTTTGACACTTAATTGCGGCCTAAAGAATAGAGTAGCATAGGGATGGACTCATTCAAGAGATCTAACATGAATATATACATGACATCATGCGATTTTCACTAGCCACTAAGGATGTACAATGAGTTGTAGTAGCTAAGCATACTCTGAAGCATGGGTTCATACTTATCATAAGCTACTTAACATAAAACTGAAACTCATAGATTCATGGGGGTGACTAGGATAACATAATGAAGCTATTACTTATTTTTCTAGAATTTGAGAATGAACATGAATATGCATAAAGTGTATAAGCACTGGTCACAGACATGGATCGATTAGTCAATATATGGATGGGGTGCCATAGTGATAGAAATTCAAGGCATATGCTAGTGTAAGAATGAATAGCTATCTCATCACGAATCTTATTGACATGCCTCACAATCTAATTCATTAAACTTGATTGGGTTGTTCATCGTATCAGTTCCCTCATAGATTGAAGCTGACATTCTAAGCCTCTGGGCCTATTCCACATCCTTAAATCTGAGCCATATTTTCTTTACTTTAACGATCTACATAAGAATGTTTAACTAAACCGGATAAACTATATTTGGAAAATACTAACTTCATTCTTGGAGACTACTTTCATATATGCAACCATTAACTTTCTTTATATATAATAATCAACGTCTTATACATATGTACATTCTTCACAGATAACATACTTGTCTATGTAAACAAATAATCTACCCTTTCTTCATAATTTACTAATATCACACCTCTAACTTATAATATCCCTCAACGAAAGCTATTTTAAATAATATAGGGATGTACTCCCTCCTCTCATGAATGCTATCTGGGATTCAACTTGTTCTTGTAAACCCTATGCTCTTAACTATTCAATGACTTAGCCTCAATTCATCGTTTAAACACTAGTCCTCATATTTATATTTCACAATTATCCACTCAAATTTTTCATAAGTTATCAACCTTATCCTTAACACACATCATATCAAGCCTACTAATTTATTCCTAAAAAACTCGTATCAATCTCCTTGAGCTAAATTTTTTATCACCACAATCAACATCTAAAGTTCAAGCTTAACATCTATTACAAATCTTTAATTGCCAATGAAACATTAAACATAATAATGTACCAGTCCATCAAAATATATCACAAATTGATCAATCTAAATTCCTTATTTCACTTAACTATGACTTATAAGTACATCTCCTTCACTATATTAATACTACACCTCAAACTACACATATTCTAACCTACTAGACTGGCTTACAATTTCTAGATAAATATCAAGGGACTCACGGTGTAGTAAAACCACATAATTAGGATTGTTGATCTTAATCTTATAACATAACCCATTATGGTCTATTAGCACTTTCTCGTTCCTCACAACACATCCACTTACTGTAATGCACCAAAAACGGGTCCCAAGATGTCACACGGTGATTAGGGCCACAAGTGATCCCAAGCTAACCCTTCTACTAGTATACCTCATAAGAATCTCATAAGAAACCAAATAAAGTACATAAATCTGAATGGAATAAGTGGAAGATGACTATTTTTTTAATCTGTTCAATACAAAACTGAATTGAAATAACTACAACACTGCTTTTACAAAACAACACTGGAATCAAAAATATTAACTCTGTTGACTGTCTATGAAGCCTCTACTAGTATTGACTATAGGTAGCCGGGACATGACCCCAGCTATCCCGAGTCGATACGACTGAATAAAGAAAAATAAAATATTGCTCAAAATGTGTAACTGACTCGAGCCCTTGAATCAAGAGGACTCATAACCTACTGGCTGGAAGCTGTGAACTGTCTGAATGTAGTATGCGTGCTACAACTAAACTTATACCTACATTATGAGACAATGTAGCACATAGATGTATATATGGATCAGTACTTTGAGGATGTACTGAGTATATGGGGTGAATGCCTAAGCAAAACATCATCTCATCATTAGAATTTGTAAAACAATGTATGCTAAATGTACATGACTTACATAAGCTGGAATATCTGAAATACTGAAAATAATAATCATGAGGAGAAATCATGCTTTATAAATCTAGTGATTGTTAACATTTACTTCTAAAAGCTATAAGTATATTCTCTCTTTAAATTATATTATCTAAGCGTAAAAAGGACTTACTCTTAAATCTGAAATCTAAAAGCTGAAAACTATTGTTAAATATCTTTATGTAAAGCATAGTCTGAACAAACTGGTGAGCCTTTACACTTATTTTTCTAAAAGCTTTTCTGTCATTCTGTCTTAGGACTTAGGAACTTTGGGAGGTACTTCTAGCCGACATAAACCATGTGAGCTGTCATGGAGTCCAACGTCTTATCCATGTTGGGGAGAAATGTTCTACCCTTGCCATCTAAATAGAATCTTAACTTAAGTGATCACTATCTTAGCGCACTGTGGGAAAATCATAAACCTACAGTGGCACGTAGTTCTGGGGCATGATACCTTAGAATCATACCCAACTCGGTGATAAATACTACTCCCATACTTATCGCTCAGAACTTATAGGAAATGCACCTTAAAACTGCACAAGTGTTTGTAATTAAAACCAATTATGCTTCTTCTTAGTTAAACCTCAAATTGTATAAACAATGTGGATTCCTTATCTTAGATTAGGATCAAAAGATCAAAACTTTAATGAAAATTTGTAAATAAACTGATCATAGGATACTTAAAGCATTATCTTTCTTGAAACATCAACATATAAACTTGGGCTTAGTAACCCATACATCAAACTCATGTAAAAACATCATAATATTCATGCTTAATAATGAAAATAATGATAATTCATCTCAAAATTAGTAAATTTCTACAATGTCATGAAAGTATGAAAATAGACATGCAATTCAACTTCTAAAATGTTGGAAATCTCATAATCTTGCAATTAGAAATAATGGTATGAACCCAAATTTAAAATTCATGTATAGACATTCAAAATAATATAAATTTGTAGTTAAAAACTTTTTTTCGGCACAAGGATGAAAAAAGTATCCTTGTTCATAAACCCCACATACCTTAATTGATGATCTTAGATGAGAAACTTGAATTATTGATTTCTAATTGAGTTCTTGAAGATGAGTTCTTTATTATCTTGCCTTGAAAATCCTCAATTTAAAGCTTTCTTGGAGAAACTATGCAGAATTTTTGATTTCTTGGAGAAGAAGCCTGGGAGCTCTAGGGTTTTGTTTTGAGAGAGAATGGATGAAATTGAGCATAAAGTTCTAGGACTGTGCTTAATTCCTTGTTTTGGACGAATTGGGGCCTTGGGTATTAACCAAAATACCCCTTTTAAACTTTTATTTGAAACTGGAAAAACAATATTTTTTGGATTTCGCGGGCCACCGCGACACGCTACTATCGCGGTGGCTCAATATAATTAGAACAATTAGGAACTGGACATTCTTCGCAATGCGGAGCTATCGCGGTGCCCCTTTGGAATGCCATTCTATCTATTGGTGTGATGCACCAATATCTCTTTGATTTACTGGATTCGGACAACTGGGAAATCGGACCTCTCCATAATATGCCAATATCATAGAGGTCCACTGGTAATGACAATTATGAATTTTGTTTTCACTGCTATGCAGTGGTGGCCCAGGTGGTACATTGCCTTACTAAAAATGCCCTAAATTCTTCCCTGAGTGTGGGATTTGGGCGAATTTGGTAGCTAGAAAATTCTACGTGCATGAAAAGGTATTCATCTTTAGAGATTACCCTTAACATGCTAGGAATAAATTCAAGCTAGAAAAAGTATAGGGTATTATAACATCTCCCCCTTGGGAACATTCATCCTTGAATGTGGCTAGTTAAGTTGAGAATATTGAGGAATCTGAGGTTATAAGCTACCATGCACAACTGAAATAAACTGAATAACTGAATCTCAAACTTAATGAGCTATTGAACTAATCTTTGAGTGCATGACTTCTTATGAAAATTTCTATATGGCTGAGATAGAAATGACAGTATCAACTTATGAATAACCATTATTTTAGGCTAGATCTGATTTCATGAGAAAAAAATGAGAGGTTTAAGACATCAAAACTCGGGGCATTACACTTACCTAAGAAATCCATTAAACTATCTTCAAAATTCTATTAACAAAATCGAGGCCTCTTTCTATAATTTTCCAATTGAATGCTAAATTTATAAACTATTACCCAATCTATCCTTCCATTGACAACCTATGATTAACTTTTTAACTACTAAAATAGCTATCCATCATGATCTCATTCCCTATTTCAAATCAATTTAAATCATCATCACTAATCACTCTCTCTACTAAATAATATAAAATAAAAATGTCATTCAACAATCATAGCAAATCAAAATAAGAACACCCACCCCAAACACTCACTTAATGTAACATGAATACAACTAGCTTTTTTACTCAAAAGTTACCCTCACTCTGGTTTTTGAACTTATGACTTCATATCACTAACCTTGAGATCATCTTACTACTCATAATTCATAACATCCCAATTTATACTAACTCTCGGGTGGAAATACTATCTCAACATTCGAAGGTGTATCTTTTCCTTTAAGTGGATATGTTCAGTTTAGTATTTAAAAGGGACTGGATACGCCCCTTACATCGGGCTGAAATTCACGATCCATGAAGATAAAGGCATACACTTGAATCCATACACCTTGATGTACTAATGGACTCTTTTCAAGTCCATGTATTTTTTCATAACTTTTTGATGACTAAATTGGAAAGGAACACATCATTAGAAATCTATGAATTTGCACTTGTGTTGTCTCAAAAATGAGTCATACCCCACAAAATTAGAGCAATGAATAAAATTTGATAAGTTTTATATGGACAACACTATTGCATTATATAGATTATGAAAGAATGAGAAACATTTCCTAAATATGTCGTAGCCTCCCTCTTAAACCATGTTGTGCTCCACACCCATAAAAGGAACTCTAATTAATATGGCTTCATAAACACCCTACAATGTTGAACCATTCTCTAATACAAAGATTGTCATGACCTGAACAAGGGTTATGGCCATGATAGGCACCCCAAACCAACTAAGGGTTTACATTCCTTAGTCTTACATCATAAGAAAAGTCATAATTAAAGTTTCAGAAGCAATCCCATGAAAAATAGTTTAATGTTTAAGCAAAGTAATATTCACATCTTAAGAACAAAGTCTGAATCAATTACCCAACACCGTGTATGATGCCTCTATCTCTAGAAACATCCACTAAGTCAAGACATGACCCTGAATATGTCAAATACAAATACAAGTATGAAAATAATAGAATAACTAATAAGTATGAATGTCTTCCGAATGGTGGAGGGCTCACCACTTCTCACAAGCTGTCTAGTAGAGAAAACGAACAACCTAATGCTATACAGGGCCAAATGAAAAGATTGTCGAACCCATGACATGAAATGATGTAGCATCCAAGGACAGGCAGTATGTCAAGTATTGAAATGTAACCCAAAGAGAGGGATAAAATATGCCTATACCAAAATCAGTCTTAAAATATATGATCATTCTCCATAATAACAACAACAACAATAACAACAACAAGAATAATAATAATAATAATAATAATAATAATAATAAATAAGGGACTGGTGATATGGAACATAAATATATAACCGTTTAAAATTTAATCTTCAACTATATAGCTTGCATCGACCTTCAGTCACCCGCTGGCTATATGATTTTTGTAAGACTCCACAAAGTTCTCTCATAGTCTAAGCCTTAGATTCTGTCAAGTGAAGTGTAATTCTGGCCCTAAAATATTGAGAAGTGACTTCTAAAATGGTTAGTGTTTTAACCTTGTTGAATTTTCCTAAAAATGACTTTCTATCGTTTGGGAAGTTGAATTATCTTTTCAACGATACTCATTTTGTCAAAATCTAATGTCGGAGTAAAAAAGATATGGCCAATTACAAAGGGTAGTCTGAATCGCCCAGGTGCGACGAAAAGGGCTGATGGACCGTCCGGCTAGCGACGGACCATTGCCTAAACCGTCGTGATGAGGAAGAAAACCGAATCACTGGCCAAATACGACAGAGAGGGTCGACAGACCATCGGACAATCGATGAACTATCGCACCCCACCATTGCAGTTGAGACAAAAAGTAAGATTCTAGCCCAGGTACGACGGCTAGGACCAACAAACTATCGATGGACCATCGCACATCCCAATCTGTAATTTTTAGTCATTTTTAAAAGGGCTTTTTGGTCTTTTTACACCCTTTTAACACCTTGATATACCCCGCATGAATCAGATAACTTCATTATCTTCCAAAACATCCGAAGTCTAGGGTTTCTTCCTCAAGAACGAACCCTAAATCCTTCTCCACGAAATTCAAGAACTTACCATAGATTTTTAAAATTGAGTTGAGATTTAAGTTTCCCAAGTCAAAGTCTTTAATAACCCTCTCTCAAGAGTAAGAGGAAGAGTTTCAAACAATCTTGTTCATCTAATTACACAAGCTAAGTTATATGGGATTTGAACAAGGAAACTTCTTTAATCCTTGTGCCCAAAAGTTGTTTTAATTACGAGAATATATAATTTTCTATGTTTTCTTATGAAATTGAAGTATGAATTTATACCCTATGTTGTTATTCCTTGAGATTTTGATGGTTCCAATGTTCTAAAAGTTGAAATACATGAGTGTGTTGAGATTTTAAGGCAAATTACTGAGAGTTCTAGATTTCTATATGATTTATGAATCCTTATGACATCTAGTATGCATTTTGATGAGTCTAAACTTGAGATTTGATTATGGGTCATTGAGCCCTACTTGAGATCTTTAATTTTATAAACTTTTGTGCTATAAGCACCCATGGATTAAGTGCTTTGATATTATTGAGAATGAGTTGTCCTTTATAATCATAATAGAGTTGAAATCCACATTGAGCATGATTTAAAGAAAATAGAAATATACTTTGGTCTTCATTATAGACCCTTGAATTATTTTGAGGTAAATTTCCTTAGAGTTCTGAGCTTGAGTATGAGAGTATTATTTAGCACCAAGTTGGGTATGATTTCAAGGTCTCATACCCCAGAATTATATGCCATCATAGGTTTGAGATTTATGGGCCCAAGGCCGAGATAATGATCACTAAAGATGAAGTTCTACTCTGATGGCAAGGATAAAATAGCTCTTCCCAACGTGGACAAGACATTGGACTCCATGTAACTCACATGGTTTACATTGGTTAGAAGAAACTCCCAAGTTTATATAATCCCGAGTTCCAAGTGTCCCGAGTCTAAAGGAGTTCTAGAGTTCCCAAGTGTTAAAAATTCCTAAAAGTTTTGAGTCCTTCAGTTTTAAACAAGTTTTACTCTCCATGAGATTAAGGCATGATTTGAAAGTATTGATTTAAGGTTTCCTTTAGTCTATGAGTACTGAGAATAAGAGGAGAGTACAGATTTTAAAGTTAAGTATAATGACTCACGAGATTTATGGTACATGCTTCACTATTTATAATTCATGAGTTTTATATTTTATTCTTATTCAATCTATGTGAGTCATTCCTATTTTCATGCATGATTTTATTAAAAAGTGTTGATATTGCTTTATGAAAATGCATACATCCCCATATACTCAGTACATTCCCAAGTGTTGATCCACATATACGTCTATGTGCTACATTGTCTTATAATGTAGGTCCAGGTGCTCAGTATTAGCTGTGATCGTGATTCCTGAGCACCTTCCCTACATTCCACAGTTGGTGAGTCCTCATGGTTTGAGGACCTATTTTTCTTATATTTTAATTATTATTACTTTTATATTAGTCTGAGTTAGTTGGGGGTGAGTCCTCATGGTTCGAGGACCTACTTTTCTTATATTTTAATTATTATTACTTTTATATTAGTCTGAGTTAGTTGAGGGTATATCCCAATGGCTCTTCAGTTTGAATAGTAAAGGCTTTGTAAGACTAGACTAGAAATTATGTTTCAGATTTTCAGTATTTTGCATTTCAGACTATGTTCCCAGTTATTTCTTTTCTTGATATGGCATACATTATTGTCTTATTTCTTGACTTGATACCCCTAAAGTGAGAGATAGAAGTAGTAACAGGTTCATCTATGTCAGCGCCTTCATCAGCTAGTGCTCTGATGCCTGGAGATAAGCAGGAGCAAGGGAACAGGTCATCTATGTCTAGGTCGCAGAACAGTGTAATTAATAGACCCTGCTATCCTCCTTGTGCTATGTGTGGTAGAGATCATCCTGGTGAGTGCTTAGCGGACCATAGGGGTTGCTTTAGTTGTTGAAAACTAGGCCACGGACTTATAGAGTGTCTGCACGCTATGTAAGGGAACAGATATACTCGACCTCAGACACAAACTACTAGTGCACCAGCTTCAGTACCCCGTCTCTCCCCTATTTAAGGCGCTTCAACCAATAAGCTGGCGGTCAGCGTCAGAACAGATTCTGTGCCTTACCATCCCATAAGGAGCAGGAGAATTGTCCCGATATTGTTACTAGTATGCTCTGTGTCTTTTGCTTTGATGTTTATGTGTTGTTGGACTGCGGGTCTAGTTTCTCTTATGTGACCCCACTTGTAACTGTGAATTTAAAAGTGAGTCCCAAGAAGATTCTCGAGCCTTTTCTAGTTTCTACACCAGTAGGAGAGTCAGTTGTTGCTAAGCAAGTGTATAGAAATTTTTCTATTATTGTTCTTCGTAGAGTCCTGCTTGCTGATTTGATAGAGTTGGACATGGTGGATTTTGACCTTATTCTGGCTATAGATTGGCTTCATTCTTGTTATATATTTATAGACTGTTGTACTCATATGGTCAAGTTTCAGTTTCCTGATGAGCCACTTTCTGAGTGGTCCAAGAGTTCAGTATCTTCCAAGAGTCATTTTATCTCCTATCTCAAAGCCAAAAAGCTAATATCCAAAGGTTGCATCTATCACTTAGTTTGAGTTAAATACACTAAGTTCGAGGCTCTAACTATTCAGTCAATCAACATTGTTAATGAGTTTTCTGATGTTTTGTCAGAAGATCTCCCAAGGGTACCTCCCGATAGAGAGATAGAATTCGGGATTGACCTTATTCCATACACTCAGCCTATTTATATTCACCATATGGTATGGAACCTATAGATCTTAAGGAGTTAAAAGTGCAACTCAAAGATCTTTTAGATAAAGGTTTTATAAGGCCTAGTGTCTCTTCTTGGGGCGCACCTATTCTTTTCGTGCGAAAGAAAGATTGTTCTTTGTGTATGTACATTGACTATCGTCAGCTTAATAAGGTTAAAATATAAAATAAGTGTCCTCTTTTGGGAATTGATGACCTTTTTGATCAGTTGCAAGGTGCAAGTTATTTCTCCAAGATAGACCTTAGATCCAACTATCATCAACTTAAAGTAAGGGAATGTGATATTCCAAAGACAGCCTTCCGAACCCGCTATGGTCACTTTGAGTTTCTATTCATGTCCTTAGGGATGACTAATGTCCCAGCTACCTTTATGGACCTCATGAATCGAGTATTCATAGATGACATCCTTGTGTACTCCCACACTAAAGGTGACCATGCAAATCATCTTAGGATTGTCTTGCAAACTCTTAGAGATAACCAATTGTTAGCCAAATTCAACAAGTGTGAATTTTGGCTAGGATCAATAGCCTTTCTGGGTCACACCATTTCAGACAAAGGCATTAGAGTTGATCCCCAAAAGACAGAAGCTGTAAGAAATTGGCCTAGACCTATCTCTCTATCTGACATTAGAAGTTTCTTGGGTCTAGCTGTCTACTACCACCATTTTTTTGAAGGTTTATCTTCTATTGCATCTGCCATGACCCGATTGACCCAAAAGAAAGTTAAGTTATAATGGTCAGATTCCTGTGAGAAGAGTTTTCAAGAGTTAAAGACTTGACTTACTTCAAACCCTGTATTGTCTTTGCCTGATGGTACTGATGGTTTTGTGGTATATTATGATGCCTCTAGAGTTGGTTTGGGTTATGTGTTGATGCAAAGAGGTAATGTTATAGCATATGCCCTAGTTAGTTAAAGCCACATAAAAAGAACTACCCAACCCATGATCTTGAATTAGCTATTGTGGTCTTTGCTTTGAAAATATGGATACACTACCTTAATAGTATCTATGTTGATGTGTTTACTGATTATGAAAGTTTGCAATATATGTTTACTCAGAAGGAGTTAAATCTTAGCCAGAGGAGATGGTTAGAGTTGTTAAAGGACTATGATATGAGTGTGTTGTATCACTTGGGCAAGGCCAATGTAATGGCAGATGCCCTTAGTAGGTTGTCTATGGGTAGTGTTTCTCATGTAGAGGAAGGTAAGAAAGAGTTAGTTCGTGATATGCATCTTTTGGCAAGACTGGGTGTTAGGTTGCTTGATTCTACTAAGGGGACTATATTGGTGCAGAGTAGTTCCTAATCCTCTTTAGTTTTGAAAGTGATGGAGCAAGACAGGGATCCTAGTTTGGTCAGACTGAAGGAGTTAGTCAAGAACAAAAGGGTAGAGATTTTCTCCCAAGAGGCAAATGGTATGTTGAGATAGTAGGGTAAATTATGTGTTTCGTGTGTTGATGATCTTAGGCAGAGGATTATGGCTAAAAGTCATGGCGCACGGTATTCTATTCATCCTAGCACTACCAAGATATACCGCAACTTATGGGAAATCTATTAGTGGAGTGGTATGAAGAAGGATATAGCTGAGTTTGTAGAGAAGTGTGCAACGTGACAATAGGTTAAGGTAGAGCACCAAACACCTAGTGGTGTGATGCAACAGTTTGGTATACCCACTTGGAAGTGGGAAGAGGTAAATATGGATTTCGTGACTTATTTACCTCTTTTGCATCGTCATCGTGATTTGATTTGGATTGTTGTAAATAGGCTGACTAAGTCCGTACATTTCTTGCCCGTGCATACATCTTATACAGCTGAGGATTATGCTAAATTGTATATCTGGGAGTTAGTCTGGTTGCATGGATTTCCCTTGTCTATCATCTCGGATAGGGGTACTCAGTTCACTTCTCAATTTTGGAGAGCATTTTAGAAGGGTCTTTGGTACACAAGTTCATTTAAGTTTCCCTTTTCATCTGCAAACAGATGGTCAAGATAAAAGGACCATCCATACTTTGGAGGATATGTTGAGGGATTGTGCACTTGATTTCAAAGGTAGTTGGGATGAGCATTTGCCACTGATTGAGTTTGTTTATAACAACAGTTACCATGATAGCATTGAGATGGAACCATTTGAGGCTTTATATGGTAGAAGATGTAGATCACCCATAAGTTGGTTTGAAGTGGGTGAAGTTGCTTTAGTTGGACCTGATGTAGTATTTGAGGCCTTGGAGAAGGTGAAGTTGATTAGAGAAAGATTGAAGATAGCTTAGAGCCATCAAATATCATACTCCGATGTGAGGAGAAGGGATCTTGAGTTCGAGCTGGGTGATTTGGTGTACTTGAAGATTTCACCCATGAAAGGGGTGAAGAGGTTTGGTAGAAAGGGGAAGCTTAGTCCCCGTTATGTTGGCCCCTATAGAGTCTTGAGCCATGTTGGGAAAGTAGCTTATGAAGTTGAGTTGCCCGCAGAATTGTCAGCTATTCATTCTAGTTTTCATGTCTCCATGCTTAAGAGGCATATTGGTGATTCCATTATACTGGATCCTTCAGAGAATGCTGATATTCAGCATAGTCTTTCATTCGATGAGATTCCTATTGAGATTTTAGATTTCCAGATCCATAGACTGAGGAACAAAGAGGTTCCGTCGTTCAAAGTTTAATGGCGGAACCATTCAGTTGAGGGCGCTACTTGGGAGGCCAAAGCAGACGTGCAAACTAAGTACCTGCACCTCTTCTCCGCGAGTTCAGATCAAGCCGAAGGTATTATTCTTCCCTAATTCATCCCTTCTAATATAAATTTCGGCTATATATCTATTCTTACATGAGTTCTTGCAATTTTTGAAGTATTAAAGAGTTTAGAAGGATTTTGAGCCCATTTAGAAAATTGCTTCAGCTATGTGTGCTCAGTTTTCCCTGTGTTCTAGTCTAACTAGCGACATTCGAGGATGAATATTTCAAAGGGGGAGATATTGTAAGACCCCACAAAGTTCTCTAATAGTCTGACCCTTAGAGCGTGTCAAGTAAAGTGTAATTCCCACCCTAAAAGATTGAGAAGTGACTTCTAAAGTAGTTAATGTTTTAACATTATTGAATTTTCCAAAAAATGACTTTCTATCGTGTAGTAAATTTAATTATCTTTCCAAAGATACCCGTTTAGTTCAAATCCAATGTCGGAGTAAAAAAATGGATGGCCAATTATAGAAGGTAGTCTAAATAGCCCAGGTGCGATGAAAAGGACCAACTGACCGTCAGGCTAGCGACGGACCGTCGCCCAGACCTTCGCAATGAGGCAGAAGATCGACTCACTGGCCAACTGTGATGGAGAGGGCCGATGGAACATCGCACTATCGATGGACCGTCGCATCCCACCATCACAGTCGAGACAGAAAGTAAGATTCTGGCCCAGGTACGATGGCCAGGACCGATGGACCATCAGACTATCGACAGACCATCGCACCCCACCATCACACATCCCGATCTATAATTTTAAGTCATTTTTAAAAGGACTTTTTGGATTTTTTCCACCCTTTTAACACCTTGATATATCGTATACGAATCAGATAACTTCATTATTTTCCAAAATATCCAAAGGCTAGGTTTCTTCCTCAAGAACAACCAAAAATCCTTCTCCAAGAAATTCAAGAATTCACCATAGATTTTACAAATTGAGTTAAGATTCAAGTTCCCCAAGTCAATGGCTTCAAGAACCCTCTATCAAGAGTATGAAGAAGAGTTTCAAACAAGCTTGTTCATCTAATTTAACAATCTAAGGTATGTGGGGTTTGATCAAGGATAATTCTTTCGTCCTTGTGCCCAAAAGTTGTTTTAATTATGAGAATATATGTTTTTCTATGCGTTCTTATGAAATTGAAGTATGGGTTTATACCCTATTTGCTATTCATTGAGATTTTGATAGTTCCAATGTTCTAGAAGTCGAAATACATGAGTATGTTGAGACTTGAAGGCAAATTGCTAAGAGCTCCAGATTTCTATATGATTTATGAATCCTTATGACATCTACTATGAATTTTGATGGGTCGAAACTTTAGATTTGATTATGGGTCATTTAGACCTACTTGAAATTTACAATTTTATGAACATTTGTGCTATAAGCATCCACGAATTGAGTACTTTGATATTATTGAGAATGATTTGGCCTTTTTGGTCATAATAGCGTTGAAATCAACACTGAGCATGATTTAAAGCAAATAGAAATATACTATGGTCTTCATTATAAACCCTTGAGTTATTTTGAGGTGGATTTCCTAAGAGTTTTGAGCTGAGTATGGGAGTAGTATTTAGGACTGAGTTGGGTATAATTCTAAGGTATCATACCCAAGAACTACGTGCCACTATAGTTTTGAGATTTATGGGCCCAAGGCCGAGATAGTGATCACTAAAGATGAGGTTCTATTCTAATGGAAAGGATAGAACAGCTCTCCCTAACATGGGCAAGAGGTTAGAATCCATGTAACTCACATGGTTTATGTCGGTTATAAGAAACTACCAAAGTTATATAATCCCGAGTTCTAAGTGTCCGGAGTCTAAATGAGTTCTAGAGTTCGCAAGTGTTAAAAGTTCCTAAAAGTTTTGAGTCCTTAAGTTTTAAAGAGGTTTTACTCTCTATGAGATAAAGGCATGAGTTGAAGTATTATTCTAAGGTTTCCTTTTGTCTATGAGTACTGAGAATAAGAGGAGAGTATAGATTTTAAAGTTAAGTATAATGACTCACGAGATTTTGATACATGCTTCACTATTTATAATTCATGAGTTTTACATTGTATACTTATTCAAGCTATGTGAGTCATTCCTATTTGCATGAATGATTTTATTAAAAGTATCGATATTACTTTATCTAAATTCATACACCCCTATATACTCAGTACATTCCCAAGTGTTGATCCACATATACGTCTATGTGCTACATTGTCTTATAATGTAGGTCCAGGTGCTCAGTCTTAGCTATGATCGATATTCCCGAGCGCTTACCCTGCATTCTACAGTTGGTGAGTCCTCATTGTTTAAGAAACTACTTTTCACATATTTTAGTTTTTATTACTTTTATATTAGTCCGAGTCAATTGGGGGTCTGTCCCAATGGCTCTTCAGTTTGAGTAGTAGAGGATTTGTCAGACTAGACTAGAAGTTGTTTTTAGATTTTCAGTATTTTGTATTTCAGACTATGTTCCCAGTTATTTCAGTTCTTGAGATGACATATATTATTGTCTTATTGCTTGTCTTGATACCCCAAAGTGAGAGATAGAGGTAGTAATAGGCTCAAAGGGTTAGCTTGGGGCTACTTGTGGCCTTAAGCACCGTGTGATGTTCCGAGATGAGATTTTGGGGCATTACAAGTTCGATTCCCCCCACCAGAGGGAACCCAATTTATGTTAGCCACATAGACATAGAATAAGTATAAAGTTACCAATGTACAATAGCCTCCTAAAATAATAACTGTGTACAACTACATGAAGCAAGCCCAAAGTTGTCATAGACCCCCAATGTCGACAAATATGGTTTTAAGTGTTGGTCACAAGGATTACACCTTCTTGGTGAACCTACACAACTTTTGTACAAGCATAATTAAAATGTTTTCACATACCATCAAGTTTTTCATTAATGCATTCCCAAATTGGTATCATCAAACCAAGACTTGCAAGTCGTTCATATAATGTCATACCATTTTCATTTAACCATATGTCGGATGTTGTAGTTTTATTGATTTCGCAAACTGGTTCATATGTTTTGAATATTAAGAAATTCTTTCCAAGTTGTTTAAGTGTTATGAGATTGGCAATGGTTCCGTTTTGTTATGTTTTTTCATAAATTCTTTATACTAAATGAATGTTGTACATGACTACCAGAAAGAAATGGGCATCCGAGCCTTCATGGTTCATGATACTCATAACGACCAGGGCCATAGCTTGGGTTGTGACGGTTGAGTTCTGACTTTCTATTAGTATGCTTGCTTAGATTACGACATTGCAGTATTGTTAGTCTGATCATGTTAGTCCTGTTCCTTGAAGGTTACTTGGGTTGGTAAATTTATGAGGTTGAATTCCCAACTTTTATGGATTCTATGGTTGAGGAGAATCCTCAAGGGTTTAAAGGATTAAGATGTTGAGCCACCTGTTTGGGAAGATTTTTTGATCTTTTTTCTTTACTATTTTTTTTCTTAGTAGTTAAGGGAAGCTAAGGCTGAGGAGTTTGTAAATCTAAAGCAAGTTAAGATTAGTGTAAATGAGTATGCATTAAAGTTCACCTAACTATAATATTATGCCCATGAGCTAGGGTCTAATATGAGGTCTAGAATGAGCAAGTTCGCTATGGGTTTTTATCGTGATTTGGTGCTAGAGTGTAAAGCTACTATTTTAAATTGTCACATGGATATATCCAGTATGGTGTTTTATATGCATCAGGTAGAGGATGAGAAGAAGAAATAGAAAAAAATAAGGGAAAGATGAAGTATGTAGAGCAAGATGCTAGCCAACAGAACAAAGGAAAAGAGGGTAGATAATGGTTCAAGAAAAAGACTTGGGAGAATTCTTAATCATCAGCTAGTTCTCCAACACCCAAACATTCTAGTGAATGACATTTCTAGCCTATTAATGGTCCTAGGGCACAGGATGCCCAGTCTCAGGCCAGTGGAGCTCGGTCCGACTCACCTAGATCTTCTTTCCATTTTTGTGGGAAGTCTCACCATAGATATTGTCATGAGAAGAAGAATTTGTGTTTTCATTGTGGTTATCCTGGTCATATGCAGTAAGATTTCCCTTCAGCTAGGGGTGTACCTAGGGCCAGTAAGACTCAGTAGTCACTTCTTTAGCTTTTGCTGCAAAGGGAACAACTTTATGCACAGGGAATGGCTGAAACCTTCCATATGCACTTTCTACTGGTCAGGAATCCAAGGCATCCCCTAATGTCATCACTGGTATGTTACAACTTTTCTCTAATGATGTTTATGTGTTGCTTGATTTTGGTTGCACTCTGTCCTTTGTAACTCCTTATGTGGTTGTACAATTTGGCTTCGGTTTTGAAAGTAGTCATGATCCCTTTTTAGTTTTTACCCTAGTAGATAAGTCTATTGTTCAATAAAAGTCTATAGGAGTCGTGTGGTGTCCATGTTTCATAGGGAGATATTGATGTTTTTAATAGAGCTTGATATGGTGGACAGTATTGTAATCTTGGAAATGGATGAGATTCACTTGTACTATGCTACACTAGACTGTAGGACCTAATGGGTCACTTCCCATTTCCTTGACAAATCGATTTTATAATAGGAAGGGAGTTCCTTAGTACCTAAGGGGAAGCTTATCACTTATATTATCCTTAGTACCTAAGGGGAAGCTTATCTCTTATCTTAGATCTCAAAAGTTTAATATCCATGGGGTGTCTCTATCATTTTGTTTGGGTAAATGATTCTAACTCTTAAAGAGCCTCCTTGTAGTCCATTCTTATGGTTAATGAGTTTTTTGATATTTTTCCCGATGATCTTTGTGGAATTCCTCCAAATAAGGAAATAGATTTTTGGATTAATTTTTTACTTGATACCCGTCCCATCTCCATTGCTCCATACAGGATGGCTCTGATGGAGTTGAAGAGGGAAAAGAGTTGTTAAAATCCTTGATAAGGGTTTTATTCATCCTAGTGTTTCTCTTTACGATGCTACTGTGCTTTTCGTTCAAAAGAAAGATGGGTGTCTCCACATGTGCATGGAGTAAGGTAATTATGAAAATAAATATCCTCTTGCTAAGATTGATGATCTTTTTGATCATCTTCAAGGTACCAAGGGTTTTTCAATAATAGATCTTCATTTAGGTTACCATCTATAAAAGATTAGGGAGGTTATACTCCCAAGACTACTTTTAATACTCGTTATGGCCATTATGAGTTATTGGTCAAGTACTTTGGGATAAATAATTCTCAATTTTCATTCTTGGACCTTATGAATTGGGTATTTAAACAATTTCTGGATTTATTCATCATAAATTTTATCAATAACATTTTGGTGTACTTCAAAAGTAAGGAGGATCATGCTAATCACCTCTGAATTGTATTATATCTTAAAGGATCAATGTGCTAAATGTGAATTTTTGTTGAGTGTCATGACTTTTCTTAGGCATTCTATCCTTAGTGAAGGGATTAAAGTGGATCAATAAAAGAATGAGGCGATAAAGAAAAGGCCTAGACCCATGAATCTAACTGGCATTAGGAGCTTCTTGGGTTTGGCAGGTTATTATAGGAGTTTTGTTGAGATTTTCTCATCCATTATTACACAGCTTTTAATATTGACTTAGATGAAAGTAATGTTTTTGTTGTCTGACGCTTGTGAGGGAAATCTCATAAAAGTGAAGGATAGGTTGACATCTGGTAATGTCATAACCAAACCCAAGGGTACTGATAGATTTGTTGTGTATTATGATGCCTCTCGTGTGGGACTGGATTGAGTTTTCATACAACACGGAGAAGTTGTAACTTATGCTTCCTAGAAACTTAAGGTTTATGAAAGAAAATATTCAACCAATGATCTAGAGTTATCAGCCATGGTTTTTACTTTAAAATTTTGGCATCTCTATCTCTATAGAATCTATGTGGATAGTTACCTGAATCCTAAGAGTTTATAATATGTGTTCACTAAGAAAGAATTAAACCTTAGGCAAAGGAGGTGGCTTGAATTGCTTAAGGATTATGACATGTGCCTGCACCACCACCCAGGTAAAGTTAAAGTTATTGTTGATGCTCTTAGTAGATTGTCCATAGGGAGTTTGTCTCACGTTGAGGAAGAGAAGAGAGGATTGGTGAAGGATATTCATTGGATGGCGAACTTGGGAGTTTTCCTTTTGGACTTTGAAGATGGGGGAGTGATGGTCCAGGAAGTGGCTAAGTCATTCTTTGGAGCCTATGTTAAGGAGAAACGGGTTCTATATCCCATACTTATGCAAATCCAAAATGATGTGGGTCAGCAAAAAAGTTATGGTTTTTTAAATTAGGGGATATGGCAGTCTGAGATATCAAGAGAGATTATGCATTCCTGATGTAGATGGGTTGTGGGAGAGGATTTTGATCGAACTCATTTGTCCAAATATATGGATTATTTAAGATCGATGAAGATGTATCTTGACATCAAAGAAATATATTGGTGGAATAAAATGAAGAGGGATATACAAATCCTTATTGCCAAGTCTGTGACTTGTCAGCAAGTTAAAGTTGAGCATTTATAGCAAGGTGGACCCCTCTAAAGATAGCTTTACACATGTCAAGTGGAAAATGATTGACATGGATTTTGTTACTGGTCTTTCATAGTCCTGGAAATCTGTACGATCCTATTTGGGTCACTGTTCATAGGTTGACTAAGTCCTTTCACTTTATTCCTATAGGGATTAATTACTATGGGGAGGATTATGAGATGTTGTTCATGGAGAAGATATTTCGGTTGTATGGGGCACCAATATCTATTATTTCTAACCTTAGGGAAGTTTTCCTCTCATTTTTAGCAGTCTTTCCAGAAGTAGTTGCGCACTCTGGTGAACCTTGGTATTGTTTTCCACCCCAAATGGATAGACATGCAGAGCATAACATTTAGACATTAAAAATATGCTAAGGTCCTTCATAATTAACTATAAATAGAGCTCGGTTGACCATTTTCCACTTATTGAATTCATGTACAATAATAGTTATCATTCCAATATTCAAATAGCTTTTTTTATGCCCTCTATGGAAGGAGCTACAGATCGTCGATTGGGTGGTCTATGGTGGGTAAGACTAGGTTGTTTGGGCCCGACATGGTAAATCAAACTATGGAGAAAATCAAGGTTATTTTAGAGAGGCTTAAGATTGCTCAAAGTCACAAAAATTCTCATGTAGATATGAGGCGTAAGGAACTAGAGTTTGAGGTTGGCGATTGGTTGTCTCTCCTATGAATGGAATTCTAAGATTTGGGAAGAGGGGAAAGCTTAGTTCTTGTTACATTTTTTCTGTATAAGATCCTAAGGATGGTTGGGAATGTTGCTTATTGATTAAACTTACCCGGAAGCTTGGCCTTGGTTCATCCTATTTTCCATGTATCTATGCTCCAGAATTGTGTGGGTTATCCTTCATTGGTTATGCCTATTGAGGATATTGGTGTGACGCATTCTTTATTGTACGATGAAAATTTGATTGAAATTCTTCATAGAGAAGTTTAGAAATTGAGAACTAAGGAGAAAGCTTTGGTAAAAGTGTTTTGGAGATATAAAAAAGTAGATGAAGCTGCGTCGGAATCGGAGGAGGACATGAAAGCTAAAATATCCCTTCTTGTTTCCATTATTGGACAAGAGTGCTTAGGGAAGGGTGTCCTAAGTTCCTATAAGGTATCCAACGGAATCAAAGGAGGGATAATGTTAGACCCCAAAAAAATGTTGACGATTTTATTTTTATAACTTCATTGTGTTTAACGGTATATTTTGAGTGGAATTGTTATAAGTGATGGTAACGGGACCATTAGAAAGCATTTCAGAATTTTATACTACGTTTTGGGACATATCAGGACCTAAAATAGTAAGTGTCTATGTTAAGGGCATGCCATACGAGGGTGGAAAACTCTTGATAGATAACCAAAGAAGGTATGCGATAAGAGAGTGTCACACTCTTGTCTCTCTACGATAAGGCCGTGCCACAGCTATAGGCTCCGCGATCAGGGTGTGCCACTCCCAAGGACATAAAATCACAGGTTTTGCTTTTTTCAAATATGATTCGAGGGCTTTTTGGTCTTTTACACATTTAAACAACTTTTAGCACCCTATTATCATTGTTTACTCATTAATTATAACTATTTACCATTATTTCTCCTCACCACTCTTATGAGAACCAAGGCTAAGCTTCCTTCAAAAAACCCAACCTCCAGGGCTTCAAATTCAAGTTCCTCTAAAATTATTTCCAACAAAAAAAAAAAGGCATGTTGAATACTCTCTTACTTTAATTATCATTATTCTGTGTTGTGGCTTAGTAATCACATGTTTTAATGGCTATTTACAACAAGGGTTGAGGGATTTGGGGGTTGTCACCTACTTATATGATTTTCTCTTCTCTTGATTGTTGTTTATGTGTAAACGGTGGTTTGTAAACTGAACTTATGGACTAAAGAGGGGTTACATTAGTAATATGGATTCATAATATTTGCGGATTTTGCATGACAAAGATATGAACTTCAACCTGTTTCATAAATTTTGTTTTAATGAGGTTTTTCTAGTATTTAACTCGTCATTTGAAACATTGTATGGGCTTAATGAAAAATGGTTTATATTGGATTTTCAAATTGGAATTTAGATTTAAAATGGTTAAATGGAAAAAATATGGCACTATGTCAATGACCTGCGAGTCTTGGTATGACGATACCAATTTGGGAATGACTTTATGGAAAGCTCCATGGTTAGTAGTATGTGAAAATATTTTAATTGAACTTTAATGGAAATTATGTAACTTCACCGAGAAGGTGCAATCCTTTGACCAACACTTGGAACCACGCTTGCCGACATTTGGGGTCTATGATCCTTTGTACTTGCTTCATGTAGTTATAAGTAGTTATTCTTTTGGGAGGCTATTGTCGATTAGTGACTTTAGCCTAATACTCAGTCCATATGGCTAACATGGATTTGGGTTTCTCCTATGGAGGGAACCGGACACATATAGCCCATGGATGATTGAAGGTTCGCACAGGCTACATAGTTCGTGATTAATTTCTAAATTGGTCATGTTTGCATGTTCTTTGTCCTCTTCCCCCTATCCATTGGTTGCATACCCATACTTGTCGTACTAACCATCTTGGGATGCTACATCGTTTCATGATGTAGGTTTGGAGGTCTTTTCTTGTGACCCAGTGCAGTGTTTGGTGGTTTGTTTCCCTCTCATACACCTGGTTAGAATTGGTGAACCCTCCATCATCCGAAAGGCATTATTACTTTTAATCCCTTTTTCATTTCTATTCTCTTGGGTTTTCTCTTTGGCATAGTCGGGGTTGTGTCCCGACTTAGTGGATGTTTTTAAGGATAGAGGCTTTCTAGAGAGTATTGGGTTATTGATTTCTTGATTTGGTTTTAACTCTCAAACTTTACATTATGGTTCATCAAACTCCTTACATTATGGGTCATCTTCCTCATGTTCCGCATTTTACAATGCTTGTTATGAAAGGTTAATGGGTCATCTCATGCCTTGGTAGGCTTGGGGTGCCTGTCATGTCCCTGATTCGGGTTGTGATAGTCTCCCACCTGAGTAAATGCTTGTTCGAATGGTACATGATGAGTTAACTAAACAAAAATGTAATGATACAAAGTAAAATCTTATTCAACAAGTATCTAGGAACCGATTGGCGTGCATGTCAAAATTCATTAAAAAGTAACATGAATGGAATATTTTCTTTCATTAATGAATAGAAACTATCCAAAAGCATCATTGGAACCTGGGCTACTAGATGAACTACCATTGAATGACATGTTCGGGATGGTGCAAACCAGATGCAAATCATTGCCATGTTGAACGTCTAATTAATGTTTAGCCTCAAGACTCCTATACAGAAATAAAATACAAAAAATAACAGCAAAGAGACAAAATTAACTTTGGCCTATCTGAATGAATGCTCGATAAGATAAAGAAAAGATTATATAAGTTTATGCATTTATAACTATACTAACTATTATATAATTAAATCATAGAAAGGATATTATATCAAGAAATAATTTGATCATCATTTAAGAATTTTCCGCAATAGGTTAGACATTGTTGTTCGATTGGGATCCCAATAACCGGTGTACGTTATTGCTAATAAGCAGACCGTGCGTCTGGGAATTCATACTTTTTACTTTTATTACTATCATTACATCAGTGAGCCATTTCCATTCAACAGTTGAAGCACCTGAAGTAGGTCAATTTATAATATATAATATTTCTTAATTGTTTGCGTATTCAATATGCAGATAAGGATAGTAGGGATTACCAACTGTTGACCTTAAGATCCGTCCTCAGCATCAATGTGAGAACAATAATTTACAATGAGAATAAAACTCTATTGAAGGAAAAGTAAATAACTGTTTCGAGACAGAGATAAAGCATAGTCTAGACTTAACAAATTTGCTCTATTTTATTCGAGATCTAGCCACTGGGTGGAGCTGCATACACGGAAAGACACAATTTATTAGAGATCCAGTTAAGTTCATTTTTAAGTCTTATGATAATGTTAATTTTCAATGCACATATCTTGCTTGCTCACACACGAATACGTACACATATATCTTGATTTATTTCATGTAAAGAAGAAAAAACCTTGCTGATTATTTACAATGAAAAGAGTAAGAATATCTTGCACAAAAATGGAGTCATGATTTCAACTTTATGGTTTTGGATTTAAAAATAATGACTTCAGTTTCCAATAATGAGATACTACATTTAATATTTGCACATACTTAGTTAACCTCTAAAACTTTTTGATAAACCTGAAAATTATAACACCTTATAGATCAATTTCTTCATTTCGAGAACAATCATTATTTTGCAAAATTTAAAATTGTGGTCCTTCATTGCAAGATATAAACTCAAGGATCAAGTTTTAAACATAAAAAAAATTAAAATCACAAATTTAGAATTGAAATCCTACCTTTTAGGCAAATTTGGGATTTAAAATCAACATTTCAATTTGAAGTTGATGTTTTGTTTAAATATCATGAACAAACATTGATTTTCAAATTAAAATTTCAAAATTTAGGCCCAAATTGCATGGTCAATTTGACCCTTAATATTTATTTTGTTATCAAAAAGGTAGAAACGTTAGATTTCACTTATCTAAATACTAGTAAAATAATTATATGATATTTTTATTGACATAATAGATAAACAGGAACTTTAACTTGACATCAAATTATAATTATGATCATTAGCTTATCAATGCACAAGTAGACCCTTTAACTATATAAAAGCAGAACAAAAAACACTCTAATACTACCTGGCAAAATGCATGTATACACTCAAAACCATTCACATTTGAGTTAGAATTTGGGTTTTTTTTTTTTCAGCTTTTGTATAATTAAAGGACCTATTTGTGCACTGACAACGTTCAAGGTCATACTTATAATGTGTCTTTTTTATTAGGTGACAGCATTGAGTGGATTACTAATCCACGTAGAAACAATTGAATTTCACACATGTAAGTTGCAGAATTGAAGTATTTTTTTTTTTCAGCTTTTATATAGTTAAAGGGTCTACTTGTGCACTCGCAAAGTAAATGGTCATAGTTATAATTTGGTGTCAAATTAAAGGTTTTGTTTATGTATTATGTCTATTTGCATTCAATGAGAATTAACTTTTTATGAGTATACATTAATGTCAATCAATATTTCTGTTTGAATTTTACGTTTATATTAGGCATAGATTTACATTAAAATTTTACTGATAAATCTTAAAATACGTCATTAATTGTCAGGCAAACACCTCAGTTTTACAAGTGATTGAAGTGCATTGACACCTCTAGTGTTAATAGTCATGTGGGTTTCTTAAACCCGTCATATCGGTTGATAATGGTTCAATTCGGTTGATATTCTTAATTACTCTACCGTATATAATTAAAATTACATTTTTTAATCCGTCCATATCATCTTTGATTTCTCTTCGATTTGAGATGTTCCAACTAATTCTTGTAATCCTTAATAAGTTGCATACTTTTTAAAGGTGAAGGATCAAAAACACCTATAGTATCTCTGTTTCTTGGGTTTTATTTTTATTTTTTAAATTCCAAGTCACTATTTTATTACCACTTCTTCAAAAAGCCAACTACAATTTGTAGAGGGAGGATATGATCTGACCCTCTAATAAATACACGTTGTGAGTTTAGTGCAAACCAAGCTAAAACTTGCATCAGAGCTGACATAAAAAAAAAAAAAACAAAAAAAAAAAACATAGAGCTTCATTGTAGCGATAATAAAGCAAAAAAGGAATATGGTGGCACAAGATTAAGCTCACTGTGTCTTTTCTCCTAACTTGGAATGTTGGAAGCTGCCAATGATCAACCTTAAGAAGGCCTTTGACATTTTTTGGCATGGTATCAAAAAATGTGTAAATATCCGTCTCTTGAACGTGATGGCTTATGGAGGTCATCTTGTCCGCAACTTGATCAACTCCTCTATTGCAATGTTGAACAATAATTCCTCTAATCTCCGCTAATTTCCTGATTTTTAGCACAATTTCTTCAATCCGCCATGGAATTTGACATTTTCCCTGAATGCACTTGAGCAACAAAAGTGAATCCATTTCCCCTATAATGCAGGACATGCCCTGGTCTAAGCACCATTCTTGTCCGAATAGCATTGCAGACACTTCTGCCCAGTTTGATCTGCTCCCTAGGCCTAAGGGGATGGTAAATGCCATTAAGACACAACTCCCATCGCTCAAGTTTCATACCTTAACTTTAGGTCATTAGGTGTGGGAGTTTCCAACTATTTATCAAAACACACTGAAACTCAAACAATTAATTGTAACGCCCCGTAAACATCCTTCACGTGTTATCTTGTAGTAGCTTACTTATACAGTTGAAGACTTAAAAAAAAAAAAAATCGAAGTGTCAAAGAGACTTATTCTCATTTTGAATTCCCTATCTTTGAGTATTTTATTTTCGACCTTTCCGACCTTCATTTCTTGATTTTTTTTTTTAATATAATGGGGAAAGTCAATAGTACATCTTGGGTGCATTTTAGGGGGAAAATACACTTGTTTTAAATGCCTTTGAAATGCTCCAGCATTTTGGGCGCAGTTTGGGCGCATTTCAGGGACAGATTCAGGGTCAATTTCAAATGATCATAACTTCTTGTATATAATGAAATGGGAGGGATGATATATATCAAATGAAAGCTCTTTGAGTCTTCTATCCAATGCCACTAATTTCATCAAAATCTAACATCTCAGTCAAAAGTTATTTTCGTTTTACTTCAACATATCAGTCTGTCAACTGGCAGAAATTTCTGCGACATTTTTTATTTCTTTAGGGGTAAAATGGACATTTCCCATCCCCTATCATACACTAACACGAGATTTAAGCCTCAATTGATCAAAAGATAGTCATTTTCTTCCAATTGCTCAAGAACCAAACCCCTTAGTCCCAAAATAAAAATCAAGATCCCTCAAAATTCAACCATAAAATTTCAAAATTTATTTAAGATTCGAAATCCCCATTGCGAGGGCTACAAGAAGCACCCATCAATTGCTCGTATAGCATCCCTAAAGCGAGAGTTCATTCGAAAGCTGTACGCGGGGTTTTCCTGAAAATCTGATGGGCATAGAAATCATGATTTTAAGAATGGAGTTTCGGATTTATGAATATATTCATGTTTGGGTGGTCTGGATTGAGTTTTCATGAAAGAATCATGCATGGTACAATGTGGCTCAGAATTAGGACTTGCAAGTCTTGGTGTGATGACACCAACTCAGTTAAAGCCATAGTAATTCAGAGCAGATGTTGAAACTAGAAATATGCATGATTCAGAACAGGATAAAATTGAGCATAAAAAAAGTTTAGGTGGTTCCCCGAAGAAGGCATGAGTTCAGATAACTCATTGCTCAAAACCGCAATTTGCCGATCCAGGTATATTATTATATGCTGGCCTAGTGTCCTGTGGCGTATCAGACTCAGACACTCCAACCCTTGCGGCACACTTGGGTTGGGGCTTCCCCGCCGAGTCAATGGCGGATTCCATATAGCCCGTGAAATATCAGATTTGTAGGGAAGTGCCATCTAACTCAGAAGTAATACAAAGATCAGAAACAGTATTGTCAAGAATGGTTTATGATTTTCAGAAAAGTGCCCATGTGTTTTGAAACTATTTTATGCATGATGTTTTGTAACCCGCTCTCAACTATTTTAATGTACTTGTTATAATTGTGAAAAACTAGGACATTTAGCTAGAGATTGTAAATTATCAAAAAACCCAAAAAATAAAAAAATATCAGAAATAAAAATAGAAAATACAAAATATATGCAGATAGATTATATAGATTATGAATTAGAAAGTCAAGATAGTATATATGAAATTTCAGAAAATGAAACAAATAATGAAATAGATAGTGAATTAGATAAATCAAATGAATGAAGAAAATATAAAAATGAACCAAATAACTGAAAAGTATATAAAAATAATAAGAAAGGAAGTATATTTAAATGAAGAAGGAACAGATTAAAAAATAATATTTGACAGTAATATATTTGATGAAATAAAAGGAAAAGAGTTAGATTTAAGTGTAGAAAAAATACCAACAATAAAAAATATATTTAGTAGAAAAAAGGAAGAATAGTACGTAGTAAGTCAAACAAAACATGTAATAGATTGTAGATATGCAAAAGGAAGAGCTAGTATACCACTAGTAACAAAAAGAATAATTAATAAAGAAACAAATGATATAAAAGTAAAGACCCAATAAAATATGTAAACTTTGGAGGAACAGAGATATTAATAAAAGCATGTTTTAGAGAGAGAATAGATACACCAATAGAATTATATTTAGCAGATGATAGAATTATAAAACCTATAGAAATGTAATAACAGCCATAAAAGGAAATTTAATATACCAAAAATTAAATTTATAATAAGTGTGAATTATTCAGTAGCAATAACAGATAAAAATATAGATAAATCATTAGTATTATATTGAAAAATATCAGGAATAGAACTAACCCCAGGAAGTAAAATATTTACAGCAAGATGTAAAAATCTATATGCATTAACAACAAAACATAAAATAACAGGAAAAAATAAAATTAATAAAATACAAATAGAAAGTCCTTTTGAACAATTTGTAAAAACAATTGATAATAATGATTATAGTTACAAATACATAAATATAGAAGAAGCTTTAGAAATAATAAATGATAGAATAAGTACAACAAAAAGAATAGCTCATGAAAAATCAGAATCATTAGGATCATCAAAAAGAACAAGTTATGAAACAACTTCAACGGTTAATTTAAATCAATATTATATAACAGGACCAATAAATGAAAAAGAATATTGAATACTCTTAAACACAGGACAAGAAGAAAATTATATAGCAAAATATCTAGTAAAAAGTGAAGAAATAAAATCTAATAGTGATATATGCCTAGATCTACCAAGGAGTCTAATAAACATTAAAGATACGACAGAAAAAGAAATAATAATAGGAGTCAGAAAAATAAAAATAGAATTTGAAATAAAGGAAGAAATGCAAAAAGCAGACATAATATTAGGAATAAAATGGTTAGAACAAGTAAAACCATACAATATAGAACATACACAATTATCTATAACATATAATAAAGAAATATTATTCATAAAAAGAACTTTAACATGATATGAAAATATATGTACTTGTAAAAATAATTGTAGAAGGATGTTATAATAGGTATTATACACCTATGATAGATACAGGAGCAGAAACAAACCTATATAGATACAACTGTTTACCAGAAAATAAATGGGATAAATTAAAAAACACCAATAGTAGTCAAAGGATTTAATAATGAAGGAAGTTTAATTACATATAAAGCTAAAATTGTAAAAATATAGATATGGGATAAAATAATAACAATAGAAAAAATCTATAATTATGAACTAACATCAAATAACTATTTAGGTGGGTTAATTAAGTGCTTTTTCATAATATTCTTTAGTTTTTTGTTTTAATCTTATTAATTCCTCTATATTTTCATTAAGGTATTATATATATTTTATATCTTTGGTTCTCATATATTCTTCTAAATTTGTATTTATTAATTTTTCTATTAATTGTATATTTTTCATATCCATTTTCCAATATTCTAAATATACGTAATTTATCATGGTTGATATGTAGGTTTGGTATGTAAGTATTTATAAGAGTAGTTAGGTAGGTGAGGTATGTAATTTATTCTAGTCATAAAATATTTATCAAATATTTTTTCCAATATGATTTTTCTTATATCTACAACTTCTATATCCTTAAGTACATATAAAACAAGTATTTTAAATTTATCTACCATTTCGTTAGATAAATAATTATTCATTTTTCATATGATGTTTTTTCAAACTATTCCCTTCAATCATACACATAACAAAATATGATCATTTTAGATTACCATATACTAGATTATTCTTAAATAACATGTTCTTCGGTCACTATTAGCATGGTAATCTGAATACTTTTCCTTAAACAGCGCCTCTACTCTGGCTACTCCCCTATCACGGCTTTCTTGCCTCACCGGTTTCACCTTTAGGATGACATAGTTCTTAGGGATTTTTCTCCTTTTCCACTTTGCTAATAAACTTCTTAGCATGCTATTTTTCGAATAATTCTACTATAAAGTAACTAATATGAACTTATTTTATCATATCATAATTGTCAGGAATTTATGAATTTAGCTATTCATAACCATAAATAAATATACCTGTTTTGGTAGATTTGATAATTTTGGGTTTTGTTCATCCATAGCTTTTGCTTTGAAATATATCTGTTTTTTTATTAAATATTCAAAAGTTTTTTGTTTACAAAGGAGGGATTTTTGCTTCAACACATGAAGACTTGCCTTTATCTTGCCGAATGGCTTACATATTTATAAGAGAAAAAGAAACTATTCCTACTACTATTCCTAATTTACACGTTTTACATGTAAACTATTGTTTTCCTTACACTTGTAGTATTTGCAAAAGTCTTTACAAAAAATCTTAGGACTATTCTACCAAAAGACAAAATTAATAAAGACTAAAGCTATACAACAATGACACTTTGCTATAGAAAAGTCAAAAAGTTATTAAAAACTAGTAAATGCTATAATAACTTACGTATCTAAAGTCAAGGAAACTATTCACTTGTCATTTTATTTCATAACTTTTACTATTTTATCTTCTTTCTCTTCCATTATTGCTCCGTTGATTTTTATCTTCTAGCTGGCGTCCTTATCTTCTTGGTTGATTTTTTCTTTTATTCTAGCTAGACTTTCGGGATAATATTATATTCTCCATTACGTCTCGAACATTGATGGTCTGGATATTTGTGTCCAATTATCTTGCAATATCTTGTTAATAATCCGTCTAAAATAAATCCCTTCCTAATTGCTCTTGCAGTAGATTGTTTCTTTGGGTTAAGTAACATCATTATCCATTGCCTAACATCTTCTATATCTGTTTGTCGTAGTTCTCTTGAATTTGAATAAATCATTTGATGATCCCTTGAATAATAGCTTCATATTGGGTTTCCATTGCTATAATTATTTGCTAATTCTTTAATAATTATAGCTATTCCAATAAGTCGTTTACTTGTGTAAAAATCAGGTATCTCGATTTTTGGTATCTCTGTCTGCTGCACAATATCTTCCAGTATAATAATAACCCTAACCCTATTTTTACAATTTGTATAACTGGTTTTATCTCGTAGTAGAATATCTCTACTGGTGCAGTATAAAACTTTATATAAAATAGATTTCCTTTGGTTACTCTTTTATAGGTAGTGAATACTTTATGTAATTCTTCTATAGTTGTTAGTTCTTCTCCATCTTGGGTATATATGGTATTTAATAATCCATAGTCGAAACATGTTTTTATTAATCTTGGATTGGTTTTGGGTAGTGCGATTAACTTGTTGTAACCTTGCAATTTTTGGGTTATATAGTTTGTGTTTGGTTATTGGATATTTGTAGCTCTGGGGTTAAGGTTTAGAAAAGTTTGTACTTTGTAGATATTTTCTATATATCCTCGGTTTATATGGCTATAAGCTTTTTTATCTTGATTCAAATATCTCGATATGTGGTAATTTGTGGGGGTATGCACAAGGGGTCTTTTTGTATTTTTGGAATAAATGATTTTTCAAATATCTTATTCATGTTCATGTTCTAATATCTTTGTCCACTAACTCCTTTGCTTGTACCTGCAATTGTAGATTGACAAACGTTATGGGTTTTATGGAGTATCCCAACGTCTCCTTTTAGCTCTGAAATTTTAATGTCTTCCGATCGACATAGCTCTGCACACTGCTGAGTTAGCTGATTTATAGCTTTAGACTTCATTTTAACTTCATTAGTCTTTAACTTTTTTATTTCATTACCCATACTGTCTACTTTCATTGAAAGCGTAATTAGGGCTTTGAGTATTTTTTCTAAAGCATCATCTCCTATTATATCAGTTTGTGTAGTTTTGTCTTGATATGTAATCTGCAATAACATTTTTGTTAGTACTAATTACTTCAATTGCAAATGTAAAATTTAATATATTTAATACTAGTCTCCAAATCTCTTTCATTTTAACTGAATTTTGTATTTTCTTTGTTAACTACCAACGTATCTGTGTATTAACTGTACATACAATAAATTTTTTAGATACACAGAAACAAATATCAGAAATAAAAATAGAAAATACAGAATATATGTAGATAGATTGTATATATTATGAATTAGAAAGTGAGGATAGCATATATGAAATTTCGGAGAATGAAACAAATAATGAAATAAATAGTGAATTAGATGAATCAAATGACTGAAGAAGATAAAAAAATGAACCAAATAACTGAAGACGATATAAAAATAATAACAAACGAAAAATATTTAAATGAACAAGGAATAGATCAAAAAATAATATTTGATAGTCATATATTTGATGAAATAAAAGGAAAAGAGTTAGACTTAAGTGTAGAAAAAATATTTAAAATACCAACAATAAAAAATATATTTAGTAGAAAAAGGGAAGAATACTACGTAGTGAGCCAAAAGGAACATGTAATAGACTGTAGATATGCAAAAGGAAGAGCTTGTATACCACTAGTAACAAAAATAATAATTAATAAAGAAATAAACGATATAAAAAGTAAAGACCCAATAAAATATGTAAACTTTGGAGGAACAGAGATATTAATAAAAACATGTTTTAGAGAAGGAATAGATACTCCAATAGAATTATATTTAGCATATGATAGAATTATAAAACCTATAGAAAAAAGTATAATAACAGCCATAAAAGGAAATTTAATATAGCAAAAATTTAAATTTATAATAAGTGTGAATTATTCAGTAGCAATAACAGATAAAAATATAGATAAATAATTAGTATTATACTGGAAAATATCAGGAATAGAACTAATCCCAGGAAGTAAAATATTTACAGCAAGATGTAAAAATTTATATGTATTAACAACAAAACATAAAATAACAAGAAAAATAAAATTAATAAAATACAAATAAAAAATCCTTTTGAACTATTTGTAAAAGCAATTGATAATAATGATTATAGTTACAAAGACATAAATATAGAAGAAGATTTAGAAATAATAAATGATAGAATAAGTACAACAAAAAAGAATAGCTCATGAAAAACCAAAATCATCAAGTGCATCAAAAAGAACAAGTTATGAAACTACTTCAATAGTTAATTTAAATCAATATTATATAACAGGATTAATAAATGAAAAAGAATATTTAATACTCTTAAACATAGTACAAGAAGAAAATTATACAGCAAAATATCTAGTAAAAAGTGAAGAAATAAAATCTAATAGTGATATATGCCCAGATCTACCAAGGAGTCTAATAAACAC
Organism: Capsicum annuum; assembly: GCF_002878395.1. Lineage (NCBI taxonomy): Eukaryota > Viridiplantae > Streptophyta > Magnoliopsida > Solanales > Solanaceae > Capsicum > Capsicum annuum. Next base: position 9,382,475 of record NC_061117.1, read on the forward strand.
TAAAGATATGGCAGAAAAACAAATAATAATAGGAGTCAGAAAAATAAAAATAAATTTGAAATAAAGGAAGAATTGCAAAAAGCAAACATAGCATTAGGAATAAAATGGTTAGAACAAGTAAAACCATACAATATAGAACATACACAATTATCTATAACATATAATAAAGAAAGATTATTCATAAAAAGAAATTTAACATGATATGAAAATATATGTACTTATAAAAATAATAGTAGAAGAATATTATAATAGATATTATACACCTATGATAGATATAAGAGCAGAAGCAAACTTATGCAGATACAACTGTTTCTCAGAAAGTAAATCGGATAAATTAAAAATACCAATAGTAGTCAAAGGATTTAATAATGAAGGAAGCTTAATTACATATAAAGCTAAAAATGTAAAAAATACAGATATGTGATAAAATAATAACAATAGAATAAATCTATAATTATGAACTAACATCAAAAGATATTCTTTTAGAAATGCCATTTTTAGATAAATTATACCCACATATAATAACTAAAATAGATTGGTGGGCAAAAAGATTTATTAATAAAATAAGAAAGAAAACTGATTGGATAGAAGGAAGTGAAAAAATTACACAAAAGTTAAAAAATATAAAAAATACAGAAGACACAGTAGAACTAGTTGTATTTTTGATAAATAAAAAATAAATAACTATATTTTCAATAGATAAGGTAGAAATAATAAAGAAAAAAATTAAGACAATTATATAGTGAAGATCCATTAAAAGGATGAGAAAAACATAAAACTACTATAAAAATTGAATTAATAGATAAAAATAGTATAATAACTCAAAAAACATTAACATATAATTTTGACGATTTAAAAGAATTTAAAATGCATATAGATGAATTATTAGAAAAACAGTATATACAAAAAAAAATAGTAAACACAATAGTCCAGCATTTATAATAAATAAACATAGTGAACAAAAAAGAGGAAATAGTAGAATGTTATTGATTATAGAAACTTAAATGCAAAAACTATGACATATAATTATCCAATACCAAATAAGATATTGAAAATAAGACAAATAAAATGATATAATTATTTTAGTAAATTTGACTATATATCAGGATTTTACCACTTAAAGTTAGATGAAAATTCTAAGAAATTAACCGCATTTATGGTACCACAAGGATTTTATGAATGGAACGTATTACCATTTGGATATAAAAATGCACCAGGTAGATATCAACATTTTATGGATAGTTATCTTAAATAATTACCTAATTGTATAGTATACACAGATGATATACTACTATATACAAAAACTAAAAAGGAACATTTAAAATTATTAGAACAATTTACAGATATAATAAAAAAATTGGGAATAAGTTTAAGTGAAAAGAAAGCTGAAATTATGAAAAAACAGATAGAGTTTCTAGGAATACAAATAGATAAAAGTGGTGTAAAAATGCAACAACATATAGTACAAAAAATAATAAATTCAAAAAAGAATTAGATACAAAAAAAATTATAATCATTTTTAGGATTAGTAAACCAAGTAAGAGAATATATACCAAAATTAGTAGAAAACCTAAAGCCTTTACAGAAAAAATTAAAAAAGGACGTAGAATATAATTACAGCGAAGAAGATAAAAAACAAGTCCAGAAAATAAAAATACTTTGTAAAGAATTACCAAAATTACAATTCTCAGATGAAAATAAAAAATTTACATATATAGTAGAAGCAGATGAAAGTGAATATAGTTATGCAGGAGTACTTAAATATAGGTACGAAAATTAAAAATTAGTACATCATTGTAGATACTACTCAGGTACGTTTAATGAAACAGAAATAAAATGAGAAATAAATAGAAAGAACTATGTTCATTATATAAATGTTTATTAGCATTTGAGCCATATATTTTATATGACAAATTTATTGTACGGACAGATAATACACAGGTATGTTGGTGGTTAACAAAGAAAATACAAAATTCAGTTACAACGAAAGAGATTCGGAGACTAGTATTAAATATATTAAATTTTACATTTACTATTGAAGTAATTAGTACTAACAAAAATGTTATTGCAAATTACATATCAAGACAAAGCTACACAGACTGATATAATAGAAGATGATGCTTTAGAAAAAATACTCAAAACCCTAACTACGCTTTCAATGAAAGTGGAGAGTATGGGTAATGAAATAGAAAAGCTAAATACTAATGAAGTTAAACTGAAGTCTAAAGCTATGAGTCAGCTAACTCAACAGTGTGAAGAGCTATGTCGATCGGAAGACATTAAAATTTCAGAGCTAAAAGAAGACGGTGGGACACTCCATAAAACCCATAACGTTTATCAATCTACAATTACAGGTACAAGCAAAGGAGTTAGTGGACAAAGATATCGGAACATGAACATGAATAAGATATTTTAAAAACCATTTATACCAAAAATAAAAAAAGACCCCTTGTACATACCCCCACAAATTACCACATATCGAGATAGTTTGAACCAAGATAAAAAATCTTATAACCATATAACCCGAGGATATATAAAAAATATCTACAAAGTACAAACTTTTCTAAACCTTAACCCCATAGCTACAAATATCCAAGAACCAAACACAAACTATATAACCCAAAAATTGCAAGGTTACAACAAGCTAATCGCACTATCCAAAACTAATCCAAACTTAATAAAAACAAGTTTCGACTATGGATTATTAAATACCACATATACCCAAGATGGAGAAGAACTAACAGCTATAGAAGAATTACTGCACCAGTAGAGATATTATACGACGAGATCAAACCAGTTATACAAGTTGTAAAAATAGGATTAACCAGAGATATGACTATACCAGAAGATATTGTGCAGCAGCCCAAAATTCATATACCTGATTTTTATGCAAATAAACGACTTATTGGATTAGCTACAATTATTCAAGAATTAGCAAATATTTATATCAATGGAAATCCAATATGGAGCTATTATTCAAGAGTCCATCAAATGATTTATTCAAATTCAAGAAAGCTATGACAAACAGATATGAAAGATGTTAGACAATGGATAAAGACGTTACTTAACCTAGAAAAACAATCTACTGCAAGAGTAATTAAGAAAGGATTTATTTCAAATGGATTATTAACAAGATATTACAAGATAATTGGACACAAATATCCAGACCATCAATGTTCGAAATGTAATGGAGGAGATAATATTATCCCAGAAGTCCAGCTAGGATAAAAGAAAAAACCACCAAGAAGATAAGGACGCCAGCTAGAAGATAAAAATCAACGGAGCAATAATAGAAAGACAAGGAGACAAAAATATTAAAGGAATAAAGCAACATATGGAGAAAAAGATAGCTTTGTGAAAAGTAAGATACGTGAATCATGTAACATTTAATAGATTTACTATTTCTAGGGTAGACTTTTTCATTTTTCTTTTATTCATTTATTAGCTTTTAGCACTTGCCGTTATTGGCTTTTTTAGGTCAAATGTATATAAGAAACGTGTAAAGTAACAACAGTGTAGATAAGTTTTAAGCGTTTTCTTAGGCTATAAATATGTAAGCCTCTGGCTAGTTAAGGGAAAGTCTTCATGTGTTGAAGCAAAAAGTCCTCCTTTGTAAACAAAAAACTTTTGAATATTTAAGAAAAAACAGATATATTTTAAAGCAAAAGCTATGGATGAATAAAGCCCAGAATTATCAAATCTACCAGAACAGGTATATTTATTTATGGTTATGAATAGTTGAATTCATAAATTCTTGACAATCATGATATGATAAAATAAGTTCATGTTAGTTACTTTATAGTAGAATTATTAGAAAAATAGCAAGCTAAGAAGTTTATTAGCAAAGTGGAAAAGGAGAAAAATCCCTAAGAACTATACCATCCTAAAGGTGAAACAGGTGAGGCAAGAAAGTCGTGATAGGGCAGTAGCCAGAGTAAAGGCGCTGTTTAAGGGAAAAGTATCCAGATTAGCATGCTAATAGTGACCGAAGAACATGTTATTTAAGAATAATCAAGTATATAGTAATCTAAAATGATCATATTTTGTTATGTGTATGATTAAAGGAAATATTTTAAAAAAAGCATCATATGAAAAATGAATACTTATTTATCTGACGAAATGGTAGATAAATTTAAAATACTTGTTTTGTATGTACTTAAGGATATAGAAATTGTAAATATAAGAAAAATCATATTGAAAAAATATTTGATAAATATTTTATGACTAGAATAAATTACATACCTCACCTACCTAACTACTGTTATAAATACTTACATACCAAACGTACACATCAACCTTGATAAATTACGTATATTTAGAATATTGGAAAATGGATACAAAAAATATACAATTATTAAAAAAATTAATGAAAACAAATTTAGATGAATATATGAGAATCAAAGATATAAAATATATACAATACCTTAATGAAAATATAGAGGAATTAATAAGATTAAAACAAACAAATAAAGAATATTATGAAAAAGTATTTAATTAACTCACCTAAATGACAGATAATTTTGAAGTACTAGTTTTATATATACTTAGAGATATAGAAATTATAGACGTAAAAAAAAATAATATAGGAAAAAATATTTAACATTGAAGATGAAGAGTTAGATATAAATCAGATAGAAGACGAGTTAGGAGAAATATTCTTAAGTGATGACAATCACTATTACTACCTAGATAATTATTCAGATGGATATTATACAGATTAAGAAATGCTAGAATATATTCAAAGAGTTAGAGAAAAACAAAGTTGGCTATATGAAGAAATTACTTATAGAAACCAGCTTAGAAAAGGAAGAGAACAATTAAAAGAAAGATTAATTTAGATAAATAAAAACCATAAAACAACTAGAATTAGAAGACAATTTAGAATATGATTTAAACATAGAATTATTCACATACGAAAAAGACAGGATAATTAACGAAATAGATAACCTAGAATTTAATATCAGATATAGCACAATTAGAATAAATTATTACAAAGAAATTTGCAGTATCACAACTACTTTAGGATAAAATGATAGACTATGAGTATTTAAAATATTGGAGACAAGATTAACAGAAATACTTATGAAAGAGAATTTAATTGAATATTTTAGAACAAAGGATATAGAATATTTAGAATACCTCCAAAATAATATACAAGAATTACAAAGACTAAGAGAAAAAACGAAAGAATATTACAGTAAAGCATTTAATCAAATACCATCTAATCACCCCCCAAGATATAAACATTAATAAAAATTAAAATAAATACACTAAAAATAAAAATGTTTAGAGAAGTTAAGAAATATCCATGCACAAATAAAAATAGATCCATTAGAACTATAACAGATCTATATATTACCAAAGTTATCCAGAGCTTCAAATATCCAAGAACCAAACACAAACTACATAACCCAAAAATTGCAAGGTTACAACAAGCTAATCGCACTACCCAAAACCAACCCAAGCTTAATAAAAACTTGTTTCGACTATGGATTATTAAATACCGTATATACCCAAGATGGAGAAGAAAGACTACAATATAACCGGATTTAGTAAAAACTCATAAATGCACAAAAAGAAGAAATATCAAATTTAGAATCAACAATAGATAGTCTAGAATATATATATCAACATAACCTACATACATTTAAATAAAATGAACAAAGAAGAATTTATAATAGATGAAAAAACATATGAAAATCATGAAGGATTAAAAATAAAAATAGTATTCTCTAATTTAGGAAAAAGATATAAGAAAATAGGTGAACATTTATATTTAACGTTAGAAAAAGAAGAATTAAAATTAGAAGATATGTTGGCAGCCATGGTAAGAATAGAAAGAGAAAACGAAGAGATAGACAGAAAAAAGGAAATAGATAAAATAAAACAACAAACCACAGAAGAAATACGAAAAATAGAAGAAACTAAAAATAGTAGGATTGCTGGATTAAAAAAAGAATTACAAATGTTAAAAGATTTATATGAAAAGAGACAGAAAAAAAATATAAAGAACAAAAATTATTAAACGAGATAAATCAATTTAAAGAAAAATTAGAAATAAAAAATAAAGAACCAGAAACCAGTGAATTAGAAATAAATAAAAAAGATGTTGAAGAAACAGATAATTATGATTCGGAATATAGTGAAACATATATAGAAATTCTAGAAAACATAGGAAAACTAGAAGTTAATGAAAAACAAGAAGTAATTAATAAAGAAAATCTAGAACTAATAAATAAAAAAGTAAATACTCTAGATAAAAATATAATACCTAGTACATCAGAAATAAGAAAACCAACCTATAATTATAAAAATAAGTCTAAAAGATATAATCCAAAGGATGAATATAATAAATGGACACCAAAACAAATAATTAATTACAACTTTTTAGATTTAGACTGTGTAATAGACACAAATAAAACAATACAACTATGGGTAGGATAAATGTCAAAACAATTATTAGATAATAAAATAGATACAACAAATACACCAAAATATATAGAAAAGACATTAATATGAACAGTAAAATTCTGGTTTTTAAACCTAGCCGTAGCAAGTAATAAAGTATTAAGATCTGATAATAAAACAGAAGGAATATCAATACCTACTAAAATGCTACTAATAGAAATATTGAAAAATATATGAAATAGCTATAAGAGATGAATTTAGTAGTATAACAACAGAAGAAGAAGAGCAAAATAAAGAGAAAGATATAAATATAAATTTAATTTTAAAACTAGCAATATGTAATATGTGCTATATAGATGAGTATAGGTGCGCATTTAAGGAATATTATTATAAAGGAACATATAATATAGAATAAAGTAAAGAAATAAGAAGTATATATTTTAGTAAATTACTTGAACCATTTAGTTCAAAAATAATAAAGAGTTGGGATGAAGCAAAAATAGTAGATACCCTAGGAGCAAGAATAAAATTTTTACAACAATGGTATAGAAATCTCTGTGAAAAATATAGAGAAGAAATAAAAATGAAAAAAATATTAATAAGAAATTTAGCATGTTGCAAAGATAAAATAGCACCTCAATTTGGATGTGAAGAAATATATTATAAGAAAGGAAAAAGGCATAAGAAATATAAGAAATACAAAAAATTAAAATATAAGTATAAGAAACCAAGAAAAAAGATATTATGTAAAGAATTATAAACGTAAAATACCATATAGGAAAAAGAAATCTATAAAAGAATGAACTTGTTATAATTGTGGAAAATTAGGACATTTAGCTAGAGATTGTAAACTATCAAAAAATCCAATCTTTTTTCTTCCTAAATTAGAGAATACTATTTTTATTTATAATCCTTCGTAATTTTCATATATTTTTTCGTCTATTATGAATTCTTCTTTGTTCATTTTATTTAAATGTATATTGGTTATGTTGATATATATATGTGGAATTGTGTTACTGGGGCCCTTGTTCCAGTTTATAGATTGTGTTAGTGATCATGTAGTAGAGATTTCACAAACAGTTTGCAGATGTTGTTAGATGGTTTTGGATTTAATTCTCTATTGCTAACTTTATATCAGATTTATGAGCATGATACCGTTTGTAATAATTTTTGCATTTTCTTATTTGTATATGAATGATGTATATGATTTCAAGTTAGAAGGGTGTTTGGGATTTTATGGTTCGGGATGCTCGTCACAGCGAGGGCCTCAGTTCGGGTCGTGACACAAACTAAACATAATCTAGAATGTCAGTGAAAAGGATCATATGAAAGCTTTCTTGCCCTTCTTTTAGATGTTGGTAGCCGTAATTTGTATAAACACATAGGACTTTTGTCTTTAAGAGGAAGTTTCCTTTCTTGGAATAAGAACTTTACATCTTGAATCGGCTCGGCAAACTTAGCAAGGGCGTCTGTCCACTGCATTTCCTTTTCAAAAGCAATGGTTTAGCTGTACATGTTAAAAGCAATGGTTTAGCTGCATTTCCTTTTCTTTGGGACTTCTTCTATTGAATGTACATGTTAAAGATGATCATATAATCCAATTCCACACTCAAGTCAGTAACTTGTTGATCACTAAAATTGTCAGTGTTGGTGTAATATACAACAAATTGCACCAACAGTTAGTGTAGAATTGGGTAGGGTGTGCAAAGAACATCACCATGCAGTATTTAACTAACAAATAAATTAGCTTTGTCATATCTGATCCTAAGACTAGGCAGTTGGTGGCAAAAAACGAAGACAAAAATATTTAACCAAAGGAATCAAACTCAAATAGATAAGAAAAACCAAAGTTACTAAAATATTTAACAGGGTAATTTAACATTGCCATAGCATTTTATCAAACCGAATATGAAAATACAGAACAGCAATGTCCCAAAATCGCACAAAACCAACCTATGAGCACCCCTAATCAGAGGGTCCAGTAGAGGATGGTAATAAGACCAACAAGTAACATCAGAGTTCCCAACAAAAAGCATCATGACATCAACTTGGTCTTTTAACATATTTGCAGCAACTAAACATTATCTGAAATACAATAATAACCTGGCTTCAATCCTAGACTAATTACAAGATAATGCTTGAACTTTCTTAGCTATGATTTGAAAAGAAACTTGACAACTGCTGATACTTTTTTGCGCCTGCTAATGTTTCAAATTAATTTTTGCGGATAATATAACTTTAACAACACAAAATGAAAGCGTTTAGTCCATCTATTATTTTTTTATGGAACAAGCTGACATTGGAAATAAGTGTTGGGTTCAAATGGTGTGAATGGAAAATGGATGGACACAACACTCCGAGGAAAAGACACATTGTTTCGGAAAAGGGATGACTGTTCAGATGGTTGTGACTGTTCAGAAAAAGACACAATGATTCGAATGGACAAACATGACTGTTCCAAAGTGTTAGAATGCATACCCTACTAATTTTAGTGTTTTTACTCTAATAGTTGTCTATCAGTGGAACAAGTCAACTAACGTGATTCACGTAAGTAAAATGAAAACAATTATTTTTACGTGGAAAACACCCAGCTCATGAAAGGTGTAAAAAACCACGACCTGTACCTCTACAGGATTTAACCCCTATTTCACTAATACTCTTGAGCTTCAACAATCAACAAATTACAAGACTTCTTGTAAACTAGGAATTAAAACTTCTAACTCTAATTTCTGCAATAACGTAAATCTTCCCAAGATAAGTGTACCCAAGTCTTCGAGTTCCCTAACTTGAAGACACAACTCCTAACTCAGTTTATATTTCACTGAGACTAGAAATAAGACTCATTACAACTCAAAGAACCAAACTGCTACAAAGTCTATGACTTGCTAAGTAAAGGACCAGATTTTTCTTCAAGTTACTGAACTGATTTGCTGATTAATGTTTTTCTTATCAGTGCTTGAGTGAAACTCTTGAATATCGTATCTTTTATTTAGTCCCACTCTGATTTGAGTCCTTTAGATGATGTTCACTTATTTCTTCAATAGGACTCTTCTAAGTAGTTTCACTTCTTATTGCATTATGTATGCTTGATCGAGTAGGAATCCTATGATTGCCAAATCTTTAAGTGTTTGTGTTTATCAACATTTCAACCTCTTTGCTGCATGTGACAAGTGTTTAGAGCATATCTGAAACTTCTTGTTTATTCACTCCTGACTTTACACATTTTTATCTTATCTGTACTCATGCTTGTGACTGTTCTTTCTACACTTGTGTGGACCAGCTTGCACAACATGTTTCATTCATATGTCCATCATCAAAACAACAATACCCTAATAAATTTTCCCTTTTTGATGAAGACAAACATAGCATCCATCACAAAGTCTTGACATTCTCAATAAAGGAATTTGACAAAAGAACACAAAATGAAACAGGTTAGTCAATTGAGTTATAAGCATTGCATAATCTATTCTTCCCCATTTTGACATCATCGAAAAGTTGGGCCCACAAAGGGAAAAATGTTTAATAATTCATGGCCACTATGGCTATCACTAAAACAAACAAAATCTAGAGTAAAGGATCATTAATACATTAAGAATGATAGGAGAAGAACACAACTTAGAAAGTAAGTCCATTTCATTTCAAAAAGCAAGATACAATTAAAATTACCCAAAAACAGCATAAGAGGTAACATGTACACAATGAACGAAACAAAAGAGAAAGTCCTAAGGCACTAAGAGGGGAACTAAGTAGATGAAGAGGAGGGGGTAATTGAGGTCAATTTCCAAACAATATCAACATTCTCAGATCGTTCACGTTCTAGGGAAGCTGTAAGTGAGATAATTTGATCTTGGAGAACTCTCTTCTCACTATCATGGGCAGCTTGAGCAGCCTCCAGTGAAACCTGAGCAACCTCTAACTCAGCAGTTTTTGCTGCAAGTGCATTCCTTAACCTTTGCACAGGGTTATCAACACTCCTCATAGAAACAGGTAATGCCATATGGTTCATAGACCCTATGACATCCTTAGTGGTTTGAAGAGACCACACTTTGACTGGCACGTTGAAATCCTTAAGAACAGAAGTGAGCTAAAACTCATATGAAAAAGCATAACCATTCACATCTTGAAGTAGGACCCTTTGCATGTGCTGAATCATGAGTCGAGGTAGGTAAATCCGTACTTCAGTATCAAGTAGCTCCACAGAGTGAGATTAAGAAAATTGGCTACAGTCCTTTATTTTTGTCGAGGAAGAAGATTTTTGTGAACAACATCAAAGTAAAGCTGATGGAGTGGGGACATCTCATGCTTAAGGACCCTACAATGAGTGACAAGATAAGGGTTTCCAGAAAAATTATGAGATATACAAGAGCAGAAGAAAGATTATCAAAAGGAGGCTAGGTGACCTTGACATAAATAAACCTACCCCCTATAGGAATATGAAAGTTTCGAGTAAGGTCAGCAACATAAATATTGATGGTAATCCCATGAATAGTGGTCAAAAAAATTTCCCCAATAGCAACCCCATTAGTATAGAACTCATAGACTTCATCCTTTCCAAACTTACATTGGTGATCACCTTGATCGAACAAGTGTGACTACCTCTAAGCTTCCAATTTGGATACCAGGACATCAATTTCAGGACCCCCAAAACCAGTGACAACACGACCTCTAGCTAACTTAAGTTTTTTGAAAATGGATTATATAAGCTGATTGAGAGGCCTTGTAAGTAAGAATATCTTTATCAACATCAAAATCGGGATCTATCTCAGTAAAGGGTGCCGGATGAGTATTAGAAAGTGACTCATATTTATATTAGTCGGAGGAAACAGGAGCCTTAACCTATCTCTATGATTGTTTAGAGACTCTTTTAGAAGTGGACATAGAAGAGAATGAGGGTTTTGAAGTAGAGTGGATTTAGTTTTAGAGAAAGGTGTGTGAAAAGCTGAGGGTTATGGAGTTGTGTGTTTTACCATCTTGCTCTTATGCACTGAATGAAGAAGAATATCTGGAGAAGATAAAGGGGGAAGAGCAGAAACAGATGTAGAAACTTGTTTTCTTTTGCTTTTATGAAGGGCTTCGACCAAGGAAGCTTCTTCCTATTGTTTTGTCCTACGAGTGTAAAAAGTTCTGGGAGTGCGTACTACATAGAAGGGTTCACCCAAATCATAGTCATCAAAAACAACGATGGAGGGAGAGGATTTTTCTCTTTGATTTAGATCATGATCTTCTTAGAATCAGATTAGCAATAGGAACATTATCAGGGTCGATAATTTGGAGAGGGATTAGATGTGGTAGTAAGGATGAAGGATTGGGACAAAATTATGCAAAAGGGTTTTTAAAATTTTTGAATGCTGCAAAATTGGATAGTTTGATTTTAATGGAAGAGGGATGGGAGTAATTTTATTGGCAGTAGGATGGAGGACAAATTCCATGGAAGGCGAGGTAGTGGAGTCATAGAGGTTTGAGAAGTCAGAAGATGATGCCATGGCTGAGAGAAAACTAGAAAGTTGATTTTTTGTTGGTGAAGAGAATGAGTGATTAAGGAGATAAGGGAACGTATTTAAGGTGAAGTAAAGGAAGTTTAATCATGGATGAAGTATATTTGGTAAAGAACCGTAATAATGGAGATGTTCAGTGATGATGGGAAAGTGGTGGCATCTTTTTAAAAAAGAGGGACTTTGGGATTTTTGGTGGTTTAAGGGAGTAGCAAGGAACCATGTAGTAAACCTATTTCTCTTTATTCAACTATGGTTAAAATGTAATCATACCTTAATCATGAGGATAAAATAGACAAAATTGCCTAAGTGTTCCATCCTCTCCACAAAACCAACACATGAAAGAGTCAATTTGCTCTAAAATCTTGGAATTAGGACACACAACTAAATGTGTAAAACCGGATTAATCAACAATCACTTAGGAGCACATTTTCTAATCAATCATTGTGGGAGATTTATGCAATTTTAATCACCCCCAAGGCTAACCTATTCTTTTCAAATTGTTCTCTGCCTAATGCCTTAGTGAACATATTAGCAATTTGTTCTTCAGTAGAGAAGAATATGATTGATATAAGACCTTTTTCAATGTTATCTCTAAGAAAGTGATGTCTAATATCAATAAGTTTAGTTCTTTTATGTTTAAATAGGAATTTTAGCAATACTAATGGAGCTTGTATTGTCAAAAAAATAGGAATACATCCAACATCCACACCAAAGTCAATGAGTTATTGTTTAATCCATAATAGCTGAGCACAACAAGATCCTGCAGCAACATGTTCAGCCTCAGTAGTAGACAGAGATACTAAGTTTTGTTTCTTAGTGGACCAGGCAATTAAACATGATCCAAGGAAGTGTGTAATGCCTGTGGTGCTTTTCCTGTCCACCAAATATCCTGCATAATCAATATCAGAGTATCCTACCAAGTTAAAATTACTATATTTTGGATACCATAGGCCAAGATTACTAGTTCCTTTAAGATACCTAAAGATTCTCTTCATAGATTTTAGATGAGATTCTTTAGGATTTGCTTGAAACGTTGCATATAAGCCTATACTGGACACAATATCAGGTCTGCTTGCTATGAGATATAGTAATGATCCTATCATCACTCTGTATAGCTTTTGCTCCACCTCAAGACCTGTTTCATCCATGTCTAGCCTGTGGCAGTGGTTATTGGTGTACTAATCTCCTTAGCATCCTCTATGGAAAATGTTATAAGAAGTTTCTTGACATACTTCTATTGATGTATCATGGTTCCAGAGTCTATTTTCTTGATTTACAATCCTAGGAAGAAGTTTATCTTACCTATAAAACTCATTTCAAATTCATAGCTCATGAGTTTTGCAAAGTCATGAGTCATACTCATGTTTGCGGAGCCAAAAATGATATTATCTACATACATCCTGCACCACCAACAAACCTTTTCTATTAGTTTTCAAGAAAAGAGTGTTATCACTCTTACCTCTTACATGACCATGCTCCAGAAGGAATTTTGATAATCTTTCATACCAAGCTTTGGGAGCTTTTTTAAACCATACAGTGCCTTATCAAGCTTATACACATGATATAGAAATATCTTACTCTCAAATCCTGGAGGTTTTTTGACATACACATCCTCTTTGAGAATTCCATTCAAGAATGCACTCTTAATATCCATTTGATAGAGAACGAAATCCATATAAGAAGCAAAAGCTACAAGTAGCCTAATTTCTTTTAATTCTATCTACAGGAGCAAAAGTCTCAGCAAAATCTATCCCTTCTTCTTGATTATATCCTTAGACCACCAATCTTTCCTTGTTTCTTGTAATTATTCCATGCTTATCCACCTTATTTATGTACACCCACTTAGTTTCTATCACAGTTCTATCTTTTGGGAGAGGAGCTAAATGCCAGACTTTGCTTCTCTCAAATTTATTTTTTTTCTCTTGCATGGCTATGATCCAATCAGCATCAAGAAGTTCCTCATTCACCTTTTTTGGTTCAATTTCTTACAAAAAATCCCTAAAAACACACATGCTCCTCAATACTGACCTTGTAGTGATCCCAGAAGTGAGATCAATGAGAACATTTTCAATAGGATGAGATCCTTGATACTTGTATCCTTTTGGATTCAATCCTTATGAAGTACTAGGATCACTGTGATCATTTTGATTTGGGATGGCTGGTGGTTCAGTTCCCCTTATCAGTGTGCTTTTACAATTAGTTCCCTCTGTCAGTGTGCCTCTAGATTTTACACCTTCTGCTGTTGGACTATGTTGCGTAACCTGTTCCTCGAATTACTTCCGTTCTTCGTGTTAGTCTTAGTATAAGATTCATCAAATACTACATACACACTTTCTTCAACACAATTAGTTCTGTTGTTTAACACCTTATAAGCCTTACTATGATGTAAATAACCTAAGAAGATTTCCTTATCACTTTTAGCATCAAATTTTCTCAATTGATCATTTCCATTATTATGAATGAAATATTTACAACCAAAGGTTCTAAAATAAGAAATATTTGGCTTTCTTCCTTTTAGTAATTGATAGGATGTTTTCTCTAGAATAGGTCTTATCATGCATCTTTTTATGATATGTTGTAGTACTGATTGCCTCAGCACAAAGGTTATTAGCAAGATTTCCTATAAGCATCATTGTTCTAGCCATATCTTCCAATGTCCTATTTTTCCTTTCTACTACTCCATTTTGTTGAGGTGTTTTGGGAGCAGAGAATTTGTGATCTATACAATTTGAGAAGCAGAATTCTAAAAATTTGACATTTTTAAATTCTATATCATGTTCAGATCTTATGGAAATTAGAGAAGTGCCCAGTTTCTTTTCAATTTTCTTGATAGATATGGAAAAGACATCAAATGTATCTTTTTTGGAAGCTAGAAACAATATCCAGGTAAATCTAGAATAATCATGAACAATCATAAAAACATACCTTTTTCCACCTCTGCTTTGAAGTCTCATGGGTCCATATAGATCCATATAGATCAGGTCAAGGCACTTGGTGGTGCTGAAGTCGTTCTTTGATTTAAAAGAAGATTTTACCTGCTTCCCCCTTACACAGAAACTACATACCTTTTCTTCTTTGAATTTGGTTTTGGGCAATCCCAATACTATATCTTTGGAAGAAAGTATTTTTAGTTTTTTAGACTTGCATGTCCAAGTATCCTGTGTCAGAAGAATGGATCATTTTCCATAGCACTCAGAAAGGTTAGCTTTGTTCCTGGCATTGCTATTATGTCAGCTTTGTACATATTTCTATATCTTCTTGCAATGAGTATAATCTTCTTAGGGCCTATCCTTTTGACTTTGACTCCTACATAAGTGAAAACAATTTTATTACCTTTATCACACAATTGTGATATGCTAAGCATATTGTGCTTCAATCCTTCCATAAGATAGACAACCTCTAATGCTCTTGATTGAGATGTACCAACTTTGCCAACTCCAGTAATGATTCCATTCTTTCCATCACCAAAAGAAACTCCTCCTCCATTTACTTTGGAGAGTGCAAGGAACTTTTTCTTATCATCGATCATATGTCTTGAGCAAGCACTATCCAGATATCAATGCTTTTTTGCTTCATTTCACCTTCTCCTGCAAGAAATTAGTGGTTAGCTTTTTGAACCCTGACAAGCTTAGGTCCAGTTTTATTAGTAAATGGATGAATTAAATTTTTTCTAGTCCATCCAGGCAACATGTAATGTGACCTGTATCTTTGACCAGTATTAGTTCCCCTTTTCTTGTTCCAAGAGAATTATTTGCCAGGTTTTGAATACTAAATCTGCTTTTCGCAACCACAGAACATTCAATGGTTATATGTCAAAGATTAACGTAGATATAGGACAAGTCTCGAGGATCATCAAAATTTTTGTGAAAAACCTAAACCTGTTTTATCACTATGATTCCTTTCACTCAACTTGTGAATAATTCTTGAAAAATTTGTCCACCTATTTGCTCTTTCAAGATCAAGTTTTAGTTCAGATACTTCTTGATTAAGTTTGTTCATCATTTCATTTTCATCATTACATTCTTGTTTGTACTTAACTAATTCAAATTCAACATTTTCTTGTTCTTTACTCATGAGTTTTTTTCTATTTTCAGTGAGAGTTAATTTCAAGTCTTTAGACTTAAGATCATTATTTGAAGAATCAAGTTGTGCAATCTGTTTCTTGAGAGTACAATTTTCTTTTTCAACAGTGCTCTTGCAATCTTTTAAATCGATGAGATCGAATTTTTTACTTGCAAGACTGTTGAACAGCTCATCCCTATCAGAAGTTAATTCTTGAATATCATCAATTGGAGCAGTCATCAAGGAAATAAGTTTTGTTTTAGAAAATAGATGCAACTCTTTTGTAATTTCAAGTATACTTACCTCAAAAACATCATCTTCTTCCTCTAAGTCTGAATCTCTAATAGCCATAAATTTTGTTTCATCAACTTCATCATTATCTAAATCAGATCCTTATGCTCCTATCATTGTATGTTCTTCCTTCTCTTTAATTTTAGTTTTTTGTTTAGTTCTCTTTCAGCCCTTTCCTTTCTCCAATCTATTTCCCAGACAGGGCAATCCCTGATCTGATGATCAGTCTTACCACACATGTAGCATTTATTCGGATTGTTATTGGAACTTTTCTTGCTATATGTTCCCTTCGTCTTAAATAATTTGTTGAAGTTCTTAGTTATGAAGGAAACTTGTTCTTCATCAAGTTCAATTTCTTCATCACTATCTGAAGCCTTCAAATCCAAGATTTTCTCAGGAGCTGCTTGTTCTTTAGTTCTACCAATTTCCATTTCATAAGTCCTCAGGTACTCTACCAGTTCATCCAGTGTCATACCTGTGAGATCCTTCACCTCCCTAATTGCAGTCACTTTAACACCCCATTTTAATTTTTGTAGTACTCTCAGCACCTTTTCAACTTGTTCCTCCTCAGTGATGACTTTTCCTAAGGAAATCAGCTCATTTGTTAAGGCAGTAAGACTGTCATCATCTCATACAAGGATTAATTCTTCTTCATTTTAAATGCTTCATACTAAGTATAAAGAAGAGTAATCCTGACTTTTCTTACCTAAGAGGTACCCTCATGTGCATCCCAAATTTTCTTAGAAGTGTGCAGGTTGATACTCTGTTGTACTCAGCCAGTCCTAGTCCATAGACTAATATGTTCTTATCCTTAGCATTTTTCTTTAATACCACTAATTTATAAACATTAAAATCAATCTTTGCTTTCTTGACTTGTTCACCATCAACAAAGTTTGTTGGAATAGTAAGACCATCAGTGATCCTATCCCATAATTCATAGTCTTCACCTTGGATGAACATTTCCATCCTGGCTTTCCACCAGATAAAGTGAGAACCAACAAAGAGTGAAGGTCTAGTAGTTGACTGACCTTCACTGTGACCAATAGGAGGTGCAGAATTCATCATAGTGATCTTTTCTTAGGTACTAACCTTAATTAAGAAAACCTCGCTCTGATACCACTTGTTAGAGTGTGTACCCTACTGATTTTAGTGTTTTACTCTAATAGTTACCTATCAGTGGAACAAGTGAAATAACGTTGTTCATGTAAGTAAAATAAAGACAATTATTTTTACGTGGAAAACACCCGGCTCAAGAAAGGTGTAAAAACCACGACTTGTACCTCTAAAGGATTTAACCCCAACTTAACTAATACTCCTGATACTCAACAATCAACAAATTACAAGCTTCTTGTAAACTAGGAATTAAAATTTCTAACTCCTATTTCTACAATAACACAAAACTTCCCAAGATAAGTGTACTCAAGTCTTTGAGTTTCCTAACTTGAAGACACAACTCCTAACTCAGATTATATTTCACTGATACTAGAAATAAGACTCATTACAGCTTAACGAACCAACCTACTACAAATTCTACGTCATTCTAAGTAAAGGACCAGGTTCTTCTTCAAGTTAGTGAACTGATTTGCTGATTGATGCTTTTCTTATCAGTTCTTGAGTAAAACTCTTGAATATTGTATCTTCTATTTAAGACCACTATGATTTGAGTCCTTTAGATAATGTGCACTTCTTTCTTTAATAGGACTCTTTTAAGTAGTTTTACTTCTTGATGCATTATGTCTCCTTAATCGAGTAGGAATCCTATGTTTTCCTAATCTTCAAGTGTTTGTGTTTATCTCCTTTTCAACCTCTTTGCTGCATGTGATAAGTGTTGAGAGCATATCAGAAACTTCTTCTATATCCACTCCTGTGTTTATGCATTTTTATCTTATCAGTAGTCTTGCTTGTGACTGTTGTTTCTACACTTATGTGGACCAGCTTGAACAACATATTTCATTCATATGTCCATTATCAAAACTTTAGTACCCTAAAAAAAGGATACACCTTTCTGAATGAAGCATTGCCTCCTTTCCGAAGGTGCACTTCATGGCTATATAAACCTGCATTTTTTCACTGGTTTAGTACAATTTTTTCTGCACAAGCAAAACCTTTCTCTTGCTTCTAAAAAATCTGTGTGATCATCTCCTGTTGAGATAGTTAGAAGAAAATCAGAAAGTTTGAGGTACCACTACATTCTGGTTGTGAAGCCATTTTATCCTGGGTGGAAAATTCCGCAACCTTGGGTACTTGAGGGGAATTATTTTCTTAAGGACACTCCGTGAATTCGGAGGACTTGGCTTATTCTACTTCATCTTTTTTCTTTAAAATGAAATAACACACTTCTTTGATAGTTCATATTGAACTTGTGTTGAAAAACTTTATAAGTGTTCTTGATTTAATTTTGAACTTGTGTTGATGTTGTTATGACATAATACAAATTGTGTACCCGAAACAACAATCTTAAGAAAAAAAAATTGGAAGAAATTTTTTTTTTTTTGCTTGTTTGGTGAAATTTTCTTTTCACTAAAGTTTTCTTTTAATAATCTGTATTGTTTGGTTTCTGGAGATTAGTACTTTACGCTTTCTACTCGTTTGAACTTAATAAAGGATTTGAAGAAATAAAATCTTCATCACAAGTTAAAGGTCATTCTGTTAACAATTGGAAGAAATAAAAACATCATCGTTAAACTAGAAACAAGTAGTATTTATAAGTTGCTACGAACTTGTAATAAG
The DNA here is from genome assembly GCF_002878395.1 of Capsicum annuum. Taxonomy (NCBI): domain Eukaryota; kingdom Viridiplantae; phylum Streptophyta; class Magnoliopsida; order Solanales; family Solanaceae; genus Capsicum; species Capsicum annuum. The sequence continues at coordinate 9,401,461 of NC_061117.1, forward strand.
TATAATTTTATACTAAAGTTGAATGTCTTTTTGTGACAGGAAAAATGACTACTGAAGGTCATCTTGATGGTGTGACAAGTGTGGTAGAAACTAATGTTGCCACAACCGGTCACACAAATGTGCCGCCCAAAAGATTTCCTTCTATTTTAAAAGCTTATGTCTTCAAAGGTTTATTTCAGAAGATGCTTCAGAAGCGCCCGAAGAAACATCGGAGCACGAGCGATTCGTTGTAACAGAGGCATGGAAACATTCTGATTTCCTATGTTGAAATTACATCCTAAGTGGCCTCCAAGATTACTTATACAAAACCTACAGCGTAATGAAGACATCTAAAGAATTGTGGAATACGTTGGAAAAGAAATACAAGACTGAGGATGCGGGAACCAAGAAGTTTTATTTTTCTCAATTCCTAGAGTACAAAATGATCGACTGCAAGACTGTCATTTCTCAAGTACAGGAGTTACAAGTCATCATCCACGATCTCCTTGAAGAAGGTATAAACTCAAAGAATACCTTATTAGAATATTTTAAAAATGCTCTTAATGTTCACATAAACTTTGTTGTAGGTTTGGTTGTGAATGAGGTATTTCATGTAGCTATGATAATTGAGAAGTTGCCACCTTTGTAGAAGGACTTCAAAAATTACTTGAAACATAAACGAAAGGAGATAACAGTTGAAGACCTCATTGTGAGGTTGCATATTGAGGAAAACAATAAATTTACAGAGAGAAGGTCTAAAGGAAATTTTGTAATAAATAGAGCTAATATTGTAGAAGACGACCCCAACAACTCAAAGAAGCGAAAGAATGCATGACAACAAAGAAATCACCCTAAGATGAAATTTAAGGAAAAATGCTTTAATTGTGGAAAGATTGTCCACAAATCTATAAATTGTTGTGCCCCCAAAAATGCAAAAAGAAGTATCAAGCAAATATGGCTTAATCCATGAAGGAAATGGACGATCTATGTGTCATGCTTTCATGGTGTAACTTGGTGGGAAATCCTCGAGAATGGTGTATGGATTCTGGTGCCACCCTCCACATTTGTGAAAATAAAGATTTGTTTGTTGTGTTCTCTTCGACTCAAGGAAAAGAGAAGATTTACATGGCAAACTACGCAACTTCAAAAGTTGAAGGGACAGGAAAAGTGTGTTAGAAAATGACTTCTGGAAAAGTGTTCACTCGTAACAATATCCTATACATATTGAAGTTAAGAAAGAACTTGATTTCCATATAACTTCTTGATAAAAGCAGATTCAAAGGTGTATTTGTTTTCGGAAAGTTGTATTTAGTAAAGGAGAAGTTGCATTTAAGATGAATGTAGTGGATGTTGAAACAAATAAAGGTTCTATTTATTCTTACTTGCTCGATTCTAATGATTGTGACATGGAAAATTAGGACATGTCAACTATAAAACTGTCACGACCTGAGCTCCCGAACTGTGATGGCCCAAGCGCCCTACTCTATCCCGCAATCACACATACTTTCATATAAAATGAAGTAAAATATGGAAATATAAAACAATATGGAATCATGGTCAATATCACAATTCAATTGATCAATCTAAAATGGAATTTATAAACCTCTAACAACGTCTAACATCAGTCTGCGAAACCTCTAATACATCAAAAATTAATAACTTATCTGTAATTGGGACAAGTTCCCCAGTCGGACCTAAAACCAAAATGTAATAACAATGTTAAAAAGAAACAGGCCTTCCAAAATAAGAAGGCTCACCAACTGGAAACGTCTATCTATTAAATCTACGGCTTAGAGGGACTTCTGAACTGAGCCTCATACCCTGAAATTAGGGGGTCACTACAAACGTATTGGTATGCAGAACAACCCAAAAATAAAATGTACATTTATACAAAACATAAGCGAGAGCATTTCATAAATCACATGTCATCATAAAACAGTTGAAAAACACATGGGCATAACCTAAATATTTCAAATACCTACTGTAATTGATCACTCTAATATTTATCTTACTTCTAAGCTAGATGGTACACCCTAAAAATCTGCGATCCCATGGGCTACATAAAATTCACCCTCAACTTGGTGGCCAAGCCCCCAACCAAAGTTTGTAGCAAGGCTTGGAGTGTCTGCTTATATACTATGCCACAGGGCTATTGCCAGCATACAATCTCTTTTTCGGGTAATATAAACCCGTGTTGGAAAATCACAATTTCAAGAAATGAGTCTTTTGGCTTGTGCCTTCTTCGGGTAACCATCTAACTCTCTTAAGCCCAGTTTTAGATTCGTTATACCACATCTTCTTTGAAAAGCTATTTCTTTCTTAATATCTTCAAGCACATCAAAAATAGAGTATCGTCATACCTTGACTTGCAAGTCATGTCATAACATCTCTACTGCCCTTATCTTATTTCAAAAGATGTTTATTGACCATCCAAAAGATCTGCCATTAGAACAAAAGTTCATATTTCAAAATATTTAAAAACCAAACCATTCTCAATACTTATTCTAAAGTGGTTATCCTTTTCAATCACTTGAAAACGGTTATAAATAAGAATCATGATCATTATTCAACAAGTAAAAACACTCTTTTATTACTTCATGAAAACAATCAGTACAATTCATCCGTAATAATCCATCAACAGACTCAAGCTTTCAATAGTTTGTAAATTCAATTCACAATATGAGAATCCAATAAAAAAATGGAGTAAAGGAGGAAATCACAAGTCTCGTGCCCTCATTAACTTCCCAATATTGACATTACCAGATCACACGAAAGTATTTCAAGTCGAAAACACAACATCACAATTTCCTTAATTCGTTTATAGCAATATGAAGTTCTTAATGCATATTCATCAAAAATCTTGAAATCAAATTCATGTGAATATATATATATATATATATATATATATAAAGATTCCTTAAAACTAAAATTTAAAAATAGTAAAAGCCATGCCCATGAGGTTTAGTATAGTCCCACGTACCTTAGATTAACTGGTTCGAAGAGTAGAACCCTAGCTTTAACTCTTTTCTTGATGATCTTTACTTGGAAGATGAATTCTTGATCTATGAGAGGGAAGTTAGGGTTTTATGTTGAAGGAGTTTGAGTGGTTTTGGGCATAACATGCCCTAAAGATGTTTTAATTTCGTGTTATGGCTGAGATATGACGAGGGGTAAAGGCTGAAATGCCCTCCCTAGAGCTGGAATTTAAAATTGCGAACTGGCCACCCGACGTGATTAGTGATGCGATGCATCGAGATTGCATCGGGCTACTATTTTTCTCATCCAATGTGTCTCCGACATGATTAGAGACACGACACATCTAGATCGCATCGGGCTTCTGTCTTGTCCAACCAAACGTTCCCCCATCATTGTTTAAAAAATTTGAAACTTCTCCGAGACCACCCCTTCACACTCCTGAACAAGAATCAACTGAAAAATCCACGTCCTGAGGTCAAAAAGGTAGATTTAGATATCATTAAAGTTTAATACTTAAAATATGGCCAAGTCATTTCAACACTTAGAAAATTTTTCGATATTTAGATCTTTATGCTTGCTACCAAGTGACGTATTAAGTCAAGAATACTATGGGGCATTACATTATCCCCCCCTGGGATCATTCGTCCTTGAATGATGGGTCGAAACATAAACAAACACAATTTCAAGCACACTATGGAAAAGATAGAGAGAGTAGTATGATTTATACCTCCTGAGTCGTCATCCACCACCTCAAAAAGGTTTGGATATCATGTCTGGATATCATCTTTTGACTCCCAAGTAGCTTCCTCCATGTTTTTATTCTTCCACAACACCTTAACTGAAACTATTTCCTTACTTCTTAGCTTTTGAACTTGCCGATCCAAAATGGAAATAGATTCTTCTTCATATGAAAAGGAGTCTTTCACATTGATCTCCTCTACGGGCAACACTAGGGAATGATGTCCAATTCACTTCTTCAACATGGAAACATAGAATACTGGATAAATAGAAGCCAGGCTTGCAGGGAAATCTAACTCATAGACAACTCCACCAATCCTCTTAAAAATCTGATACTATCCTATGTAACAAGGAATAAGCTTTCCTTTCCTCCCAAAACACATGAACTGTTCATAGGGGAGACTTCGGGAAACACCCTATCACCAACCTCAAATTCCAACTCCCTTCTCTTCACATCGGCATAGGATGTCTGACGACTCTAAGCTGTCTTAAGTCATTCTTTAATGATCTTCACCTTCTTTATTGCTTGATGAATAAGGTCATGCCCAAACAATCGGGTTTCACCCAACTAATACCACCTAATTTGTGATCTACATCTCCTCTCATAAAGTGCTTCAAAAAGAGCCATCTAAATACTAGCATGGTAGCTAATATTGTAGGTGATCTCTATCAATGAAAAATGATTTTCGCAATTACCTTTGAAGTCAATTACACAGGCCCTCAACATATCCTCAAGGGTCGGAATAGTACGTTCAGCTTTCCCATCAGTCTAAGGGTGGAAAGCAGTACATAAGTTCACTTGGGTACCTAAACCCCTCTGAAAAGATTGCCAAAACTGCAAATAAAATTATATAACTCAATCAGATATAATGGATATTGGTGCCCCATGCAAGCAAACTATTTTCTCAATGTACTTCTTGGCATAATCATCTCCCGAATAGCTAGTCCTCACAGGCAGAATGTGAGCTGATTTGGTTATCCGGTCTACAATCACCCAAATGGAATAATATTGGTTTCGGGACCTGGAAAGCCCATGATGAAATCCATATTGATTATCTCCCACTTTCATATAGGCAAGCCTTTATTTTGAGAAGTACCACCTGGTGTCAAATGTTCCACTTTGACTTGTTGACAATTCAAACACTTGGAAACAAAATTAGCAACATCACGTTTCATATTATTCCACCAATATATTCCCTTAAGGTCATGATAAAATTTGGTTGAGCATGGGTGAATAACATACCTCGAAGTGTGAGCTTCATTGAGGATGCTCTCTCACAAACCAGCCACATTCAGTACACATGCCAACCTTGATATCTCAAATTACCCTCACCACTAATTTCAAACATCATCACCTTCGTTTTTAATCTGAATCAAGATTGGGTCTTAGGCCTGTTTTTTCTTAACTTCAACACATAGGGAAGATTTAGCTATCTCATGAACAATTACCCTCCATCTTCGGAATCCAGAAGTCGAACCCCTAGATTTGCAAGGCGGTGAATATCTTTCACCATCTCCCTTTTTCCTTTCTCCACATGGGAAAAACTTCCCATAGATAATCAGCTAAGGGCATCAACTACCATATTCACCTTGACCGAATAATAGTGCAAGCTCATGTCATAATCCTTCAACAGTTCCAACCACCACCTTTGCCTAAGATTCAATTCTTTCTGTGTAAAGACATATTCTAAACTTTTATGGTAAGTGAAAATATCGACATGTACCCCATACAGTTAATGCCGCTAGATTTTAATTGCAAATGCCATAGCCTCTATATCTAAGTCATGGGCGGGGTAATTTCATTTGTGCACCCTTAACTGCCTAGATGCATAAGCTACCACCTTACCATGTTGTATAAGTACACACACTATTCCCACCCGAGATGCATCACAATATACCACAAAACCCTCTGTACCCTCAAAAAGGGTCAAAATAGGAGCAGTAGTCAACTTTTCTTTTAATTTCTTGAAACTATTCTCATAGGAACCAGACCACATGAATTTTATCTTTTTCTATGTCAACCTGGTAAGTGGAGCAACTATTGAAGAAAACTTTCTACGAATAGTCTATAATACCCTGCCAAACCTAAGAAACTCAGGATATCGATTAGAGTCGTGGATCTGGGCCATTTTCTCACTACGTCAATCTTTTAGGGGTCAACCTTAATTCCCCCACTAGACACAATATGCCCTAAGAAAGAAATAACACTAAGTCAGAATTCACATTTGGAAAGCTTTGCATACAATTCATGATCTTTGAGTGTCTAAAAGATGATTCGGAGGTGACTGTCATGATCCCCCACATTCTTAGAGTAAACCAAAATGTCGTTAATAAAGACCATGACAAATAGATCTAGAAACTGATGAAACACCCGATTCATCACGTCAATGAATATTGTAGGGGCGTTAGTAAATCCAAAGGACATGACTAAGAATTGATAATGGCCATATCGGGTTTGAAAAGCTATTTTGGGGATATCGACCTTCCTAACCTTCAATTGATGGTACCCTAAATGAAGGTTTATTTTTGAAAAACACGTAGCACCCTGAAGTTGATCAAAAAGATAATCAATTCTAGGAAGACGATATTTGTTCTTAACAGTGACCTGACTGTAGTTTATACACATTCGGAGGGAGCTGTTTTTCTTATGCAGGAAGAGCACAGGTGTAGCCTAGGGAGAAATACTAGGATGAATAAAGCCCTTGTCAAGGATATATTTTAACTGTTCTTTCGACTCTTTCAATGCCAAAATCTATCTCCCTATCAGGTGGTATTCCTGGGAGATCATTCAGAAAGACTTCTGGAAATTCATTAACTACGGGGACAGACTGGAGAGAAGGACTTTTAGTATTAGAATCTTTTACCCAAATTAGATGATACAAAAAACCCTTAGATATAAGTTTACGGGATCTGAGATAAAAAATGAATTTCCCCTTTGGTTCTAGAGAATACCCCTCCCACTCCATTACTAGTTCATTAAGAAAAAACAAAATGACTTTTTGGGTTCTACAATCTAGTGTGGCATAGCATAAATAGAGCCAATCCATTCCCTAAATGGCATCAAAGTCAATCATTTCAAGATCTACCAGATCTACCATAGTATTATGATTATAGACAGACATAACATAGTTTATGTACACCCTCCTTGCCATAACAGAGTCACCAGCAAGAGTAGAAACAGAGAAGGATTCTGAAATAACTTCACGCTCAAACCCAAAACTGACTACCACATATGGGGTCATATAAGACAAAGTAGACCCTAGGTCAAGCAACACATACATTTTGCGGGAAAATATTTGTAACATACCCGTGACAACATCTGGTGAAGCCTCTACATCCTGGCAATTGACAAAGCATAAAACCAGTTGTGATCGCCCCCGGTAGCTGAAGTAGTACCCTTAGGAGGAGAAGTGATGGAGTTTACCTAAGACTTGGAGCCTCCAAAGTTTCTTTTCGCTGTGGGGAATCCATCTTGATATGCCTGGCTGGCCACAAGAATAGCAAATAAGATTACCAAGCTGACACGACCCCAGATGATCTTTCCCATATTTTCATAGTGCGGGTACGACCGAGGAGCATGAGCTATACTCTCCTAAGACTGAGTGCCTTGCAGTCTTGATCCATGGCTAGGCTGAAAATTCAAAAATCTTTGATAAACTGGAGGTCTGGGAACTGAAGCGCTGGCTTTAGGCTGAGCATTACTCTAAAACTTTTTATTCGACTACCTGTTACCCTAATTAACTTCCTAGTGCTGACTGTAGTTCTGGTCTACCGGTCTGGCCCTCTTGGACTGTCTGTTTTTCTCCTTTCCCTCTACCATTCTTTTTTTCTGCTCTTCAATTTGTTGTTTATGAATGGAAAGCCTAGAGAAATCCATATCTTTGTTCAGCATTTCTCCTTTGCACTCTAAAACCAAGTCATCTAAAATACCGAATACAAATTTGCTCATATGGGCCCTCATGCTGACCACCAATTTTGGATCATTACGGGATAACTTGTTGAATTTTAGATTGTACTCTTTGACGCTCATCTACCCCTGTTTTGAATTCATGAAGTCTTCATCCTTGGACTTCCTCAAATCCAGGGGAAAGAATCATTCCAGGAAAGCTTCCACAAATTCACCCTGTATAGAAGGTTCAGCATTATCTCACCTCGAATCCTCCCATTTGTTGTACCACTGATTGGCCAATCCTTCAGCTGATAGGCTGATAGTTTAACTCCTTCTACTTTATTTGCATACATTACCCAAAATATTTTCTCCAACTCATCCACGAACCCTAGTGGGTCATCCTCAACCTTTGTACCCATAAAATTAGATGGGTTAAGTCTCATAAACTGATAAATCCATGTAGTCTCGGATGCACTTGATTTACACTCAACATCGTTAGACCGTCAGGCCTGGGAAGCCACCAACTCAGCTATCATATGCATCGAATATCTAAACTCAGCATTTGATACTTCTCTATAGGGAGGTTGAGTGCGGTTAGTCTCATACCTAGGATCCCTAGGTGCCCTGTGTGGGCTAGTCTGAATAGGAGGGACTCCCAGAGTAGCAAAAAACTTAGGAGTGTAATCCCTATTATGTGTCCTCATCCCATGAGCAGGGCGGACATCTCTAGCTTGGGTATTCTGTTCATTGGAGTGACGGGGAGCCATGATAACTTTCTGAAACACAAGAAATCATTGATTAGGGGACGTTAAAACTCTACAGCATGAACAAAATCACAAATAAAGAGAGACATTCCTAAACACCTTGTATCCCCCTGCTTATAAGTGTTGCGCGCTACACACACATAAACAAAGCTCTACCCGGCACTATTTCATAGACACCCTGGGACCATGAATCTTGTTCTGGTACTAAGTTTTTCATGACCCTAGCCGAGGCCTTAGCTGGGATGGGCATCCCAAACCATGAAGGCTCGAGCGCCCTTCTCTATCTGGAAATCATACACACTTTTACATAAAATAAAGGAAAATGCGTAAATATGAAAAAAAAAAATAAAATCATGGTCTATATCATAATTCAATAGATCAATCTAGAATGGAATTCATAAACCTCTAACAACGTCTAACATTATTCTATGAAACCTCTAATAGATTAGAAATTAACAACGTGGGACAAGGCCTCCAGTCGGACCTAAAACAAAAATGAAATAACAATGTTCAAAAGAAATAGTCCTTCTGAAATAAAGAAGGCTTACCAACTGCACACTTCTATCTGATAAATCTACAACTTAGAGGGAGCACTGGATAGAGCCTCAGACCCTAAAATCTAGGGGGTCAATACAAACGTACTGGTACACAGAATAACCCAAAAATAAAATGTACATTTATACAAAACATAAGCGAGAGCATTTCATAAATCACATGTCATCATAAAGTAGTTGAAAAACACTTGTTCATAACCTAAATCTTTCAAAAACCTTCTGCAATTCATGACTCTATTCTTTATCTTATTTTTGAGCTAGATGGTACACCCTACAAATCTGCGATCCCACGGGCTATATGGAATCCGCCCTTAACTCGGCGGCCAAGCCCCCAACCCATGTTTCCCGCAAGGGTTGGAGTAACTGCTTATCTACTACACCACAGGCCGTAGCCAGCGTACAATCTTCCTTTTAGGTAATATATGCCCGTGTCGGCAAATCACTATTTTGGGCAATGAGTCATCTTACTCATGCCTTCTTTGGATAACCATCTAAATCTCTAAAGCCCAGTTTTAGATTCTTTATACCATATCTTCTTTGTAAAGTTATTTCTTTCTTAATATCTTGGGAACATAAAAAATAGGGTATCATCATACCAAAATTTTCAAGTCATGTCACAACATCTCTAATGCCCTTATCTTATGTCAAAAGATATTTATTAACCACCCAAAAGATCTACCATTTGAATAAAAGTTCATGTTTCAAAATAGTTGAAAAGCAAACCATTCTCAATACTTATTCTACCGTGGTCATCCTTTTCAATCACTTCAGAATGATTATAAAAAAGAATCATGATCATTATACAACAAGTAAAAACACTCTTTCATTACTTCATAAAACAACTAGTACAATTCATCCATATTAATCCTTCAACATACTTAAGCTTTCAATAGTTTGTAAATTTAATTCACAATATGTGAATCCAATAAAAATTAGAGTAAAAGAGGAAATCATAAGTCTCATGCCCTCATTAACATCTCAATATTGACATCACAAGATCACATGAAAGTATTTTGAGTCAAAAACACTACATCACAATTTCCACAATTCCTTTATATCAATATGAAGTTCTCAATGCATATTCATCAAAAATCTTGAAATAAAATTCGTGTGAATATATGTGTGTGTGTGTGTAATTTCTTTAAACTAAATTTGAAAAAAAAAGTAAAATCCATGCCCATAAGGTTTAGTATTGTAACACCTCGAGATCCCATCCCGAGACGTCACACAGTGCTTATGGACCTGAAGGATCACAAGCTAACCCTTTACTGATATCTGTACCTGTACACTGCATAATATCTGAAATAAATGCAGAAACTAGCCATAAGGTTCAATACATCTGCACATACTCAAAATTGAAAACTGAATACTAATACATTAACATCCATCTAAAAAGCCTCTAAAATGCCTGAACTGCGGAGTTGATGGGACATGTCCCGAACTAACTCTGTCAACTAAAAATATAAACAAAATATGATGCAACAATAGTAAATTGAGATTCATCCTCGAAAGAAGAGGACTCACTGCTTCTGCAGCTGACTGGGATTGAACTGATGGGGATACTTTGGATCCTGTGCCTCTGAACCTATGGTGTCAAATAAAACACCATAGTACAAATGTGTCAGTACAAAATGTACCAAGTATGTAGATGAGGTAAGGCTAAATGCAAAGGCTTATGCATAAACATAACTTAATTGAATAATATGCAAAAGCTGGATTAGCATACATAAAGAATTTGTAATTACTGAACATACTGTGCATATTATCACTAAGCATACTCGGAATAACTCTGGTAACTAATATTGAATATACTAAAATTTTGAAATTTCTGGACATACTGAGATTACGAGTATCTGAAGCTTCCAAAACTGATAGTAATCCTATCTAACAGGTTGTCTCTGAATCTGCTAATAATAAGAATAATTGACTGAGACTGAGATCAATCCTATCTAGTAGGTAGTCTTTGAATTTGTGGCTAATACTACTACCTGATAACTGATTTTGAGATCTAATAACTGATTTTGAGATTGGCCTATCTAGCAGCGGATCTTTGAATTTGCAAATAATCATACTTGATGGCCTGTATCTAACAGCCTTGCATTCTGTACACTAAACTGAGCTCTTTCTTGATGTCTGAGACTGATTCTGAAACTGAGACTATGGGAAGTAGTCTTCTAACCGACATGCCCTTCCTAGCTAAGTTGGGGTCCAACCTGTGCCCCAGTTGGAAGGTTACCAGTACCGCCCCACTGGTAAAGATAACTTTATGTGACCCTCATCTATCAGGTACTCAAATAAGAATGGTGGAGCCCTCATCTAATAGGTCAAGCCACCTCATCTACCCTCAACTAGTAGGTATAATGTCTCAACCTACACTGGCTACGTAGTTTGGGAGTATACGGATTGCTTCTAAGAATCACACCCTCTACTAGTAGGTGAGTTCCCATCCTTGAGCTCACTTGGTGCTAAATCCTACTCCCAACTCACTTGGTGCTAAATCCTACTCCCAACTGAAAGACACTGATCTGATTCTTAACTGAACTTAGACTGAGGTGAATCTGATACTGATCATGTTTCTCAAGAGATCTGACTGAGTTACACTGAGATTACTTAGTTCCGTATCTGACAAAAAAAGGTATCAAATCATGGTATCTGACTGATGATACAGAGCTTGAATAGATTACTTAAATCACTTCTGAGATTAGAATTGAATCATTTGAATACTATTAGATCTGATGTGATTTATAGGATTGGGGCTAGATTACTAGCGATACAGTGATTACAGATATTTCTGAGATTACTAAGTTTTCTTATGTTTTGCACTTTTTGAGGATACAGATTTCTGTAATTCACTGAGTTCTGAGAATTGTGGCTCGATTGGAATTATCACAAAACTGACACGGGCTCTAGAAAACAGCTCTATTGTCGGGTATAAATACCCCTAGGACTCAATAACATAAAAGTAAAACATAATCATTCTTGCATCATCATGATCATCCATTCATCATCACAATCACCAAAGGGTCTCTTTAAGCATCTCGGAATCATAATCATATAATAACATAGGGAAAACATGCTATTAGATCGTACTCCAATCAACAAGGTTTTTACCTCAACTATTTCATACCTATATCAGTCTTGACATATGTTTGGGTATCACATGGCTTAGGGAAACTTCATACTATCATGTCATAACTTACTTGCTAACCACTTGGCATGTATTAAAAACTTATCATATGTCAAAGGGCATATAATTGGGGAATTTACTACTATCACATCTCCACTTGTTCACTAAGGTCCTTCAACAAACACTAGACAAGCATAGGTTTACACTTATTTGGGGATTTCACACTATCATGGTACATTTCATTAACTAGGGCATTTCGTGACACTCATAGTTTTCAAAGTCTTATACATGGAGGGGAGTGCATATAACAACATGCCATACGTCCATCGACCTAGCTTCACGAACATTTCATCAACAACCATAACACATAACAATATCTTAGAAGTCATTATTTTCATAAGGGTGTAGCATGCATTTGTCATTAGATCACAATTTAACTACAATGCTTGATTTCTAGTCTCTTAGACATTTTATCGAACACCTCACATGCACAACTTAGGCAAAAGTATAACAACCCAACTACTTATCATGAACAACCAAATTTACATCTTTCCAACTTATATATTATCATAAATTCATACAAACCACATAAATATCTCATCTTGGAGATCATTCAACATCAACAACAAGTACATAATCTATTTACCACACAAATACCACATACTAAGGCCAAGACTTGATTCTTGTAGACAAACATGAATCACAACTCACAAAAATCATTAAAAATTCATAAACATAAATCTTGGAGATTTAGAAAAGGTTACTTGAGCTTCTTGGATGAAATGGAACCAAGAATCAACATCTACATACCTTTGGGAAACTTCTTTCTTGAAGGTTCTTGGAGAGATTCTTGATTTCTTGACTTCTCTTGGTTTTTTTTGAAGAAGAAATAAGGGTTTTGATCTTGGAAATAAACCCTAATTTGATGTTTTGGATGAAGGAGGATTTATGATCTTTGATTTGGGGTGATTAGGTATTAAATAGGGTGAAAAATGACCCAAAAATCCCTTTAAAATGGTGCTTTAGCGCTGTCTCGGATAATTCTGACGGTCAGAGTGATGGACCGTCACTCTGGTGACTAACCATCATTCCTACCATCACTTTTGGTCCATAAAAGGCCCTCACTACTTCAGTTCTTATGGCCAAAGTAGCGGGCCATCACTAACTTGATGGTCCGTCAGCTTGTCCATCACTCATGGATAGCTCCGACAACTCTCAGTAAAATGGCCATAACTTCTTACTCCGATATCAGATTTTGGTGAAATTGGTATAGTTGGAAAGATAATTCAATTATATATATTTTTGTAGGTCATGAGCTCAAAAATTCTTTGTATAATGGGAGATATGCTTATTTTAAGTTGACTATGGCAATGCCCTTCTCAAGAGTTCAATCGGTAAGGGATGTTTTGATTCGTCTAATAGCTAGGACGTATTTAAGGCCTTAATACACATCAAACTTGATCATAAAAATACCAAATAACTAAGATTTATTTAACATGAGATTGAATCATGGTTCTACTATTGATTGGGATTCTCTGGGTATTACAAGTATAGTCCCACGTACCTTAGATTAATTGGTTCAAAGAGTAGAACTTAGATTAATTGGTTCGAAGAGTAGAACCCTAGCCTTGACTCTTTTATTGAAGTCTTGACTTATAATATTAATTCTTGATCTATAGGAGGGAAGTTAAGGTTTATGTTGAAGGATTTTGAGTGGTTTTGGGCATAACAAGCCCTAAAAAAATTTTAATTTCATGTTATGGTTGAGATATGATGATGGGAAAGGACTGAAATGCCCTCTCAAAAGCCAGAATTTAAAATCACAAATTGGGCACCAGACATGATTAACGATGCAATGAGTCGAGATCGCGATGGGCTACTATTTTGCTCATCCATTGTGTATATGACGTGATTAGTGATGCGATGCATCAAGATCGCATTGTGCTTATGCATTAAGATCGCATTGTGCTTCAGTCTTGTCCATCCAAACGTTCCCCTAATGTTGTCCAAAAAATCCAAAACTTCCCCAAGACCACCTATTTACACTCTTGAAAATGTAGTAACTTAAAAATCCACATCCCGAGGTCAAAAAGGTCAATTTAGATATTATTAAATTTTAAGAGCTTAAAATATGGCTAAGTCATTTCAACACTTAGAAAAATTTTAGATATTAGTTCTTTAAGCATCCTACCAAGCGAGGTATTAAGTAAAGAATGCTACGGGATGTTACAAAAACATTGCAAAAACTTATTAACTTAGAAGTTTTGCAAAACTTTGAGAGCATTAAATCAAAATATCAAATGTGTGTCGAATCAAAGTATACTAAGCATCCGTATAAGGCAATTGAAAGGAATTTCAATCCCTATGAATTAATCCACACTGACATTTGTGATATGAAATCAACACCATCCCTCGGTGGGAAAAAGTATTTTATAACTTTAATTGATGATTGAAGTAGGTACTGTTATGTCTATTTGCTAAACATTAAGGTTGAAGTAATAGATGTGTTTAGGCAATATAAAAATAGAAGTTTAAAATCAGTTCGAGAAAAAAATCAAAATGATAGGAAGTGGTAGGGGTGAAGAATATGAATCTGCATTTGCAGAAATATGTGTAGAGAATGGAACTATCCATCAAACTACGGCCCCATATTCACCATAATCTAATGGAATTATGGAAAGGAAAAACCAAACCTAAAAGGAAGTTATGAATTTCTTACTAACAAGTTCATGTTTACCGCAAAACTTGTGGGCGGAAGCTATCCTTACAGTTAACTGAATACTTAATAGAGTGCCTCACAGTAAGACACTATCAATTCTATATGAAAAATGGAAGGGAAGAAAATCCAACTTGAAATACTTCAAAGTTTTGGGGTGTCTAGTGAAGTCCAATTTCCAATGCCTAAAAGGGTAAAGATAGGACCGAACATAGTGGACTGTGTGTTCATAGGATATGATAAAAGTAGTAAAGCATATTGTTTTTTGGTTCATAAATCCAAACATTCAAATATCAATGAAAGTATGGTAATTTAATTAGACAATGTTGAATTTTTTGAACATATTTATCCGTATAAAATTAGACATGAATAGTCTAGTACAGGGTCTAAATAACCTTGAGATGAACCAGTGGGGATGTACATAATGATAAGAATCCAAGATGCACTACAAGTCAAATAACATCAACTTTGTTTGGATCTGATTTTGTAATATTTCTCTTAGAAAATGAGCCTCAAACATTTAAAGAAGCAATGTCGTCAGACTCATCCTTTTGGAAAGATGCAGTCAATAGTAATATTGATTCAATCTTAAGCAACATACTCTAGGAAAGAAACATTTAGGTTCTATATGGATCTTCAAAAGGAAAATGAAAATGGATGGTACTATTTACAAATATAAGGCAAGACTTATAGTAAAGGATTTAAATAGAATGAAGGCCTTGATTACTTTGATACATACTTGACTGTAATAAGGATAACGTCAATTAGGATATTAATTGCCTTAGCATTTGTATATGGTTTTGAAATCCATCAAATGGATGTGAAAATAGTATTCCTAAATGGAGAATTGGAGAAATAAATTTACATGGAACAACCTGAGGGTTTGATGGTTCCAGGTAAAGAAAACATGGTGTGTAAACTTGTTAAGCCACTTTATGGACTAAAACAAGAACCTAAACAATGGCATGCAAAGTTTTACAAACCATGTTGGCAAATAGATTTAAGATAAACGATTGTGATAAATGTGTTTACATTAAAGACACTCTAAATCACAAGGTCATTGTTTATTTGTATGTGGATGATATGTTAATCACTAGTAGAGACATTTCTAACATAAATGTTACGAAATGAATGTTTGAGAGCAAGTTTGACATGAAAGTCCTTGGATTTGTGGACATGATCTTAGGAATAAGAATCCATAGAACTCAACAAAGTTTGGCATTCTCACGGTCTCATTACATTAAAAAGATACTTGATAAATTCAAGTATTTGGAATTTGGTATTTCCAAGACTCCATTGGACGTGAACTTTGAACTTTAAAAGAATGAAGGTGAAACTGACTCACAGTTGGACTATGTAAGAGTGTTGGAATGGGTAATGTTTATCATGAATTATACACGACCATACATAGCATGTGCTATTAATAAGTTGAGTCGGTACACAAGAAATCCTAATATAACTCATTGGATGACAATGAAAAAAGTTTTGGGGTATCTTAAATACACTCAAGACTATGCTTTGCATTATAGTAACTATACGGTATTTATTGAAGGAAATATTGATGCAAATTAGATCACTGGATCGAATGATGTAAAATCCATGAGTGGATATGTATTTACTATAGGTGGAGGAGAAGTCTCTAAGAAAATATCTAAACAGACATGTATTGCTTGCTCTACACTGGAATCAGAATTTTTAACATTAGATAAAGTTGGTGAACAAGTAGAATGGATCTAAAATGTCTTGTATGATAGTCCTTATTGTACCAAACCATTATCACTAGTATGTATACACTGTGATAGTCAAGTGGTAATAGGTAGGGCAGGGAGCATGATGTACAATGGTAAATCTTATCTCATAAGACGGAGATATAATACCATTAGAGAACTTCTCTATAGTGGAATTATCACTGTGTACTATGTGAAGTCAAAGGATAATGTGATGGATCTATATACAAAAGGCTTATCTAGAGAGGGAGTTCAGAAAATATCTAAGGAAATGGGTTTACAGCCTAGGACAAGTCAGCATGGTGATAACTCTACCTAGCAGACTAGAGATCCTAAGAGCTAGGTTCAAGGAGATCAAACAAACTTGTGTCTAATAGGTTCAACATTGTCAATATACCCAATCCATTCTCATGATGTAGCCAATTTTTAGTAAATAAGGATAAGACTTATGGTGTGAAGTCTTTTAATGATTATCTAAATTTGGTAGATTTGACAAAATAGTTTAATCTATAGGATTGAACGTTTAGAAATAACCTATGTGAGGGCAAAGTTGAAGCAACTTCAAGGAGAATGTTCGTAAAGGCCTATTGACTAAGCTCTCATGAGACTGGGATGTGTTCATGGCTGAAATGAACAAAATCATGACAACCATAAATAGTAAAAGGCTAGTTATGTGATATATGTTTTCTACGTGTACATTAAAACTCGACAGCTCAAATATATCAAATTTACCAATTGACTGAGTGCATCCAATGAATGTTCACTATGAAAAGTTCAAGCGAAAACCCACTTATCCAAATGCAATCAGTCTTTGATTGTTGACCACATACTTGTCCTTGAAGTTTTATAAAGAATAGTCATTCCCCATTTATGTGAGGAATTGTTGGGTTCAATTGGTGTGAATGGAAAATGGAGGGACATAAACCTTCAAGGAAAAGACGCACTGTTTCAAAAAAAAGGGATGACTGTTCAGAAAAAGACACAATGATTCGAATGGATAGACATGACTGTTCTAAAGGATACACCTTTCTAAATAAACCATTGCCTTCTTTTCAAAGGGGAACTTCATGGCTATATAGACCTATTTTTTTTCACATTATTAGTACAAATGTTTCTGCAGAAGCAAAATCTTTATATTGCTTTAAAAACTCCGTGTGATCATCTCCCATTGAGTGAGTTCAAAGAAAATAAGAAAGTTTGAGGTACCACTACATTTTGGTTATGAAGCCATTTTATCCTAGGAGGAAACTTCTGCAACCTCGGGTACTTAAGGGTAATTATTTCCTTGAGAAGTTTATATTAAACTTGTGTTAAAGGTGTTGTAAACAGTCATAAGCATTCATGATTTAATCTTGATCTTGTGTTGAAGTTTTTTTGACATAATAAAGATTGTGTACCCGAAACCACAATATGACCATAACAAGTAAATGTCTCTATTGAAAGAAGGAGACTGAGCTCATAACAAAGGTGTGAAACCAATGAAACAGTATTAATTGTTTCCAGTACTTAGTTAA
Organism: Capsicum annuum; assembly: GCF_002878395.1. Lineage (NCBI taxonomy): Eukaryota > Viridiplantae > Streptophyta > Magnoliopsida > Solanales > Solanaceae > Capsicum > Capsicum annuum. The sequence goes on from NC_061117.1 coordinate 9,419,445, forward strand.
CTAACTAACTTTGTGAAGTCTAACTGAATAAGTTAGCTAGGTAGTTACCTTCTAGATCCTTCTATGTAAATCAATATATATAGTCTACTCAGTGAATGTAAGGCTATGAAAACAATATTCAATCAATGAAACAAGTTTCTTTTCATCTCCCTCTCTAGAGTTTCTTTCTTTTTTCTACTTTTGCCCCATTAACAGATTATATAGTTCATCTGTGATGAACTCTGATGAAGTTCATGATATCAAAGAATTGATGTAATTATGCTATTTTTAGCGTTTTCTTCTGCAATATACTAAGTTCAACACCATAGAAATGTCGCACAAGAGTTGTATTCAAGAAACTCAAGAAACCAGCTCTCAACAATATTAATTCCCTCTAATAATGAGTGCAAATATTGAGGATTCTTTAAGTTCTGTAAATGGACTAACTGGAGCACATAATTCTGTTGGTATTAGCTACAATCATCCACTGTTTCTGCATCCCTCAGTTATAAGTGGTTTGCAGATTATTTCCTTTGAACTTACTGAAATTAAAAACTTTTCAATGTGGCTTAGATATATGAAATTATCATTGTTTGGAAGGAACAAGTTAGGAACGGTAGGTGGTTCTTGTTCTAAAGATAAATTTCCTCTAGAAATAGGGAATCACAGGGAAAGAGTGAATGCAATTTTCCTATCATGCATCATGAGTGTTTTAGCTAAAAGTCTACTAGGTGGAATTATGTATTCCATCAATGAACATGTGAGTGATCTTTGTGAGAGATTCAAAAAGGTTGATGGCTCAAGAACCTTCATTCTTCATAAAGAAATTGCTACATTACCTAAGGAAGAGCTTCAGTATCTCTCTACTACTCAAGATTGAAATATTTGTAGGAAGAGTTTAAGGAGATAGTACCTATCCCATGATACAGTTGTGAGACTTAAAATGACTATGTCCCTCATCTTTAGAAACATAAGCTATTTCAGTTGTTCATCAGACTAAATGAACGTCACAACTCGAACTAAGGCCTAGCCGTGACGAGCATCCCGAAACACGAAGGCCCGAACGCCCTTCTCTATTTGGTATTTATGCACAACATTCACATAATAAAAAAAAAGATGCAGAAAATAATTCACGAAGGAACCATGGTCATACTCGAAGTTCAATTTAACAATGAAGAAGGAATTCAAATATCCACTAAACAACATCTGAACCAGTCTGCAAAATCTCTACTACATGATCAAATGATAACTGTTCGAGAACTGGGACAAGGCCCAGTATACAAAAATAAAGGAATAATATAATCTGAAATAAACAGGCCTTCTAGAATAAAAAAGGGTCACCACTGCGTGGATCACTTCTCTCTGAATACTCTGTTGCTTAGCCGAACCCCTAAACTGAGCCTCCGAACCTGGGAGGTAGGGGATCAATACAATTGTACTGGTACATAGAGCAAATCAAAAATAATAATTTATATTCAACATATGTGAGAGCAATTTAAATAGTTCATAAATATATCATATGATAAAATCACATTGGCATATTTAAAGGACTTTATAAAATCATCTGAACTCTGTGACACTCTTTGTTTTACTTCTGCGCTAAGTGGTATACCCTATAATTTCACCACTTTCACCAACTACCTACTCTTGTTTGCTGACAAGATAGGAGTACTAGTGAGGGAAAAGCACACAAGATCACACAGTAGGGTGCCACAACCCCAATCAAGTCACTATGTCATGGTTGGGCTCAAGATCACAAAGCAGGGCTCCAAACCATAAGTCCTAATTTGGGATGACAAAGTAATAGGCACACAAGATCACATAGTAGGGTACCAAGTTCCCGTGACGGCAAATTCATAGTTTCTGGCATAGAGTCATCAGACTCATGCTTTTTTCAGGTAACCACCTAACTCACATTAACCCAGTTTTTAACTCTTTAAAATATGTTTTCTCTGAAATCAAACTCTGAAAGATCTAAATCTATATGGAATATATTTATATGGTATCGTCACACCATTGACTTTCAAGTCACATCTCTGAGCCATTTATAGCATATTATCATCTCTTTTTTCGAAACATGTAGTTTGGGACCACCATAACAATAAATCAATTCAAAGAACTCTTTCTTTTAAATTCATGTAAGGTGGTCATGCGAGTTTCTCAATTACATGCACTTCTTTCTCTTTAAAACAAGAACATATTTTTATTAAGAAACACCCTTTCATCATCTCTAAATCATGTTCAAATACTATAATGTTGAGACAACTTCTTTCAAAATATAAAACATGTATTTCAAATCTTTCTCGACAAGATCATAAACTTTAATTAATCACAAGGGAGGGGTTTAATAAGTTGTGATCTGAAACAATCTTCATTTTCATACATATACATACAGATGCAAATCAATTTAAGGGGGAAAGGCCTAAAGACCAAATCAACAATATCATTAAAATATTCATGATGCATAATTAAAATCATGGATTCCAAAACTCCTTTATAAATTCATGCTTGATAAACTTTAAATCATAATCAAGTGTTTTAACAAACCCATGTAGTTTTTAGGAAGTACCCCACATACCTTAAATTAGAAGCTTTTGAATGAACTCTAGCTTTTGGGATGCTATAGGTACAATTGATGGGTTCTTGTTGTAGCCCTTGCAATGGGGATTCTAAATCTTGAAGAATTAAGGAAAAGCTATGCTTAAATCTTGAGATATATTGATCTTTGGGTTGAAACCCTAAGGAGGTTTCTTGGTGATTTTGGGAGAAAATAACCTTATATTGGTGTTTGGGGGATTTAATCCCATGTTTAAGATGGCCAAGAGATTGGAAATACCCAATTTTCCCTTAAAAACGTGAAAACAGAATCTGGAAATTTGGTGCGTGTGACAAAGTGTGCGTCGCACGCTAATCGCGTGCAGCTACTACCTCTCTCACAAAAATGGCTGTAAATTTTTGCTCGTGTATCAGATTTAGGCTAAATTGGTATCCTTGGAAAGATAATTTGAAGACCTTTCATTTGATATATAGTAGGACCTCTAATTCATCATATACCAGGAGTTATAGTCAATGGAATTTGACATAAGTTTTAATATCCACTAAATTTAATCAATAGAAATGTTTCCAACACATCTTGGAGTTAGGGGATTTTTGTGACTTTAGTCCATATCCAAAGGTTTTCCCACACTATAGTATTATCACCACACATATGTCAACAAGGATTCATCTATCGGGTCTAAACGCATAGGAACGACGGTCTAGATTCTAGCCCGAAAGTACAGGGTGTTATAATGAATCATATGGTTAGGAAAGAAGTCAATTCTTGCTGATAAAACCTCTCCCAAACATTAATCAAGCATATGATATGGTGATTAGTGATGAGAGTCAAAAGGCTGTAAGAGCTACTACTGGTATTCTTAAGTCTAATCCTCCATTAGCTGGATATGAGTCAGCTGTGTTCTTAAGAGTAATTAATCTCTATTTAAGAGGAAATGTATCAACATTCATTAGAGGAGGGAAACAATACAAACAAAAAAAATAATCAAACCTTATACTGTGACATCTATAAATTAGGGGTCACATAAGAAAATCTGTAAATTTGGGGTCACATAAGAAAAAAATGCTGGAAAGTATTTGGTTATCCTATTGATTATAACTTTAAGAAAAAAATTGGATCTATTTCAAGTACACATCCATCATGTAGTACTAAAAGTGAGAATACAGGACAAATAATGTAGGCTATTCAATTTACAATGACTGAAGATCCTAGCACTACAACTACTATCAAATCCATGTTGGAAGGATCTACACACCAGCCAAGCCCATGCTTCTTTACTAGTGAAAAATATTCTCAAGATTTACACTTACTAAACAGAGAAGATAGGGTTATGTACTTAGCTCATTTTATAGGTAAAATGGTAGAGTCAATAGGCTCCACCTAAAAGGATCCATGGGTATAGACACTGGTATAACCAATCACATGGTTGTAGATCTCTGTTCTTTAATTCATATATCTATAACCACCACTGATTTGCCAAAGAGAGTATACCTACCAAATAGATATATATCTCTAATCACTCATGTTGGTGCAAATAATGCGTTTAAACAGGACACTATTACTAATATCTTCCATTTACCTCAGTTTAAATTCAGCATACTTTTAGCATCTAAACTTACTAAAGATTTACAATGTGTTGTTGCTTCTTATCCTAATTTATTTGTGTTTCAGGATCTTTTCAATAGAAAGGTGAAGGGGATTATGTAATACCCCTTATTAGATTTAGTTTAGTTCATCTCCTAGTTCTTCCATAAGGAGTTTAAAGCCAGAAAATTTAACTACGTGTTGAAAACGTAGATTTATTTTGACTTCTTAACTTCAAAGATTTTCAAGTTGACCTTCCGAGCTCCTAGACGATAGTTTTAGAGTTGATTCATGTTCAGGAGGGTAAGGATCATGTATTGAGGAAGTTTTGGAATTTTTGTATGAGGTTTGGGTCATTTTTGGGTTTCTATTCAAGAAGCTCAATGCGATTCCACTGCGTCGTGTCAGGTTTAGTGATGAACATACCATCGGTTCGTGCCAAGCCCACAAATGACATTTCAGTTGTGATTTTAATCTCCAGAGGGGAAATTAAGTCATTTATCCACACCTTAAGTCATAAATAACAGAAGAGTAGATATTGGTTTAAGCATTATACACTCATTCTTCATCAATTTTCTTTCTAAGAAACGCTAACCAAATTCCAAGAAATCCAAAACCCCATTCCATTCTCTTCAAAATTAGCAAGGATCAAGGTTTCTTAATTCAAGAAGTTCAATAAAGCCTTAAGATCATTCCCAAGGCTTACAATTCAAGCTTTCATCCATCAAATCAATCCTATTAAGGTATCTGGGGTTATGAACAAGGATATCCTTTCACCCTTGTGCCTAAATTTCCTGATTTTATGATTTTATTTACTTGTTTTGAAGTAGCGTTCATACCCAAGTATGTATAATCATAAAGAATCTGATTTCATGAGACTTAAAGCTTTTAGAATATCAAGAAGTGCTTATGTTTATGTTTTTAACTAACATGATTTATATTATTAATGAGAATGTAGTATCTTGACTTGTTATTGTTGAAGTATTTCACGAATTATACTAAGCATGAAACTTTGGTATGAATTGACAAGCACTAAGTTGAATATTGAGATTTTTAGAAGATTAAGTTTTTAAGCATTCTATGAATAGCTTATGTCAAGATTTAATGTAAGAATCGATCTTTTCATCCACAACTAAGATATGGAATCCACATTTATTTTGCTTGATCATGATTTACATAAAGAGATGCATAACTAGTTTTATTATAAACCCTTATGCTGGTATTTTAAGATGGATTTCCTATAGCATGAGCATATATATAATATGGGAGTAGTATTTAACACCGATTGGGAAGTGTGGATTTAGCGCATCCTATTTTTCCAGAACTACATGCCACTGCAGGGTTTTTAATACCCATAGTGGGTTCAAATAGTGATCACTCTAGCTTAGGTTTTACTCACTCTAGCCTAGGTTTTACTCTGATAGTAAGGATAGGATGACTCTCCCGAATGTGAGATTTTCCCTACGGGGAACAAGATGTTGGACACCATGATAGCTCGCATGGTGTATGTCGGGTAGAAGAACCTCCCTAAGAATGATTAAAGGTAACGTTTTTTAAAATTAAGTGTGTGACTCACACGGTTTATTAAGTATGCTTTATTATTCATGTCTTATGATTTTCAGTTTTTAGTTTTATTAAAGTTCAAGTGAGTCACCTACACTTAGCATTCATTACAGCTTACAAAAACTAAGTGTTATGGCTCTCAAAGTTTGTTTTTATGCACTACTACTCATGATTATGATTTTACTGCTTTGTTTTATTCAAGCCTGAGATGAGCCATTTACAATTAGCATTCATTATTTGAAATTATGATGTACAAATTGAGTTATTATTTTCTTTATGCATTCAACCCCACATACTCAGTACATTCCAGAAGTACTAATCCACTTATATGTCCATGTGCTACATTGTCTTATAGTGTAGGTCCTGGTACTCAGTTCTAGTAGTGTGATTGATTTCGAGTATCTTCACTAACATCCCAGCTCTTGGTATGTTTATGATAGTGAAGTGTTTTAGTCATTTGGTTTTCATCCAGTTTGGGTCAGTTGGGGCTTGTCCTAGTGGATCTCTAATTAGAAATAGAGGTTTGTCTATTTTTTTCACTTTTAGATTTCAACAGAGTTTGTTTTCAAGTTTAAGCCTTATAGTAAGATATTAATTCAGTTTCTGTTAAGATAGTTATTCAATTATTTTAAGATTTCATTTGTCAAGTTTATCCTTTTTATAAGTATCACAGTTATTAGAAGTCTTAAAGGGTTAGCTTAGGGTTACTTGTAGTCTTGAGAACCATGTGACATCTAGGGTGTATTTTTGGGTCATTACAAACTTTGCATCAGAGCCTAAAATTTAAAGAGTCCTAGTGAGTCAGACAAACCGCATTCCGTAGAGTCTTGATCATGGGTGTGAAGCACACACAATTTATGAGTAAGAGGCTACAAGATAAGTTAGGAATCATCCTTTTCTTTCATGATCTACCATTCTTACAGTTGTCTCTATTTGTTTTAACTCGTGATTTTATGTGAAAAAATATGCCTCCTCATCGAGCTAATGCATGCAAAAATAGTTACCAACCACCAACGCAAGCAAACTATCTAAATGAAAATGTGTTTCATGCTGCCTTTTAGGCATTGGCCCAAGCTGTGACTACCAATATTTAGGGAAATAATTAGGTTATAGTCCTACTTTAGCAGAACAGTGATCTAGCTGTAGCTAAGATTTATGATTTCATGAGAATGAACCCACCTGAGTTCTTTGGGTCAAAGGTTGGTGAGGACCCATAGCTCTACATTAATGAGGTGAGAAATATTTCTCAGGTTATGCATTCAACTGAGGAGGAGAGTGTGGAATTGGAATCTCATAGGTTAAAGGATATTTCTTATGATTGGGTTGTTATGTGGAAGGATAGTAGAGGTAAGAGTACAGCTCTTATAAGTTGGCAGGTATTTAGGATGCATTTTTGGATAGGTTCTTTTTTCGTGAGATGGGAGAAGCAAATATTGAGGAATTCATGAACCTAAGGCATGGCTTGATGACTGTGAACGAGTACAATCTTAAGGTCACCCAGTTGTCTATGTATGCTCTCAAATTGGTGGCTGACCTTAGATCTAGCATGGGTATGTTTGTTACTGGAGTAGCTTGTTTGGTAGTCAAGAAGTGTAGGACTACCATGATTATTAGGGATATGGATCTTGCTTGGTTGATTACTCATTCTCGATAGATTAAGGTAGAAAAGATTAAGAAGATAGAGAGGGAAATAAGAAGGCTAGAATAGGATAGTTTGAGTATAGCCAACCAAGGTTTGGAGTGGGAAACCATTCAAAGTTTCAGGGTCACTCATCTATGTCAGCGCCATCTTCAGCCAGTGCCCCTACACCCAGAACTAAGCAGGAGTAGTGGGGTATGACTTCTGCTTCTAGTACTCAGAGTAGTGTGGGTGGAAGGACCAGTTATCCGACATGCGCAAAGTATAGCAAGAACCATCTTGGTGAGTGTTTTATAGGAAGAAACGGTTGTCATGGATGTGGCAAGTTGGGTCACAAAATCAGAGAGTGCTCGTATGCTAAGAAAGAAAGAAGGGATTTTCATCCCCAGACTCAGGCCACTAGTTCATCATCTCCTCCAGGTCATCTAGTCCTTCCTCAAGGCGCATCATCCAGTACCAATGGTGGTTAATAAAAGAATTGATTTTGTGATTTACCATCCCAACAGAAGTAGGAGAGTTAACCAGATATTATTATTGGTATGCTTCATGTCTTTCATTTTGATATTTATGTGATGATAGACCCCGAATATGATCTCTCTTATATGACTCCTTTGTTGAGGTAAACTTTGGGATAGATCTCAAAAAGCTCTTTGAGCCCTTCCTAGTTTCCACCCCAGTGGGTGAGTTAGTTATTGCCAGATGAGTCTATAAGAAGTTTCCTATCGCTGCACTACATAAGATCATACTAGCAGACCTAATAAAGCTAGAAATGGTAGATATCAATGTTATTCTAGGCATGCTTGGATTTATTCATTCTATGAATCAATAGATTTTTTGACCCGTGTGGTAAATTTTTAATTTCCTAATGAACCATTTTTTGAGTGGGAAGGTAGTTCTTAATCTCCTAAGAATCATTTCATATATTATATCAAGGACAGAAAGTTGATATCCAAGGTGTGCATTTATCATTTAATTCAAGTCAAATATACTAAGTTTGAAGCTCCAACTATTTAGTTAGTCCGTGTAGTCAATGAGTTTCCTCAGGTCTTTCCCAAAGATCTGCAAGGGTACTTCTTGATAGGCAAATAGAATTTGTTATTGTTCTTCTTCCTAATAATCAACCCATATCCATCCCTCCATATTGCATGGATCCGATTGAGCTTAAAGAGTTAAAAGAGCAACTTAAATACCTATAAGATAAAGGTTTCATAAGGCACAGAGTTTTCCTATGGGGTGCTACAGTCCTGTACATGCAAAAGAAAGGTGTCTCTCTTCGAATGTGCATCGACTACCATCAGTTGAATAAAGTCACAATCAAGAACAAATATCCTCTTTTTTAAGATTAATTACTTATTAGATCAGTTTCAGGGTGAAAGTTATTTCTCTATAATAGACCTCATATCTGGCTATCATTAACTTAGAGTAAAAGAATGTGATATCCCAAAGACAACCTTCAGAACCTATTATGGTCACTTTGAATTTCTAGTTATGTCCTCCAAGCTAAATAATTCCCTAGCTACCTTCATTGATTTGATGAACAGAGTGTTCAAACAGCACCTAGACATATTCTTCATAGTTATCATCGATGATATTCTTGTCTATTCCCGTATTGAGGATGACCATGTAGACCATCTTAGCATTGTGTTGTAAACTCTTAGAGATCATTAGTGGTTTTCAAAATTCAGTAAGTGTGGATTTTAGCTAAGTTGGTGGCTTTCCTTCATATTGTTTCTGGTGATGGCATTAGAGTTGATCCCTAAAAGATTAAAGCAATAAGAAACTAGCCTAGACCTATCTCCTCATCAAACATTAGGATTTTCTTAGTTTTGGTTGGATATTAACGATGGTATGTTGAGGGGTTTTCATCTATTACGTCCCCTATGTTGAGGTTGACTTAGAAAAAAGTTAAGTTTTAGTTGCCAGATTCTTGTGAGAAGAATTTTTAGGAGTTGAAGACTCGACTCACTTCAGGCCTAATTTTTGCATTACCAGATGGTTCATATGGATTTGTTGTATACAGTGATTCTTTTAGAATCGGTGTGGGTTGTGTTTGGATGTAGAGAGGTAAGGTCATAGCCTATGCCTCTAGACAGCTTAAGCCTCATGAAAAGAACTATCCTAGCCATGTTCTTGAGTTAGCAGCTATTGTTTTTTCCTTGAAGATTTGGAGGCATTATTTGTATATGGTGCACGTTAATGTGTTCACAGATCACAAAAGTTTGTAGTATGTGTTTTCATAGAGAGAGTTAAATCTTCATCAGAGAAGGTAGTTAGAATTATTGAAGGATTATGATAAGAGTGTTTTGTATTATCCGAGCAAGGCTAATGTAGTGGCAAACGCCTCTAGTAGACTGTCTATGAGCAATGTTGCTTATGTTGAGAATGATAAAAAGAAGTTAGTTAGGAGGTTTATCATTTGGATAAACGAGATGTTCAGTTGGTTGATTCAGCTAAAGGTTAGTGTAAAGATTCGAAATAGTTCAGAATCTTCTTTGGTGCTGAAGTGAAGGAGAAACAAGATATGGATTCTAGTTTGATTAGTTTGAAAGAGTCATTTAGAGATCAAAATGTAGAATTTTTCTCCCAAGGGGAAGATGGTGTCTTACGATACCAGGGTAGATTTTGTGTGCCATGTGTTGATGATTTGAGGTAGCGAATTATGTCGGAAGCGCATGGTGTGTGTTACTCTATTAACCTAGTAGCCACTATAATGTATCGTGTTTTGCGGGAAATCTATTAGTGGAGTGGCATGAAGAGGGATATTGTAGAGTTTGTAGCCAAGTGTGCTAATTGTCAACAGGTTAAGGTTGAGCACCAAAATCCTGGTGTCACCTTCCAGGATGTTAGTAACCCCACTAGGAAATGGGAAGAGGCAGATATGGACTTTGTGACAGGGTTACCCCTATTTTCATAGTCAGCGTTATTCGATCAGTGTTATTATGGATAGAATGACCAAGCCAGCTTATTTTATGCTAGTTCATACTTCCTATTTAGCCGAGGATTATGTTAAGATATATATTAGAGAATAAGTCAGATTATATGGAGTTTCTTTGTCCATCATTTGATATAGAGGTACTCATTTTACCTCTCACTTTTAGAAAGCCTTGTAGCAGGGTCTTGGCACCCAAGTCCATCTCAATTAAACTTTTCATCCTCAAATAAATGGTCAAGTAGAAAGGACCATTCATACCCTGGAAGATATGTTGAGGGTGTGTGTTGTTAACTTTAAAGGAAGTTGGGATAACCACTTCCCTTTGATTGAGTTTGCCTACAACAACAGTTATTATTCTAGTATCTAGATGGCTTCGTTTAAGGCTCTCTATGGGAGACGGTGTAGATAACCTATTGGTTTGTTTGAAGTGGGTGATACCACTTTAGCAGGACTAGATGTGGTATTTGAAGTAATGGAAAAGGTTAAGTTGATTAGAGAGAGGCTTAAGATAGCTCAGAGTTATCAAAAATCATATGTAGGTGTGAGGAGAAGGGATTTTGAGTTTGACGTTGGTGACTTAGTTTATTTGAAGATTTCATAATTAAAGGAGTTAAGATATTTGAAAAAAAGGGATGCTGAGTCCCTGATATGTTGGCCCTTACAGAATATTGAGTCGAGTGGAGAAGGTAGTATATGAGCTTGAGTTTACTGCATATTTGTCATCCGTTCACCCAGTGTTTCATGTTTCCATATTAAAGAAGTGCATTGGTGATCAAGCTGTTGTGGTCCATTTGTAAAGCACCGAAATTCAGGATAGCATTTTTTATGAAGAAATTTGAGCTGAGATTCATGATCACCAGATTTTTAGGCTAAGGAACAAAAAAGTTCACTTGGTCAAAGTTCTTTGGCGGAATCAGTCTGTTGAGGGTGCCACTTGGGAGGCAGAGGTAGATATGCAAACCAATTACCCCCATCTTTTCTCCGCAAAGTTCAAAGTCAGCTTAAGGTAACAAGTTTTCCTTACATTATTTCTTTTCAACTTTCAAATATAGCTATATTTAATCATCTTCATGACATCTCATGCTCACATTAATTAGTTTAGTCAAGTAGTTAAGTGTAAGTTATGCTTGCTCAGTATAAGATCTAAGTCTTTTAATTATCCTCAACATAGCAAATCTCATTCGAGAATGAATGTTCCAAAGGAGGAGAAATTGCAATATTCCGTATTAGACTTAGTTTAGTTCAGCTCCTAATGCCTGCATAAGGAGCTTAAAGCCTGAAAATTTAGCTAAGTGTTGAAGACTTAGCCTTATTTTGACTCCTTAACTTCAAATATTTTTAAGTTGACCTTTCGGTCTCCGAGACGATGGTTTTTGAGTTGATTCAAGTTCAGGGTTGTAAGGAGTATGTCTTGGTGAAGTTTTTGAATTTTCGTACGAGGTTTGGGTCATGTTTGGATTTTGATTACAACATCTCAACACGATTCCACCGCATCGTGCCAGGTTTAGTAATGAACATGCCATCACGTCGCTCCAATCCTACAAAAGGAATTCCATTTGGGACTTTAATCTTGAGAGGGGCAACTAAGTCATCTACCCTCACCTCAAGTCATAAAAAATAGAAGATTAGATGCTGGTTTAAGCATTATACACTCATTCTTAATCTAATTTCTCTCCAAGAAACCCTAATCAAATTCCATGAAATCCAAAACTCCATTCCATTCTCTTCAAAATTAGCAAGTATCAAGGTTCTCTAATTCAAGAAGTTTAAGAAAATTTCAAGATCGTTCCCAAGGAATTATTCGGCCTAATCAATTTTTCCATTTAGGTTTATCTAGGTGGAACAATAAGAAAAGGTAAGATTCAAAAGAATTTACAAAAAAGGGATTTTTTTAGTATTTTAGAAAAGGTCGGTTAGTAGAGGAAGGTATCTGTACTTGAATAACTATAAGCCAAACCTTCTAGATGTTTCGACGCTTGACTATCCAATAGGATTGAATCTAAGATGAATTCTTGGTTTACGTTGTGGAAGAAAGACATGTATATGTGATATTAGATATTGACTCATGCTAGTTATATATGAAATGAACTAAATATATATTTTACTACTCTAGAGGATTCTAATAGACTAGAAGTCCTTCCGGCCCCTTGTGACTGTGAATAGAATGAATAAACGGATGAAATCAAGAAATAATTCAACTAATAGTTCAAACCAAGAACAAGAAATGGGAGAACAAAAGTCGTCTGGGTTCACAAAGACTCTATGGCTAAAAAGTAAAAAAGATATATCGAAGTAGTTCTGATGATTCAATAATCTTATTACTTCAATCCGAGGTTCTTAGTTACTTCGACTGGATGAGTCCTAGCTAGGGAATAATTAAGTCATAATTCATTTGTTAATTGTATCATTAACCATTTCTTTTTTTTGGTATGAGGAACTTATCATGAATCCACTGATTTTTGCCACTTCCGTTATTGCTGCTGGATTGTCTGTAGGGCTTGCTTCTACTGGACCTGGAGTTGGTCAAGGGACTGTCGCAAGTCAAGCTGTAGAGGGTATCGCGAGGCAACCTGAGGCAGAGGGAAAAATACAAGGTACGCTATTACTTAGTCTAGCTTTTATGGAAGCTTTAACAATTTATGGATTGGTTGTAGCATTAGCACTTTTATTTGCAAATCCTTTTGTTTAATCTTAGCTTAGAAATATGAAAAATA
>NC_061117.1:9433972-9436131 GCF_002878395.1 Capsicum annuum
CTTACATTAGTTTCGATATCTTTTTGGAATATGAACAAAGAAGAGAATATAGGTTCATTACATTCATAAAAAGAGATATGAGAATTTAACTTAAGTAATTGAGCGTGAGAGCCAAATGAATCGAAAGATTCATGTTTGGTTCGGGAAGGGATTATGGAATTTTGGAAAGGAATGGAAAAATAATCTACTTTCATTAAGTGATTTATTAGATAATCAAAAATAGAGGATCTTGAATACTATTCGAAATTCAGAAGAACTGCGTGGAGGGGCTATTGAACAACTCAAAAAAGCTCGTTCTCGCTTACGAAAAGTAGAAACCGAAGCCGAGCAGTTTCGAGTGAATGGATACTCCGAGATAGAACGAGAAGAATTGACTTTGATTAATTCAACTTATAAGACTTTGGAACAATTAGAAAATTACAAAAACGAAATGATTCAGTTTGAATAGCAAAGGGCGATTAATCAAGTCCGACAATGGGTTTTCCAACAAGCCTTACGAGGAGCTCTAGGAACTCTGAATAGTTGTTTGAACAACGAGTTAAATTTACGCACCATTAGTGCCAATATTGGCATGTTAGGAACAATTAAAGAAATAACTGATTAGTCTTTCTGCTGTAGGTATTATTTTTTTCTTTCAAAAAAGAATAAAGAAAGAATCGTGGTAACCATTCGAGCTGACGAAACTAGTAATATTATCCGTGAACGTATTGAACAATATAATAGAGAAGTAAAGATTGTAAATACCGGTACCGTACTTCAAGTAGGCGATGGCATTGCTCGTATTCATGGTCTTGATGAAGTAATGGCGGGTGAATTAGTAGAATTTGAAGAGGGTACAATAGGCATTGCTCTGAATTTGGAATCAAATAATGTTGTTGTACTAATGGGCGATGGTTTATTGATACAAGAAAGAAGTTCTGTAAAAGCAACGGGAAGAATTGCTTAGATACCCGTGAGTGAGGCTTATTTGGGTCGAGTTGTAAATGCCCTAGCTAAATCTATTGATGGTAGAGGTGAAATTTCAGCTTCTGAATTTAAATTAATTGAATCTGCCGCCCCGGATATTATTTCGCGCCATTTTGTATATGAGCCTCTCCAAACCGGTCTTATTGCTATTGATTCGATGATCCCTATAGGACATGGTCAGCGAGAATTAATTAATGGGGACAGACAGACTAGTAAAACAACAGTAGCCACAGACACCATTCTTAATCAACAAGGTCAAAATGTAATATGTGTTTATGTAGCTATTGGGCAAAAAGCATCTTCTGTGGCCCAGGTAGTAACGACTTTACAGGAAAGGGAAGCGATGGAAAACACTATTGTGGTAGACGAAACGGCAGATTCCCCTGCTACATTACAATACCTTGCTCCTTATACAGGAGCAGCTCTGGCTGAATATTTATGTATCGTGAACGACACACTTTAATCATTTATGATGATCTCTCCAAACAAGCGCAAGCTTATCGCCAAATGTCTCTTCTATTACGAAGACCACCCGGTCGTGAAGCTTATCCAGGAGATGTTTTTTATTTGCATTCACGCCTTTTGGAAAGACCTACTAAATTAAGTTCTAGTTTAGGTGAAGGAAGTATGACCGCCTTACCAATAGTTGAAACTCAATCGGGAGATGTTTCGGCTTATATTCCTACTAATTTAATTTCCATTACTGATGGACAAATCTTCTTATCCGCCGACCTATTCAATTCTGGAATCAGACCTGCTATTAATGTGGGTATCTCCGTTTCCAGAGTGGGGTCCGCAGCTCAAATAAAAGCCATGAAACAAGTAGCTGGTAAATTAAAATTAGAACTAGCGCAATTCGCAGAATTAGAAGCCTTTGCACAGTTTGCTTTTGATCTCGATAAAGCTACTCAGAATCAATTGGCAAGAGGTCAACGATTACGTGAATTTCTTAAACAATCCCAATCGGCTCCTCTCACGGTAGCAGAGTAGATAATGACTATTTATACCGGAACAAACGGCTATCTTGATTCATTAGAAGTTGGACAGGTAAGGAAATTTCTTTTTGAGCTACGTACTTACTTAAAAACTAATAAACCTCAGTTCCAAGAAATCATATCTTCTACCAAGAAATTTACCGAGGAAGCAGAAGCCCTTTTGAAAGAAGCTATTCAGGAACAAATGGACCGTTTTAT
>NC_061117.1:9436231-9471067 GCF_002878395.1 Capsicum annuum
ACCTCCCTCACGGCAACCCACACCCACACCTCATACTATTTTCTTCTTCAATTGATCAAGAACAACAATACCCATTTTCTTTAAACCATTAATTCCTCCATTAACAATCCCATCCATTTTCTTCAACCATTAATTTCTCCATTAACAACGTCACCCATTTTTTTCAACCATTAATTCCCCCATTAACAACGCTTACCCATTTTTTTCAATCATTAATTTCTCCATTAACAATCTCACATACATTCTTTGATACAAGAATAATCATGAATATGGTGCGCGTTGGTCCCGAGACTTGGTGTGTGCAATTGAAGTGTAGAAGAGGCCCAAAACACACCAAAATCAACCCACAACTTATACTTGATGGGCCGCCCACTCTTTGAAGGCCCTTTTGGTTATTTTAACTAATATCTTGTAATAGCTATATAAAGAACAATGTAGGTTTTTATTTACTTAGTTCATGAATGAAGTTGTAAGTCTTACAAGACAAAGAAACACAAGTTATCTTTCCTTGAGGCACCCAAAACCGAAATTAGGGCTTAGACAAGTGTAGAATCACTCGTGTTTGCATTTGCTTGGAAACATTGATGCTTGGGAGGTGGATTCCGATCTTGTCTCTTTGTAAGAGATAGGTTTATTGTTGTGTGTAGTGTTAAGGTTTCAAGAGTTACCATTCTTGGGTTCTTAACATTATACCTTCATGTGGTCTATCTATCTATCCTTTTTCTTTTGTAATCTTGTATTGTCAAGCCATTTTGTTGTTGTTGTTCTTCTTCTCATTGTTGTTTCAAATTGTGTTAACATAGTTTGTTGTTGGCTGCAAAAGGTGTCAAACACGTAGTTATATTGTCCTTATTTTATTTTATTCTTGAATCCGAGAGTGGTCTTCAAAAGGGTCCTCGATTCTTTGAATTAATGGACTATTGTTTTTGGAGTATGTTTGGACTGTTTTGAGCCAATTTTGTGTGTTTCTTGGATTTCTTGTATCATTTGGTATCAATGCATGGCTTGATCTTGTTCCTACAAGATCAATCTTGGGCTTGCTTGTTAGAAAATAAAAAAAAATTGTTGAAAAGCTAAAAATTTCAGAAAAATTACAATCTGTCCATTGTTGTTATCTTGGCTGAAATTGTGTTCTTGTCCGAGATTTGTTCTTGAGTCTAGGTCTATGAGTATTTTACTTGTATTGTGTGTTTGTAGTGTTAGTTTTGTTCCTCACTAACACTTTGAGTCGATCCAAACTTGAGCTTGAATTGTTAATATTGTTGTTGGGAACAAAGTGTGGCCGATTGGATGTTGTTGTTGTTCAAGCCTTGAATGAGTTGAAGGCCTTATTTTGTGGTGTTTTTGTAGATCTTGAAAGATTGTAGTTGTGTTCTTTTTGTTCATCACAACCTTCACCTTTTGTAAAACCGAAAACACAACACTAAGGGGACTTAGCCGATTGTTGTTGCTATCCTTGTAGTCTTGGCCGTGAGATTGTTGACCTTGTTGTGGTGAACTTTTTGTTCTTGGGAGATTGTTATTGGTTGTTCTTGTTGTGGTTGTTGTGTTCTTGAATTTCTTCACCATATTCATCACCTTGTTAATATTAAAGTGAACTTAGATCTTAAAAAGGTGAAAGACAAGGTGTAGTATTTGTTGAATATTGAAAGACCCCCAACCACCAAAAAGACTATACATCGCATATCAACCTTTTTCCATAAAACAAGAGTCCATATTTTAAGGAGAAGTACAAGTCTAGTCGAAGACTTTTAAGTCTTGAAATTTGAATTGAAAAACGAGCTCCAAAGACTAGTTTGTATTTCCTTACATTGAACAATTTCCACCAAAGTCCAAATTGTGAAATTAAAATTTGTCAAGAATTGAACCACTAGTAGACTGCCACGTGGACCTCCATATCACCATATACACTTGTTCACGCAACAATTTTGGCTTAAATTTTGATCTTTTAGTTTCATTGTGTTGTTCCCTTAGTTTCATTTGTTGATTCCATTACTAACTTACAAGCTAGTACTAGATTGTAAGTTAGTTTTGAAACCTTCCTTCGTGTATATGTTCCTTTGTGTGTCTTATTTTTTTGAGTCATTGTAACACTTGGTCCACCTCTCAATGCCTCATGGAGTACAAGCAAGGTTACGACACTTGTGAGACTAAAGTAAAAAAAAATCCGAGAGACAAAACAATTGAGAGGGAGTGTGAGAACCATTCTTGTACATCTAACTTGTTTGTTGTTTTGTAGGTAACTTCTTGGGAATAATGGAAACCATATTGGCCCTTCTTGATGCTTTGTCCCAAGACCTTGCTAGGGCAAATATAGGTCTTGAAAAAATTGACTCGGATGTGGTAACTATGAGTCAGAGGTTGGATCAAATAGAGAGTCGAAGGAAATCCCGTTCTTTTACTCCCGAAACTTTACTTCCAATGACCAATCCTCCAAGACCACAACATAATGCCACAAGCCAAGCTCCAAATAACCCTCAAAACCGAGAACAAGACAAACCACTTTCCCCGCAAGTTGATTAATTCCAACAAGGAGGACTTGGAAGCCAATTTTCTCCCATCCAAGCTCCACAATCGAAGCTCCACGTTACCAATTAAAGGCTAATCTCAAGAGGGAGAGGAAGTCGAGGGTCAAAATAAAGATGTTGAATCTGAGACTTTTTGTCACTATGCTCTCGGGTTTGGCTAGCTTATGGACTTTTTTATGTATCTCTTGTGGGATTTTTTTAGCTCATCTTTGATACGTCCCTTGTTATTATTGAGCTATCAAGCTCTTCATGTTTTGCGGACTATTTTGAGTGGTTTCTTTTGAAGTGGCCAATTGAACGACATAAAGCCTTGAATTTGTGGGCAAATTCCTCTCAAGATGGAGAGGATAATATAAGAATAATCACGAATATGATGCGCGTTGGTCCCGATACTTGGTGTGTGCAATTGAAGTATAGAAGAGGCCCAAAACACACCAAAATCAGACCATAACTTACACTTGATGGGCATCCCACTCTTTGAAAGCCCTTTTGATCATTTTAACTAATATCTTATAATAGCTATATAAAGAACAATGTAGGGTTTTATTTACTTAGTTCATGAATGAAGTTGTAAGTCTTACAATACAAAGAAACACAAGTCCCATTTCCTTGACGCACCCAAAACCGAAATTAGGGCTTAGACAAGTGTAGAATCACTTGTGTTTGCATTTGCTTGGAAACATTGATGCTTGGGAGGTGGATTTCGATATTGTGTCTTTGTAAGAGATAGGTTTATTGTTGTGTGTAGTGTTAAGGTCTAAGAGTTACCATTCTTGGGTTCTTAACATTATACCTTCATGTGGTCTGTCTATCTATCCTTTTTATTTTGTAATCTTGTATCCGTTTTGTATCTTGTATTGTGAAGCCGTTTTGTTGTTGTTCTTCTTCTTCTCATTGTTTTTTCATCTTGTGTCGTTAACTTAGTTTGTTGTTGGCTGTAAAATGTGTCAAACACCTAGTTATATTGTCCTTCTTTTATTTTATTCTTGAATCCGAGAGTGGTCTTCAAAAGGGTCCTCGATTCTTTGAATTAGTGGACTATTTTTTTGGAGTGTGTTTGGACTGTTTTGAGCCAATTCCGTGAGTTCCTTGGTTTTATTGTATTATCTCCATCAACACTTTCAAGATGGTAATTAATCCGACACAAGATGTAATGATTACGATGTAATAATTCAACATTCTTATACCAAAAAATGAAAAAAAAAAATCACCCTTCAACTAAAATCTTTAGAAAAAATAGAGTTTTTTTTTTCTGTGCTTTTTTCTGATTTTGGAAATCATAATTAACAAACTATGTGATTGGTCTGAGATCATCATAGCAATTATGTTGTTTCAAAACCAAATCTTCAGCTTTTACTATGAATGTTATGTTTGTAATTTATCAACTATGTTGATAGTCTGTATTGTTAGTTTTTGCTCTGGTCCAAGACTATAGAAGAACAAAAGCCACATATCTTCAGAGCTAGAACATTGGTCCATTGGAAAACATAGGGGGTGGGGGGCGGGGGTGGGGGCTTGTAACGTCCCAAAATCTAGTTCCCGAGATGCCACATGGTGCTTCGAACTACAAGTAGTCCTGAGCTAACCCTGGCTGCTTTTTACTAAGTCTGGATCTCAACATAGGGTTAATATGAATAGGAAAACATAATAAATGCGAAAATCTTATCTGAATCATACTACTCTCACAAGTCTTGGTAAAATAATACGAAACTGTCTGAAATTAATACGAAAACATCTATTAATAAATTGAAAATATGAATAGCTAAGTCCCTGAACTATGAGGAATCACCAACTGCAGAGATGTAGATGAGATGCTCAGAAATCACTCGCACTGCTGAGGCTGAGCACCTGAACCTATATTATGAGACAATGTAGCATATAGACGTATATGTGGATCAGTACTTTGAAGATGTACAGAGCATATGGGGGTAAATGCAATAAGTGAGCAATATCATCACAATTTATAAAATCATGCATGTTAAATGTAAATGACTCACATGGGCTTGTGTAAAATCTGAAATCTGAAGATCATAAATCATAAATAATAAAGCATATGTTATAAATCTTGTGAGCCGTTACACTTAGTTCTGAAATCTGTATTCTGTTCTTATTCTCAAATCATTTAGGCTAAGTGAAATCTGAAAACTTATTCTACAAGAAAATTCTTTCAAAGCTTTATGTAGGTTCCTTAACTGACATAAACCATGTGAGCTACATGGAGTCAAACATCTTGTCCTTCTAAGGAAGAAACCTCACATTGAGGAGAGGTGTCAAACTCTTGCCAGGGAGTATAACCTAATCCAAGTGATCGATCACAAGCTAAATCTTTCATCCATACAGAAATGGGAATAATCTAAATCAGTACCTACATTGGCTCGTAGTTCTATGGAAGATAGGGCATCTAATCCATTACTTCTTGCTCGGTGTTAAATACTACTCCCTCTTAAATCTGTATGCTCAAACCATTGAAAATCCACTTTTAAAAACTAGCATAAGGATTTATATGAAAAATCAGTTATGCATTTATCTAAGTAAATCTGTAAATGAAGTTGTTTTGAGTTTTGTAAGTTTTTATAATCTATAGTAGATTCCAAAGCTAAACCAATGATCGAAAGATCAAAGCTTTACTGAAAAACCGTAAATAATCTGCTCATAAGATGCTTAAAACATCATCTTTCTTGAAGTAATGATGCTAAATCTTAGGATAAATAACCCATGCGTCAATCTCATGTTAAAGCTATCATAATAATCATACTTGATAATGTAATTATTGATAAAACAACTCAAAATCTGGAAATTTCAGCAACATGCATGAAAATATGAACATAATCATGGAATTCAACTTCTAAATCATTGGAAATATCATAAGTTTGAAAATAACAATGATGAGTGTAAATCCTAACTTGAATTTCATGTGAAATCATATAAAATTCAGTAAATTTGAATTTAAAATAAGTTTAGGCCACATGGACGAAAGGATTGTCCCTGTTCATAACCACACATACCTTAATTGGTGATCTTTGATGAAAAACTTGAATCTTGGATTCCTATTGATGCTTTGGATATGAATTCTTAGAGCCCTTGGGTTGGGAATCCTCAATCTAGAATTTCTTTGGAGAATTAATGAAGGAATTATGGATTTCTTGAGGAGAAAGTTTGATGAGCTAGGGTTTTGCTTGAGAGGTTTAATGTAAAGTGGATGTAAAGTGCTTTGAAGGGGTTTAATTCATTGTTTAAGATGGATTTGGGACTGTGAGAATGACCAAGGTACCCCCTTTAATCTTTTAAACGGAACTGGAAAAATAAACTTTTTGCGAACCGGGTGGCCACCACAACGCGCCACTATCGCGATGGCTCATTAGAAAATGGACAAATGGGAACTGGGTTTTCACCGCGACATGCCACAATTGCAGAGCCCTTTAGTTTGTCATTTTGACCATTGGCGCGACGTTCCAGTATCGCGAAGTTCCACTAAAAATTGACAAACAGGAAATTGCCCCTTTCCGTGATACGCCAATATCGCGGAGGTCCACTGAAATTTGACAAGCTTTATTTAAACCTTCTCCGCGATGCGCTAATGACCTAAATGGTGGTGTTTTACTACTGAAACTTAAAATAGCCATAACTTCTTACTCGGTTATCGAATTTAGACGAATCTTATATCGTTGGAAAGCTAATTCAATTTCCTATGCAATGGGAAGCTTAAATCTAGAAAATTCCACATGGAAAAATTATTATTCATTTTGAAAACTATCCCTTAACATTATAAAAATGAATTTAAGCTAGGAAAATCATGGGGTATTACAATATCTCATCCTTGGAAACATTCGTCCTGGAATGTTACTAGTTAGACTAAGAATACTGAGGAATCTGAGGCTATAAGTTATCATGCGCAACTAAAATAAACTGAAAAACTGAATCTAAATTATTCTGAGCTTCTAAGTAATCCTGTGAGTGCATGAACTTACATAAGGACAACTATAAGCTGAATATATGAGTAGAAAAGGACTATACAAGGAAGAGTATTACCTTTGGCTAAATTTAAGTTTGTGGAGAAAAGGTGAGGGCTCGCATATCTGCTTCTGCTTCTTAAGTAGCGCCCTCAACTGACTGATTTCGCCAAATAACTATGACCAAGGAAACTTCTTTTTTCCTTAGTCTACGGATCTGATGATCTAAAATCTCAACTGGAATCTTTTCGTATGAAAGTTTGTTCTGAATATCTGAGCTTTCTAAGGGAACTACAATGGTGGAGTCAACGATGCACTTTTAAGCATAGAGACGTGAAATACAGTATGAACGGTTGACAAGTCTGCCGACAAAACAATCTCATAATCTACTTTCCCAACACGACTCACAATTCTGAAAGGGCCAACATACCGGGGACTAAGCTTTCCTTTCTTGCCAAATCTCTTCACCCCTTTCATGGGTGAAATCTTCAGATATACTTAATCATCAACCTTGAACTCAAGGTCCCTTCTTCTCACATCTGTATAGGATTTCTGACGACTCTGGGATGTTTTCAATCTTTCCCTAATCAACTTAACTTTCTCCATAGCTTCATACAATGCATCGGGCCCAAGCAAAGTGGCCTCACCCACCTCAAACCAACCATGGGTGATCTACATCTCCTCTTATAAAGAGCCTCAAACGGAGCCATCTGGATGCTAACATGATAACTGTTATTATAAGCAAACTAAATCAATAGAAAATGCTCATCCCAACTATCTTTGTAATTAATAGCACATGCCCTCAACATATCTTCTAGCGTTTTGATGGTCCTCTCTGCTTGACTATCTATCTGCGGGTGAAAATCTGAACTAAGATGGACTTGGGTACCAAGACCCTTCTGAAAAGCTCTTCAAAACTAGGAAGTAAACTGAGTACCCCTATCTAAGATGATAGACAAGGGAACTCCGTGCAACCTTACTTACTCTCGGATATAAAACTTAGCATAATCCACAACTGTATAAGACATGTGAACTGGTAAGAAATGCACTGACTTAGTAAATCTATCTACAATAACCTAAATCTAATCATGATGACGACACGAATGGGGTAAACCAGTCACAAAATCCATATTCACCTCTTCCTACTTCTAAGTAGGGATACCAAACTTTTATAATGTACCACCAGTACTTTGGGGCTCTACCTTAACCTGTTGATAAGTTGCACACTTAGCTACGAACTCCAATATATCTCTTTTCATACCATTCCACCAATAGATTTCTCGCAAGTTGCGGTATATCTTGGTAGCACCTGGATGAATAGAATAACGTGCGCCATGAGCTTCAACTATAATCCATTGTCTTAACTTATCAACACATGGCACACAAAATCTACTTTGGTATCTTAACACGTCATCTCCCCCTTGGGAGAAAAACTATACCTTTTGGTCTCTCACTGACTCTTTCAGTTTGACCAAACTTGAATCCATATCTTTCTTCTCCTTCACTTCCGAAACTAGGTAAGATTCGGAACTACTCTGAACCCAAACATTCCCTTGAGATGAATCAACAACCTAACACCTAATCTAGCCAAATGATGAAATTCTAGAGCTAACTCTTTCTTATCATTATCCACATGAGCAAAAATGCCCAAAGATAATCTACTAAGGGCGTCTGTCACTATATTGGCCTTTCCCGGATGATACAACACGCTCATGTCATAATCCTTTAATAATTCTAACCATCTCCTCTGAACAAGATTCAACTCCCTCTGGGTAAACACGTACTGCAAACTTTTGTGGTCCATGAACATATCAACATGTACACTATACAGATAGTGTCTCTAGATTTTCAACACAAACACCATAATAACTAATTCAAGATCATGGGTTAGGTAATTCTTTTCATAAGACTTAAGTTGTCTAGAGGCATAGGCTATGACCTTACCTTTCTGCATCAACACACAACCCAAGCCAACTTTAAAGGCACCGCAATACACCACAAAACCATCCGTACCATCGAGTAACACTAAGACTGGGGATGAAGTGAGTCGAGTCTTCAACTCCTGAAAACTCTTCTTGCAGGAATCTGACCACTGGAACTTACCTTTCTTTTAGGTCAATCTAGACATCGGAGATGCAATAGATGAGAAACCTTCAATAAAATAGCGCTAAAACCAGCTAAACCCAAGAAACTCCTAATGTCTGATGGAGAAACAGGTCTAGGACAATTTCTTACTATTTTTATGTTTTAGGGATCGACTCTAATGCCATTGACGGAAACAATATGACCACGAAAGGCTACTGATCTTAGCCAGAATTCACACTTGCTGAATTTGGCGAACAATTGATGATCTCTAAGAGTTTGCAAGACAATTATAAGATAATCTACATAGTCATCCTTACTATGGGAGTACACAAGGATATCATTAATGAATACTATGACAAACATGTCTAAATACTATTTGAACACTCGATTCATGAGGTCCATGAAAGCTACCAGAGCATTGGTTAGCCCAAAAGACATGACTAAAAACTCAAAATGACCATAACGGGTTCTGAAAGCTGTCTTTAGAATATCACATTCCCTTACTTTAAGCTGATGATAGCTGAATCTAAGGTCTATCTTTACGAAATAACTTGCACCTTGGAGTTGATCAAATAAGTCATTAATTCTAGGAAGAGGATATTTTCTCTTGACTGTAACCTTATTCAACTGACGATAGTCAAAGCACATACGCAAAGAACCATTTTTCTTTCACACGAAGAGGACGGTAGTGCCCCATGGAAAAATACTTGGCCTTATGAAACCTTTATCTAAAAGATCTTTGAGTTGTTCTTTCAACTCCTTAAACTCTATAGGAGCCATACGATATGGAGGGATAGAAATAGGCTGAGTATTTGGAAGAAGGTCAATACCAAATTCTATTTCCCTATCAGAAGGTACCCCTGGGAGATCTTCTGGGAAAACTTTAGAAAACTCATTTACCAATCGAACGGACTAAAGTATTGGAGTCTCAGACTGTGTATATTTGACTCGAACTAGGTGATAAATGCAACCTTTGGATATCAACTTCCTGGCCTTAAGATAAGATATGAAATGACTCTTGGGAGATACTGAATTACCTGACCACTCAAAGACTGGCTCATCTGGGAACTGAAACTACACTACACGGGTGTGACAATCTATAGAGGCATAATAGGAATGGAGATAATCCATACCAAGAATAAGATCAAAATCAACCATATCTAAATCTATCAAGTCTTTTATATGACTTTATGAAGGACAGTGATAGAATATTTTTTATAGACCTGCTTGGCAACACTGACTCACCTACTGAGGTAGAAACCAAGAAAAACTTAGGGATTTTTTCAGAACTTATCTCAAAGTTTACTGCAACTAATGGGGTCACATAAGAGAAAATTGACCTAGGGTCCAACAACATATAAACATCAAGAGGAAAGACACGAAGTATACCAGTAACAATATATGGTGAATTTTCCTATTCCTGGCGGGATGGTAAGGCATAAAACCAATTCTGGTGATGGCCACCACTGGTATTGGATGATACACCCTAAGGAGGAGCTGGGTGATCTAAAGAAGCTGGTGCACTAGCAACCTGAGTTTAAGGACGAACATCCTTATTTTTCTGTCTAGCATGCAGGCACTCTTTGATTTTATGACCTAGCTGGCCACAACTATAGCAACCCTTTTGTCCAGCTAAATACTCACCGAGATGATTCTTACCATACCTAACACACTAAGGATATCTAGGCCTACCACTCACACTATTCTGAGATCTGGACATAGAAGAGTTACCCCATTGTGTCTGCCTATTTTCGGTTGTAGGAGCACCGGCTGAAGAAGGTGTAGGCATAGATGAACGATTTTGAAACTGTGAATGATTTCCTCCTCCAGACCTATTTTGATCATAATCAAACTACCCTGTTCTAGCCATTTTATGTACCCTTTCTCTTTCCTTTAACTTCTCTTCCTTAATCTACCGAGCATGCATCTTCAATCTAGCAAGATCCATGTCTCCAATGAGTATAGCAGTCACACACTCCTTAATTATCAAACCAGACATACCGATCACAAACTTACTCATACTTGACCTAAGATCAGACATCTGATTATGGGCATACTTAGACAACTGGTTGAACTTGAGGCAATAATCCTTCACTATTATTGAGTCTTGCCTCAGGTTCATAAACTCTTCTATCTTAGCTTTCCTCATCTCATATGGGAAGAACTTGTCTAAGAACACATCCTGATAAATCTGCCCAAGTCATGAGAGCTACATTCTCCCTTCTATTTTTCTTCCACATCATTATCCAATCATAAGCAACATCCTTCATCCTATAGGATGCCAATTCTATACTCTCCTCTTCAAAAACATGCATAATTCGGGTGATCTTCTTTACCTCATCTAGATAAAATTGAGGGTCCTTACCTGCATTTGACCAAAAGAATTTCAGCGGGTTCATTCTCATAAAATCTCGAATTCTAACTGCAGTTAAGTCCCCATCTTAATGAGGTGGGACTGCAGCCTGAAGGTTACCCTGAACATTAGCTATCACAGCTTGGGCTAGCGCCTGAAAGATAGCCTGAAACTCTGTATATGAAACATTCTCATTCAAAGGATCTGCGAGCTAAGGTGGTTGGTTATCGTATCTACGTGAGTTAGCTCGACAAGAAGGCATTTTTTGTTACGTGAAAGAACGAGTTAGAAGCATATAGAGACACTGAATACATAATAGACCATGAAAGAAGAAATGATTTTCTAAAATGCTCCATATCATCTTGCTCATAGATGTGGCGCGCTTCATACCAATGATCAAGACTCTACATAACGCGGCTTGTCTGATTCCCTGGGACTCTCTAAACCTTAGGCTCTGATACCAAATTTGTAACGCTCCAAAATCTAATCCTCGGGATGCCACACAGTGCTCCAAACTACAAGTAGTCCTTAGCTAACCCTGACTGCTTTCTACTAAGTCTGGATCTTAACATAGAGGAAATATGAATAGGAAAACATAATAAATGCAAAAATCTTATCTGAATCATACTACTCTCACAAGTCTTGGTAAAATAATACTGAAAAATTTGAATGCTAAATCAAAAGTCTAAACTGAATCTAGTAGTCCGATAAGTCTCTACTGACTAAATCTAGAGAGTCACTGGAACAGGCCCCAACTGACTCAAACTGTCTGAAATTAATACGAAAATATTTATTAATAAACTAAAAATATGAATAGCTAAGTCCCCGAACTATGAGGACTCACCAACTGCAGAGATGTAGATGAGATGATCAGAAATCACTCACACTGCTGAGGCTGAGCACCTGAACCTACATTATGAGACAATGTAGCACATAGACATATATGTGGATCAGTACTTTGATGATGTACTGAGCATATGGGTGTGAATGCAATAAGTGAGCAATATCATCATAATTTATCAAATCATGCATGCTAAATGTAAAGTACTGACATGGGCTTGAGTAAAATCTGAAGTCTGAAGATCATAAATCATAAATAATAAAGCATTTACTGTAAATATTATGAGCCATTACACTTAGTTCTGAAATCTGTATTCTGTTCTTATTCTCAAATCATATAGGCTAAATGAAATTTGAAAACTTATTCTGCAAGGGAATTCTTTCAAAACTTTAGGGAGGTTCTCTTAACCAACATAAATCATGTGAGCTACATGGAGTCCAATGTCTTATCCTCCTAAGGAAGAAACCTCACATTAGGGAGAGGTGCCATACTCTTGCCATGGAGTATAACCTAATCCGAGTGATCGATAACAAGCTAAATCTGTCATCCATAAAGAAATGGAAATAATCTCAATTAGCACCTACGTTGGCTCCTAGTTCTGTGGAAAATAGGGCACGCTAACCTCACACTTCCCGCTCGATGCTAAATACTACTCCCTCTTAAATCTGTATGCTCAAACTATTGGAAATCCCCTTTTTAAAACTAGCATTAGGGTTTATATGAAAAAATAGTTATGCATTTATCTAAGTAAATCTGTAAACAAAGTTGTTCTGAGTTTTGTAAATTTTAATAATATGTAGTGGATTCCAAAGCTAAACTAATGATCAAAAGATCAAAGCTTTACTGAAAAACTGTAAATAATTTGCTCATAAGATGCTTAAAGCATCATCTTTCTTGAAGTAATAATTCTAAATCTTGGGATAAATAAACCATGCATCAATCTCATGTTAAAGCTATCTTAGTAATCATACTTGATAGTGTAATTATTGATAAAACAACTCAAAATCTGGAAATTTCAGCAATATGCATGAAAATATGAACATAATAATGGAATTCAACTTCTAAATCGTTGGAAATATCATTAGCTTGAAAATAACAATGACGGGTGTAAACCCTAACTTGAATTTCATGGGAAATCATATAAAATTCAGTAAATTTGAATTTAAAATAAGTTTTGGGTACAAGGATGAAAGGATTGTCCTTGTTCATAACCACACATACCTTAATTGGTGATCTTTGATGAAAAAACTTGAATCTTGGATTCCTATTGATGCTTTGGAGATGAATTCTTAGAGTCCTTGGGTTGGGAATCCTCAATATAGAATTTTTTTGGAGAATAAATGGAGGAATTGTGGATTTCTTGGGGAGAAAGTTTGATGAGCTAGGGTTTTGCTTGAGAGAGATTTGATGAAAAGTGGATGTAAAGTGCTTTGAAGGGGCTTAATTCATTGTTTAAGACAGATTTGGGGCTGTGAGAATGACCAAAGTACCCCCTTTAATATTTTAAACGAAACTGAAAAAAATGAACTTTTTGTGAACTGGGTGGCCACCTCGACGCATCACTATTGCGGTGGCTCACTGAAAAATGGACGAATGGGAACTGGACTTTCACCACGACGTGCCACAATCGTGGAGACCTTTAGTTTGTCATTTTGACCACTGGCACGACGCGCCAGTATCGCGAGATCCCACTGAAAATTGACAAACGGGAAATTGGCCCTCTCCGCGATGCGCCAATATCGCAGAGGTCCATTGAAATTTGACAAGCGTTATTTAAACCTTCTCCGCGATGCGCTAATGACCGAAATGACGGTGTTTTACGACTGGAACTTAAAATAGCCTTAACTTCTTACTTGATTATTGGATTTAAGCGAATCTTATATCGTTGGAAAGTTAATTCAATTTTCTACGTAATGGGAAGCTTAAATCTGGAAATTTCACCTTGAAAAAATTATTATTCATTTTGAAAGTTAGCCCTTAACATTCTAAGAACGAATTTAAGTTAGAAAAATCACGGGGTACTACAGGGGTGGGGGTGCTCGAGAGTAGGAGGAGGAGAGGGGTTACGTTTGCAAGGTAGGGGTGGGGGTGAGGGCTGGAAGGGGAGAAAACATAGAGAGGGGCGGGGTGAGCGGAATGGGTGGGTGGGTGTGAAGAAGAAAGAAAAAGAGGGAGGGGGAGACACACACACACACACACATATATATATATATATATATATATATATATTTTAAAATATATAAAAATAATGTGTGAGGGATTAATTTTTTGGAGAAAAATAGTAATTTCTTACGTGTCAATGACATGGCACCGACGTGGCATTGAGGTGGCGTTGATGTGTAGGCGAGTGTAACACACTCTCCATTGTGAGAGTGGTATTCAGTTTTAAGGGGTGAAACAAATGCACTTTAAAGATATTAAGGGGGTTAATAAAAAGTTTAGTTTAAGTGTTAAAGTAAGTTGAGCGGATAAGTTCGGAGGGAAAAAATGTCTTTTCTCTAAAGTATATAACAAGTAGAATGATGTGTTCTATGTGGCATCTCATTTGAAGTGTCGCGTAGATGTCACGTAAGATGCGTGTATCTACTTTTTTAATTCTGTATAAGTTTAAGTTTTTGCTCTTGCACACCTAAATTTGAAAGGCATAAATGTCCGTCAAGAGTCAAGACTAAATTAAAAGATATATTTATGTATTATATATAGGAAAAAAAACACGGTTTGGAAGTAATTGTCTAATTAAGAGTGAGTACATAAACGAATAGTTAACACAAGTTTTGGAATAATTCCGAATCATGGAACATTACTTCAATAGATAATATTACTTCAATAATATTTAGTTATTTCTAATTGTGTTTAGTAAGTCCACTTTAATAGATGGTCATACAAGGTACGTAGGCGGCATATTTCTTCAATAATATTTAATTTTTTCGATTTGTGTTGAATAAGTTTGGTAAAACGATAAACACCTTATTTAAATCACCATGGTGACACAATTGTCACCACTAAAAGATTATAGTGGAGTAATAAGTACTCCTTCATCCTTGAAATTCTAGATCTCGGATTCGAGCCCTGAATATAAAGTATCTTTAGTTGGAAAGGCTTTACCACCCAATAGTGGGGTTTCCCAATACGAATTTGGATTAATCGATCTTCAATATAAATATCGGACACCGAGTGAAAAAAAGACCAATTGTCATTACTAGGTCTAACAACCGCGATTAGTACTCCACAATCTTTGAAATCCTTGACCCAAGGTCTCAGATTCGAGCCTTGGATATGAAGGCATCTTTAGTTGGGACTTGGGAGCGCTTTGCCACCCAATAGTGGGGCTCCCCAACGCGAATTAAGATTGGTCGATCTTCAATATGGATATCTAATACCGGGTAAAAAAAGGACACAATTGTCATTACCAGGCACCTCCAACAACCGCGATTACCATTACTACTATTGCCAACGGTAAAAGGTGCTAACTTTTAGATTATATTTCATCAAATAAATATTTTTTAAAGAATCATGTAAATTCATTATATTTATGGGTTATATTTATTTTTTACTTTGAATTTTATATTTATTATTTTATAATTAAATATAAATTATGCACATTTAGATTCCGAGAGGAAGAAATAGGTAAACCATAATTATCCAGTATGCAGATTTAGATAATATTTAATACCCTATTTAATAATAAGGTGTCTACTCAAATTTAAACATCTTAATGTCAATGACGTGTAATAGTATTCCCTAAAATTTTCAACGAAAAAATATGAACAACTTGTGTGGTTGTGAGTCATATTAATTGTCAAAGATGGCCTAATTTGCTGAGTCTCTCTTGATAAATGCTTATAAATATACTACTCTTTGTATTGTATTTCCATTCTCTCAACCTTGATAGTATAATTAACTTGTATCATTATTATGGCACATAAACTTGCTTTTCTTTTCATCACCCTCCTTGTGGTTATTGCCGGTAAGTCATTTCATTAAATTGCTATGTTTTATAAGGGAAAAAAAGGATCAAATTTGCTCTTTATTCTTCGTTATTTATATTTTTCGTGATCATAGTCAAGTGCCACAAATAGAGGTGGAGCCAGGATTCTAATATAGAGGGTTCAAAGTTTAAAAAAAACTAGCCGAAGGGGTTCAACAACTAATATATGTACATCAAAAATAATTTTATTCATCATAAATAGTGAAATTTTCCGTCGAATGAAGTTCGGATGAACCTCTTGCCAAAGGCTGGCTCCGCCTCTAGTCACTTAGAATCAAACAAGTATCAACAGTCTGCCTTCTCTGCTTCTGCTGGGGAATCGTTCAGCGGGTTATATCAACAGAAAAAAAGAAGAGATTTCTAGTTTTTGGTTGATCAGGCGACACCCGGATTTGAACTTGGGAAAAAAGGATTTGCAGTCCTCAGCCTTACCACTCGGCCATGTCGCCAAAATGCTACAAATACAAAATAGATGAAAACTTTTCCGAATTACTGAACTGTTTTTTTATCGTACTTGCATCTTGAGTTCTGTTTTCCTTAATTTTTCCTAAAAGTCAAAATATGCATGTAAAATCCACAAAAAGTTATTTTTGGTCTTTGTTATTCAATAAGTGTTATTATCATAAAGTTTCAAGTTCCATAAGTAATTATGATTTCACCTGTGGAATTTAAAATTCATGATATATTGGCTTAAACCAAAGGGGGCGAAAATTGAAAATAAATATTATTTTTACTACATAAATTTACCTAGGGGTGGAGCTAGCCTTTCCTATTTGGGTTTGACTTTGACCAAAATCTTATATTTGTCATGATAAATCTAATTAATATGTGTAGATAATTATTTTAGACCAAATAACTTCACAAAAAAATAAAATAAAGTCAGAACCCATAAACTTTATATATTCTAGCTCTGCCTTTACATGCATACCTTCTTCTGTTATAGCTATCCAAGATAGATGTTTCCTTCCACATGGCACTAGGATTTTGATGAAGTAGACGCCATATAACATGCCACCAAACCACCCGACACCAACCTATTTTACCCCCTCCTCTCTCCACTTCTTCTTCCATCGCTAGCACTTTCTCCCCTTCCATCATTAACAAATACAACAACCATCATATATTGTTTTAATTTCCACCAGCATTTGAACAACCAAACTTGGATACCGAAAGCAAATTGAAATTTTATTCTTTAATAAGTCGCAAACGTATTTGTGTGGCTATTAATTATCTTAGTAAAAACAAAATAAAAAGTTTAAAATTAGATATTTCAAATACGTCATTCATACAAAATATTAATTTTGAATTTGCAGCTCATGATTCATTCTACTCCTCCAAAACTCATGTGATGGCACAAGAAGATCAAGATCCAACTTGTGGGAAACCTTGTAGTACTCATGATGATTGCTCTAATGGATCATTCTGTCAGGCCTGTTGGAATTCTAGAGGGACTTGTGGACCATTTGTTGGCTAACATATGAGCATGAGCTTGTAATTTTAATATTTATAAGATAAATAAATAAATAAATAAATAAGTGATTAAAAATGTACTTGTTCAAAGTAAAAATATGTGTAATGTCTTCATCAATTAAATAAAAGAAACATACATTGTGTGTGGTGATTATCTTTCCTTTGCTTTCATCTCCCTTTGGAATGATTGTACATAAACATGGAAAAATGGGCCGTTCCCACAAATGCTTCTATTTATACTTTGGAATAGCGCTCAACTTTTTTAAGAAAAAATATGTGGTCTTTAGTCTTTGTCCTTTGACATTTTAAGTAATAGATAGATGGTCCAAAATATTTCTGACATTGATATAATAAATAATTTTTCATTGACATAAGTTTATATTTTTGTGTTATAATATTCAACAAGTTACGTCTTAAAAGGCATAATTAACAAGTTAAGTACATCCCTAACACCAAACAATACCCCCTAGTTATGTAGTAATTAAGACATAACAAATTGTGTGGTATCCCAAGAAGGCATAATGTATTTCTAATGAAAAAAAAAGCACATTACATAGACTCGCACATAAACTCTACCATCCTACATTAACTACGAAAAAGAATCATCCAAAAAGCATAAAGAACATAAGCCCTCAAAGACATGATTCCTATTTATGAACACTAGCTAGAAAAATAACTTCAAAATACTTCACAGCTGGTGCGACATTACTTAATTTCTACAGAAATTATGACGAGTGAGACAAATGTTCTCTAAACTTATGCACAGCAAATTAAATCTGAATAGATGAGTACTTTGTCAATATTTTTTCATTAAATAAGTAGCAACACCAAAAATTAAAGACTATCTAATTTGAAAATAAAAATTAATGACCACTCTAAAATAGGGACAATTCGTGAAAAAAGTTCTAAAAATCAACCCATCAAAGTATGATTTATCCAAATTTGAGTGGATTACTAATTAGATATTTATTAATTCAACCTATTTTAATCTGCAGAATTTAACTCATCATTTATTTTGACTAAAGATATAAGCCTTTAACTAATCCATGAAAAAACTTTATCAAACATTTTGATTTATCTTTTATTTGATATGGTCCAAGTCCTTGATAAAGATTTAAAAAGGTTATGTTTTGTTAATTGGTTAAATAGAATAATTAATTAATTAATTAATATATATATATATATATATATATATATATATATATTTATATATATATATATATATATATTTTGTTGCCCAAGGTATCCCCACAACCGACAGCCGTGAGGCTAATCCTCTGTTCCTCAGTCAGCGCATTTTGCGGTAGGAAACTGACCACAGAGTTTGCTCCATTCACTAGAGGCGGGAATCGAACCCCCGACCTCTTGCTTAAATAATTAATATATTTAATAAGAGTTGCATGTTAAACTATATGTTATGTGACCCATTATTTAGAAAAATTAGTGACCTACCTATTTATCAATTTTTTTTTTTTTTGGCTTCCCGAGGTATCCCCAGCCCGATAGGCCAAGGACTAATCTTTCGCGGATCTGAGCTTCATTTAAGGGTTTGTTGTTGGCCAATTGATTGCTACATGCACAAGGCAGGAGTCAAACCCCCAACACTTGCTTAAGCGACCTAGTAAGGTAACCACTAGGCCAACCAAGCTTAGTTACCTATTTATCAATTCAATCCCTCTTTTAATCTATTACATTTTTCTCTCAAGAAATCTCCTTGTTTGAAATTTGTGAACTTCTACTTTTGTTCCTTGTTAATTAAGACAAAAATGTTATAAAATTATAAAATATAGAAAGTATAAATAAGGGAGCAAGAGAATCTTTTATTAATCTTTTCACTCTAACTTCTCAATACAAAATATGTGGCTATATAAATAGCCTAAGATATAAGTTTATCTAAGGCATAATATATAATATGATCCTAAACTTGACACCAAATTATAACTTTGACCTTAAACTTTAATAGTGCACAAATAGGACATTTAACTATTCAAAACCTGAACAAATATGACCTCCGATCTTGCAACTCCATGCGTGAGTTTCACTTGCGCCTACGTGGATATGTAATCCAATCATATGGTGCCACGTTATTAAAAGGGAAGATTGGGAGGACTTTTGATCTGGAACTTAAAACGAAGTCGTTTTGCTTCTATAAGTTAAAACGACGTCGTTTTGCTTATTATTATTGTTGTTGTTGTTGTTGTTGATGATGTTGTTGTTGCAGTAGCAGCTGCTGCTGCTGTCCAATCATAGGGTGCCACGTTATTAAAAGGGCAGATTGGGATGACTTTTGATCTGGAACTTAAAACGACGTTGTTTTGCTTTTATAAGTTTAAAAAAAGTCGTTTTGCTTGTTATTATTATTATTGTTGTTGTTGTTGTTGTTGTAGCAGCAGCAGCAGCTGCTTCTATTGTTGTTGTTGGTACGTACTACTATTGCTTCTATCAATATACTACCACTACTACTAAGACTTATTATTATTATTATTATTTCAATAAAATTTTAATCTTAATAAAGTTTTATTAATAACTTTAATTTAAAATACTACTACTACTGCCCTTAATAACGTTTTCTTATAACATTAATTTAATAAAGTTAATATAATAATCTTTTAATAACGTTAATTTAATATTCCACTACTACTGCCCTTAACAACCTTTTATTAATAACGTTTTAATAACGTTAATTTAATATACCACTACTACTGCCCTTAATAACATTTTATTAATAACTTTTTATTAACGTTAATTTAATAATGCTAATTTAATAATATTTTAATAACGTTAATTTAATAACTTTAATTTAATAAAATTTTATTAAAACTATAATTTTTTTAATTTATTATTAGTATAGTTTCATCTTTGAGGTGAAAATAATGAAAAAATAATAGTGAAAAGTCATTTAAAAATATAAAAAGGAATTAGCAAGGGCATAATAGTCATTTTACCCTTTTTTTTACTGTTGGAACACTCAAATTTTTAACCCGACGTGCTCAGTTTTGCATGTACAACACGCGTTTTGCCACATAGGATCAAAGGTCATATTTATGCATTTTTGAATAGTTAAAGGTCATATTTGTGCACTATCAAAGTTTAAGGTTAAAGTTATAATTTGGTGTCAAGTTTAGGGTTATATTTATGTACTATGCCTTTATCTAACTTGACAATTTAAGAGGTGGAGGATTAGTATACCTTCTTAAGGTGAAGCCGCATGGCAACACATGGCATCCACTTAATTCCATAACATTACCTCTTGGATGTCCATGTAAAATAAAATTTTTTGAATATGCATTTGAGTGGTGCCTCATTAAAAACCTTACCAGAAAAAATTCAATAAGATAAAAACCTTGGTTAAGGAAAAAAGAGTATAGCGCGTATTTTTACTGCCCCTGATGAAGATCCCAATTCAACCGGCTCAGTTTTCGCATCTCAGTCCTGTATACCATCTTCTCAAAGGTTGAAGTTGGTAAAGAGTTGGTGAACAAATCTATTGGATTGTCGCTTGAATGAATTTGTTGTACATTAATATCGCCATTCTTCTAGAGATCATGTGTGAAGAAGAACTTTGGCGAGATGTTCTTCGTTCTATCTTCCTTTATAAAGCCGTCTTTTAATTGAGTTATGCATGCTGCATTGTCTTCAAATATGACCGCAGGTACCTTGAGCTTAAGGCCACATCTCTCTTTGATGGAATGTACCACTGATCTCAGTTATATGCATTCTCTACTTGCTTCATGGATTGTTATTATCTCAACATGATTAGAAGAATAGCAACACTGGACTGCTTCGTCGATCGCCATGAGATTGCAGTACCTCCGCATGTAAATACATAGCCTATTCGAGATCGTTCTTTATGTAGATTAGATAAATAACTTGCATCTGCATGACCAACATGATTTGGACTAACTTTGTTAGTATAAAATAGACTCATATCAATAGGCCCCTTTAGATATCGTCATATATGCTTACCTCTATTTCAATGTCTACATGAAAGAAAACTGTACCTGGTTAGCAAATTAAAAGAATGGGCTATATGAAGCCTTGCGCTGTTAGCAAGATACATAGTTGTACTAATAAAATTGAGATATAGTACTTCAGGACCAAGAATCTCTTCACTCTCTTTTGAAGGTCGAAATGAATCTTTACTCACTTCAAGTGATTGAACAATCATTAGATTATTTAATGAATATGCTCTGTCCGAGTAAAATAATTTCAAAACATTTTCAGTATAGGCAGATTGGTGGATGAAGATCTCATATGCTAAATGTTCAATCTCTAGACCAATACAAAACTTTGTCTTTCCAATATCTTTCATTTTGAATTATTTCTTTAGATATTTAATTGCCTTTTGTACCTCTTCTGGAGTTCCAGTGAGATTTATGTCATCCACATAAACAGCGAGTATAACAAACTATAATGTCATTTTCTTAATGAAAATATGAGGACAAATGGAATCATTTATTTAACCTTCGTTTATCAAGA
This sequence comes from Capsicum annuum, assembly GCF_002878395.1. Classification (NCBI taxonomy): domain Eukaryota; kingdom Viridiplantae; phylum Streptophyta; class Magnoliopsida; order Solanales; family Solanaceae; genus Capsicum; species Capsicum annuum. The sequence goes on from NC_061117.1 coordinate 9,457,926, forward strand.
CAAAGGCGATTATACCGTATACACCTTGATTGTTTAAATCGTATAACAATCTTTATAATTTGATTAAATATAATTCTTGAGACTTTGAACTGTATGCTTCAGGCATCTTTAATCCTTCTGGGATTCTCATCTAAATTTCATTATCAAGTGAACCATTCAATATTAAATACATGACATCTTCTAGTGTCAGGACTGTAGGCCAAATAAACTTTATGCTTACCAAGAAGCATATTCCACTTGATAATTATTTCTATGTCAGCATGCTTAAATAAACATAGAATTCAGATCCTCATAATACTATACAATATTGCGCGCTTTTGTACTAAAGATTTTGTCAATGATATATCATTTGTATCGGTTCACATTACGACATAACTTATTGAGATCTCATCACTTCATTATTTTCAGGTACCTGAACCTTTTCTGGAGGTTTCATGAAGCATTATGTCGTTGCTCTTCAAGAGCATATTGCCTCTTTATTATGATCATTTGCTCCATTTTCTTTTCAAGAATTATTTTATTTGAAACCGATTGATCTATCATTCTTCATGCATGCTATAGACTCTGTCCTTCAGGGATACATAGTAGGAGCATCTGTAACTAAATATAAAATCAATTTTGGGTCAGTAAATTCTTCTGGCATTTGACTAGAATTATATTTTAAACGAGGATAGTACTATCGATAATTCACAATATATTTCTTAGCTGCTTATTATCTCTCCCTTATGTTAGGAAAACTAAAATATACTCAAATCTATTTTGGAGAATCCATCCTTGTGAATCATGGTATATCTATTAATTACATAATGCATGTCAAAAGGCTATTAGATGCAAAATATATGGTTCCTAACTTTGAACCAATTGAGAGGGAAGAATTGATCATAATTTATTGGTCTAATCCACACAAGTGCTATTGTATGCAATATATATTTCAGACTAATATTTTTTATCTTTGTTCTCATAAGAAGTGGTTTAGCTATTTATATGAGGCATCCAATGCTAAACCAACTTGAATATAACCAGCATTATCAAGATCAATTGTCTTGACTACATTATCTGAAAATTATTCTCTTGACTCAATTTAATTGAGAAGGCAACTTTATGAATGTCAAACTGCAGATTGACAATAAACTACAGATTGACAATAAACGTACATATGATCATCTTATGAATGCATCACATCAAATAACGGGTGAATGAGCCCTTAATTCACCTTTTACATTTTTCAGAATTTAGGAAATTCATTCCCAACATTAGCTGGTTCAATTAACTTACCATGAGAACAAGTAATAGTTCCTGAAGAATCTTCTAGTTCTTCATTATATGTCTAAAACTCAATATGCTTATCTTTAGGATGACAAAATCTTTAGGATGACAAAATCATTCAGAAAACAAATATAATTATTTAAACTAGTAAACTTCAAATTTATCATGGCATGAGTTATTTACTAGAGTAAAAGGTTTACTACTTCGAGAGTAGTTTGCAAGATTTTACTATTGCACAATCTTACTATTTCAGAAGTAAATATCAAATTTACTACTTCACAAGTAAATATCAGATTCACTGCTTCTGGAGTAAATTTCAAGCTTCTATTACTTCAGGAGTAGATTTAAGATAAATTCCAGACTTATTACTTCGGGAGTAAATTTCAGAATAATTCTTTCTACTCCTTCTGAATGTAATTTTCACAATCAAGTGCACATTTATATACCTTACTAAATATCACATTCACCTAAGGGGATGGATCTGTAATTATAACATTTATAAAAAATTCTCATTCATTGAAAATGAAAGATAATTAACAATTTATCGAAAGTTTTCATTCTTCGAGAATGAAATATAATTATTACAAAATGCCTTAAGCATATCAAATGATGATACCTTAGGACTTCTTTCAATATTTTGCTACTTCAGGAGGAAATCGAGGTATACATATAGTTGTAGAGAATTTTCTCTATCATTTCTTTAATATCAGATTTACTATTTCAAGAGTAAATTTTTTATTTTCTACTTCAGGAGTATTCATATATTCTTCAAGATGAAAATATAAACAAAGTAAACATTATAGTATTACTAGCATATAACATATTACACAAATTTTATTTATTTACACGACTAGTGAAATATTATTGACATAAATGTAAACTAATACAACTTGAACAAAAAAGTAACATAATCAGAATATTTCATAATTATCATCGACATGGTGATTTATATGTTCTTCAGGAACTACAAAGAAATATGAAACTTCCAAGTCTATGGGCTCAACATTATCTTCAAAGAGGAAATTTGCCTCAACATCATTTTCTTCTTTCTTGAGGGACGCCTGATAGAGTTTACCAGATGCTTTGGCATACGACAGGTACGCGCACAATGCCCCTTTCCTCCACATCGATAACATTTACTTTCAGAGTTTGTCCTTGGTGCTGCTCCATGAGCTCCCCCCTTCTTTTTGCACTGCTATTGATGAGGGTTATTGTTTATTGCAAGGCGATAACTCTGATTAAAATATCTATCACGACCACGACCATGACTACAACTGGGTTCAGGACTTCTTTCACACCTAATTGGATGAAAATTTGTAGCATTCACTTCTGGGAATAGAGCAGTACCAGTAGGTCGACTTTCATGATTTCTCATTAAAAGATCATTATGTTGTTCAACAATAAAAAGATGAGAAATTAATTTTGAATATTTTTTAAATCTCATTTCTTGGTACTGCTGCTATAGGAGCATACTCGAGGTGAAAAAAGTAGAGAATATTTTCTCTAACATATCGTGATCTGTGATATCTTTCCCACATAAATTAAACTGTGATTTAATTTAAACATCGCAGAATTATAATCAGTTATATTCTTAAAATCTTGCAACCTCAGATGGGTCCATTCATAACCAGCTTGTGGAAGAATGACCATCTTTAGGTGGTCGTATCTTTCTTTTAAATTGTTCCACAATATAAGGGAATCTTTAATCGTGAGGTATTTTATTTCAAACCTTCGTCAAGATAATAGCGAAGAAATATCATGGCCTTGGCCTTGTCTTGATTTGATGGTTTATTGTTATTTTTTATGGTGTCTGTCAAACCCATCGCATTTAAATATATTTCGACATCTAGTGTCCAGGACATATAAGTTTTGCCCGATATATCTAAGGCATTAAATTTGCGTTTGAAAATATTAGACATTATTTAAGAAATAAAACACTAACCTTTAAATATCATTAAAAAATTTTTGCAGAGACTCGTACTAACAACATGTTATAAAATTATAAAATATAGAAAGTATAAATAAGGGAGCAAGAGAGAATCTTTTTATTAATCTTTTCACTAACTTCTAAATCAAAAATATGTGGCTATATAAATAGCCTAAGATATAAGTTTATCTAACTTGAAAATTTAAGAGGTGGAGGATTAGTATGCCTTCTTAATGTGAAGCCACATGGCAACACACGGCATCCACTTAATTCCACAACAAAAAAGAAATTCCTATTTTCATTCCATTTTTGAGGACTTATTCAATTGTGTTATAAATGTATTTACATTATAGCGAATGTCTATCAATATCTACTTTGATATCTATTAAGATTTGAAACATCTGTCTTTTACTCAGACTAGGAGTAAATTTTTCTTATAAATAGAAGGATTTCCTTCATTGTAATACACACCTCAAGAAATCTCTCAAAGAGAAATAACAATTACTCTCTCTTCTCTCTTTATTTATTCTTGTTCTTGTTTATATTTTCTTGTTCTTGATTTTATATTTCATAACACGTTATCAACACGAGACTCTGTCAAATAAGGTGAGATTATGCCAAACATGGTGAAATTATAAATCTTAAGGATTTCAAGGTTAGTAATTTCTTATGTTTTTTATCCTTTGCAACTAATAATATAATTATTGTTGGATTTGAGAAAAAAATAATTGATTTGGAACCATTTATGTTTTAAATTTATTCCTCAAGAACAATATTATCAAAAGGGATGATAATATGTTGGGTTCAAGTCCCATCAATTTATGCCTATGACGCCTTTATATGGATAAAACGTTGAAATTGGATCTCAATGCATGTATTGATGATATTATGATGACTAAGAAAAAATAAAGGGTATTTGATGAAGAGTCATGAAATATATCCCATTGATATGCTCTATTCCCTGAATTGAATGTGTTAGCAATAAATCATATGTATGCCTCAATTTGCTTTTGTAGTAGCTATCATAATTTGATATGCTTAAGGCATGATTATATTTCATTCCTAGGAAATGAGAAGCTTATTAATACAAATGTGCACTTGATTATGATGGTATTACAACTCACCCCCGAATGAGGCAGAATAACTGAGAAGAGTTAATTCGAAATCTACTTCTAAAGTAGTAAATCTGAAATTATTCATGTAATAGTAAATCTAAAATTTACTAAAGAAAAAAGTACATGTCATGGCAAACTTTGAGTTTACTAGAATAAAATTTCATAAATTGATATGAACGATTTTGACATCTCGAAGATGTGCATATTGAATATTAGACATTTATTGAATAACTAGAAGATTCTTCGAGAATTGTTTATGTCGCTTGTTCTTATGATAATTTGGTTGGACCAACTAATGTTATGATTGAATTCCTTAAATCTGGAAAATATAAAAGGTGAATATGGGCCCGTTCACATATCATGTGATATGTTGAAAAGATGCATCAATAAGATGATCACATGCACATTCATTGTCAACCTGCAGTTTGACATTCATAAAGTTGTTTGCTCAATAAATTTGAGTTAAGAACATAATTTTCAGATTGTGCAATCAAGAACGTTATCTTGATGATGATGGTTTGGCATTGAATGCCTTCGATAAATAGCTAAACCATCGCCAATAAGAACAAAGCTTCATGTGCTGTTCTGAAATATGATATGTTGCATACAATAACACTTATATGCATTAGTCCAATAAATTATGATTATTTCCTCCCCTCAATTGGTTCAAGGTCATGAACTAACTATTCCATCTAATAGTTTTAATGTGTGGTATACGATTAATGAATATACCATGATGCACAAAGATGGATTCCTCAAAGAAGATAGAGGATGTATGTTAGTTTTCCTAACGTAAAGGGGAGATTATAAGCAGATATGAAATATGTTAGAATTATCACCAGATCCTCATTCAAAAGATAATTTAAGTCAAATGCCGAAAGATTTCATATTTAAGCTGCAAGTGCTTTTATTTTGTATCCATGAAGGACAAAGTCTATGCATGCGTGAAGCGTGGTAGACCAATCGGTTCCAAATTAAATAATACTTGAGAATGATTAGGAGTAAATAATCATAATAAGAAGACACTATGCTTTGAAGAGTCTACGACATAACACTTCATGAAACCTTATGATAGGTTCAGGTACCTGAAAATAATAAAGTGATGAGATCTCAAAATATTATGTCACATTGCGAACCGATATAAAATGAGAAATCGTCGACGATATCTTTGATACAATATTGGCGTAATATTGTGAAATATTATGAGGATCTGAATTCTATGTTAATTTAAGCATGCTGACGTAGAAACATTTATCAAGTGACATGAAAGGATGGATCTTCGTAAGCATAAAACTTATTTGATTTGCAGTCCAAACACTTGAAGATGTCACATATATTGATATTGTCACTTGACAAAAATCTATATGAAAATTCCTACAATAAGAGATAATGCAACATGCATAGCACATCTTAATGGAGGATTCATAAAAGGAGATAAAACGAAGCACACTTCATCAAAGCTTTTCTACATATGTGAACTACAAAAGAATGGTGATATTAACGTGCAACTGATTCGTTCAATTGACAATGTGGCTGATTTATTCACTAATTCTCCTCTAACTGCAACTTTCAAAAAGATGACGCACAAGATCGGGATGTAAAGGTTACACATTGTACTCTTTTTTTCTTACGATGTTTTGTTCCACTGGATTTTCCTTGTAAAGTTTTTAATGAGGCAACCAAAATGCGTATTATTAGAGATGTGTACTCTTATTCCTTCACTAGATTTTTTCTCACTGAGTTTTTTCTAGTAACGTTTTAACGAGGCACATTATCTATCAATTAGACATTCAAGGGGGAGTGTTATTAATGTATTTACATTATAGTGAATTTCTATCAAGATCTACTTTCATATCTATTAAGATTTGAAGCATCTGTCTTTTACTCAGACTAGGAGTAATTTTCTCCTATAAATAGAAGGGTTTCCTTCATTGTAATATGTACCTCAAGAAATTCTTCAAAGAGCAATAACAATTACTCTCTTTTCTCTCTATTTATTCTTGTTCTTGTTTATATTTTCTTGTTCTTGATTTTATCTTTCATAACAATTTAACTTTATTATTGTCATTATATATATTTTCATTCTTATTTCTTTCCCCTAATTCCTCCTGGATATTGTGCTTTTGAATTTCTTGTAAAGTAAATTCTTCAGAGCATGAGGATAACAAAATGAAGATAATTGTACTTCTACAAACTTGAAAAGGACTTGGAAAGTAAAATAATCGTGATCCTCAATTAATTTATATCTCATTTATATGTACTTAAATATAGGTCTTAATCTAGATCATTTAAATTTTAGTCATAAAATTTGTTTGTCATATATACTAACATACATATATATTACTAATATATAGTCCTCACATGATTTTTTTTATCCATTTTGTCCTTAAATAAATATTTAATAACTTTGCAAATTCTCAATCATTTTGGTAAATTTAATTAATTATATGGACTTTTTAAATGTTCTACAAGTGATGAGTCATAAAAAAAAAAATGATAGTGACACCTCAAAATATATATTTATCCAACCAAATCAAAAATTAAATTTAAAACTTTTTAGTTCTTTTATGTGAAAATAATAATAAGAGAGGATGCATAATTTTTTATTCCTCACAAGGAACTCTATTTTATCTTTTTAGCCCTAATTGAAGCTTTAATAACCTTATAAGTTTTCACCAGTTGAAGGAACATCTACAAAAGTATTTTGCTGAATTAGATTTATAAATAATTTAATTTAAATGATATATTTATTTATAAATTAACTTTACTGACGTGATCATACAAAAATTTATTGCATCAAATTTTTTTATATTATTTAAATACAATACTTTTTTATTAAAAAAAATACGCTAGCCAATATAAATTTAACTAAGAACAAAAATGAAGTTAATTCAGCATAAAGCAAAACTCAATTTAGATTGTTAAAAGACTTTCATTCAAAAATTTTCAATAAAATAAAAGGGAAAAGAGTTTTCACTCATGCATTTGTTGAAAAAGTTTTTGTTTAACTTACAAGAATTTTACACCCTCTATTTCAATTTATTTGTCTGATTTGGACTTAGAACAAAATTTTAAAAAGAAATAAATATTTTTGAATTTTGTGATTTTAAATTAAAGATATGTAGAAAATACCAAAATATCTTCTAATCTTGTAGTCTTAAAGAGTTCTCAAGAAAAAAAAGAGACATTCTTTCTTGAATGAAACGAACTAAAGAAAATAGGACAAAAAATTAAAACGAATATGTTATTTAATATTCTAGAAATATTGAGAAATTATTGAACTATTTTTAACTAATATAATATTATACAAAAATAAATAAAAAGCAGAGTAACAAAAAAAATCTTTATAAATATAAATGTTAATGTAGTTTGGACCCCGTGTAGTTTAGGTGTACGCGCCTTGCGCGTGTACCTCACTTTGTTGAATTCAAACGTTACATTAAATAGGATATTTTCTTAAATAATAAAGATGATACAAAAATTAAATTCAACATCTTTTGGAGAATTTATTTAATTAAACCTAATCTTTACCCAAAAATTTGTCAAAGCCGATCGACATACATCTACCACCTGTAAACTATAACAAAACAATACGATGATAGAGGCATTAAAACAATATAATTAAATCTAACATTTACACAAAAATTTTCTCAAAGCCGTCTAACTCACATCTACCACCTGTAAACTATAACCAAATAATACGATAATAGAGATATCAAAATAATACAACAAAACTTAACCTTTATACAAAAAAAATTCTCAAAATATAGAGATTTAAATGCAATACAATTAAACCTAACCTTTATTTAAAAAATTCCTCAAAGACGACTGACATTCATCTACCAACTGTAAATTCATCTACAACCTGTAAACTACAACAAAATAATACAATAGTGATCACATTTGTAAACTACAATAAAATAATATAATAGTGATCACAAAGCTTCAGTTTTGCTGAAAATAATTCTTGTCTGAGCAAAAATTTTGACCCTAAAGAATTACTTGAATGGAAACGAAATATATATATATATATACACACGTTGAATTCTATTATGTTGTCAAAAAACAGTGAAGAAGTTGAGGGTTAGAAAATTAAGCATTCACCAATCTCAACATGCAACCAAATCAAGTTAGATGAGCATCAATCATATTTTTTCAACAACTAAATCAAGTTCTTCGATAGTTTAACGTGCATCTCAATATTTATAGAAGTATTTTCTTAATAGAGTCCTATTTTAGGAGTATTTTTCTATCCTATTTTAGGAGTATTTTTCTAATTAATAAAAATATTAATTGATTCTCATTCCATATATTTTAGGTGTCCCATATATTTTAGGAGTCTAGTTAATGTGATAAAAATAATTAAATAATAAATTGAAAAAAATAGTGAAAAAACAGTTTTGTCTAAAGGTGAGTCTTTTAATAAAGGATAAAAAGTTTAAATAACTTTTTTTAAGGATTTTCACACTTTTAATATACTATAGATATAGATTTAAGGATTTTTATTAAGATGACAGTTTATGATCATCCTCCTTTATTACTATCGTTGTCGACACCCATCAATTCTACTACATATTATCATACATGCACAACCATCATCTTGCCTATAACTACAATAGCACCGTTACAGCCACTAGCTAATATTTACAAACACAACTACCATTTTCACAACAACCATCAATAACTATCGACAATCACTGCCACTAGTCACTAACACACACATATATATATACTAATTTCATGATTCGTTCATTGCATGTGTTTGTCTTGTCATGTAGCGTGCGATTTTATAAAATAATTTTTTTTATATAAAAAGTACTTGAATAAATAATTAATATGAGAGAATAATTTATAGATTTTTGTGAATGATTATTGTAGATCATCGCATGTTGATTTGTTTATCCATGTAAAAATGATTGAAAATCATGAATTTATAAAGTTGAAAGTTAAATTTTTATCATGCACACTTTTATATTTTTGATTTCTTTTAATTTGTGATTTATGAATATATGTACATATTACATGTGCACCCATATTTACAAAATAACAATATGTTCATATGTTATTGTTTTTGCATTCCAGAATAAAATATTCAAGATTTAAATAAATTAGAATCATAAGTGAAGATGAAACAAAATTGTATTCGAGTTTATCGAATTTACAGTGTATCACTAAAAAGTTTAATCCCCTTTTAATAGCAATGCTTCAAAAATTAGGCTTTTTCAATTTTAATTTATTTGTCTGATTTTAACTTGACATAGAGTTTAAGAAAATAAAGATTTTTGAATCTTTTGATCTAAACTAATATAAGTGGAATATACCAAAAAGGTCTTTTAATCTGAAGGTCTTAAATATGTCATGTTGGAGTTGAAATTAAAGTGTTGCAAAAAAGGAAAGATGCATTTTTTTCTAAATAGAGTAAAAAGGAAAGAAAAAAAAACAAGTCGAAATGGATAGAGTAGAAAATAAGAAATTGTTAGTGAGGGTCATGACAAAATAATAGAAACTTTAGAATAGATCGTACACTAATAGGTATCGAGTGAAATACTATAGAACACATACACCAATAATATAGTCTATAAGTAAATATTAAATGAGATTTTGCCACATCTTTATAACCAAGGGTTTTCATGGGTTGATTTTTTATTAGAACCAAAGTCAAAAGAATCTAATCAAATTTCAATTAATAAAATCAAAACAAACATATTTCATATCCACCGGTTTGATTGTTGTAGATTTACTACAGTTTTGTTCAGTTTTTTTATTTTTAAGATAGGATGTTTCTCACTTTGATTTTTTCCACCATGATTAGAAAAGACGTTCCTTTTTAAACGTATAATTCGTTATCACCCTTTTATTGTGGGACCAATAATTTTCTTCAACTATAGAGAAGATATCTTGAGATCTATAAACATTAATCAAGTGAATGGTGTTTAAAAGAAATACAATAATTAGATAATCTTATAGTTGTTTCTTTGAATTGACGAGTATGGATTTTAAAAAAAAAGGGAGGACAAAATAGCCGTTCGGCTATAACTAATGTCACACCAATGACCAAAGAATTAAAATTTCTCTTTTTAGCCATTTAGGTTGACCTTCTTATGCCGCCACTTATTATTTCTTTTTTTTTTTTTTTTTCAATTTCACTACTTTGTCCTTCTTCTACATCTTATTTGTTTTTTTAAAAAAAACATGTTACTCTCTCTATTTTTTTGTTGTTGCTTTCATTTTTATGATATTTTTCAGCTTCCTTTTTTTAACAATAAAATTAATCCTTTTAATTGTAGCTCTTTTTTTAATAATCAACTATAAATTTGTAATATTTAGGTAATTCATTCTTTTTATATATGTAACAACATTCAAGTACAAATATGGTCTTCCATTTTCATTCCCGCTAGTTTGAAAATTTGGTGAAATGATGATGAATACTATTTTGGTGATCTGCAATTATATTTTAGAGTCAATTTGATTTTAGAGTCAATTTGATTTTAAGACCAAACTTGTGGATTATTTTAGACGTTCTTCATAGAAAAAAAAAAGAGAAAAGACATGATTTCCCCCTGAACTTGTCGCCTCAACTCACTTTAACACTTAAACTAAACTTCTTTTTATTTATCCCCCTTAATATTTTTAAAGTGTATTAGTTTCACCCCTCAAAACAAAATATCATTCTCACAACGGAGAGTGTGTTACACTCATCTACACATCATCACCACGTCGAAGCCATGTCATTGCCACATAAGAAATTACTATTTTCCTAAAAAAAAAATTAATCCCCCACTTATTATTTTTATATATTTTTTAAATAAAATAAAATATATATATATATATATTATTTTATTTATATAAATATATATATATATATATATATATTTATATATATAATTGTATATATTTAAATAAAAAAGGCATCTCCACCCCTATTTTCTTTCTTCTTCACACCCCTCACTCCACCATCCTCACCCGCTAGCCCCACCCCCATTTTCTTTCTTCTTCACAAACCCACACCCCGCCCACCCCACCCTCTTTTCTTCCAGCCTTCACCCCCTACCCTGCCAGCGCAGCCCCCCTTCTTCTTCCCTCAGAAAATTCATTCCCTTTCTTTTTTACTCAGAAAATCAATCAAGACCTCATTAATGGCGGATCTCAGCCAGCAGCAACTTGTTGACGGTTTCTGTAACCAACTGTAGTCTAATTCCTCCACCATAGATATGGTGGATCCCTCCATGATCCCGGTACAACAATATAAAGAATTAAAACAAATTATCTCTGAAAAACGTAAAGAATTAAAAATAAGAATAAAAAGACTACATTATAATATATTTGCCGGAGTTAGTAAAAATTCAATAGATACACAAAAAGATGAAATATCAAAATTAGAATCGCAAATAGATAGTTTAGAATATGTATATCAACATGACCTATTCACAATAAAATGAATAAAGAAGAATTTATAATAGATGAAAAAATATATGAAAACTACGAAGGATCAAAAATAAAAATAGTATTTTCTAATCTAGGACGAAGATATAAGAAAATAGGCGAACATTTATATCTAATGTTGGAAAAAGAAGAATTAAAATTAGAAGATAAATTAACAGCAATGGTAAGAATAGAAAAAGAAAATGAAGAGATAGATAGGAAAAAGGAAATAGAAAAAATAAAACAACAAACTACGGAAGAAATACGAAAAATAGAAGAAACCAAAAATAGTAGAATTGCTGAATTAGAAAAAGAATTACAAATGTTAAAAGAACTGTATGAACAAAGACAGAAAGAAAAAGAAGAAAAAGATAGAGAACAAAAATTATTAAACGAAATAAATCAATTTAAGGAAAAATTGGAAATAGAAAACAAAGAATTAGAAATAAATAATATAGACATTGAAGAGACAGATAATTATGAGTTCGAAGATAGTGAAACATATACAGAAATATTAACAAATACAAAAAATTTAGAAATCAACGAAGAACAAAACGAAATTAATGAGGAAAACTTAGAAAATACCCACACAGAAATAAATACTCTTGATAAAAAAGAAAATGAAAATATAATACCTAAAACAACAGAAATAAGAAAACCTATATACTATAAGAATAAGTTTAAAAAATATAATGAATATGACAAATTGATACCAAAACAAATAATTAATAAAAATTATAACTTTTTAGATCTAGACTGTGTAATAGATACAGAAAAAACAATACAATTATGGATAGGATATATGACAAAACAATTATTAGATAATAATATAAATATCACAGATGCACCTGAATATATAGAAAAAACACTAATAGGATCAGTAAAACTATGGTTTGCAAATTTAACCGAAAATAGCAAAAAAGTATTAAGAACTAATAAACCTATAGAAGGAACATCATCGACAACAACTAAACTAACACCTATAGAATTATCAAAAAAATATGAAACAGCTATAAAAGATGAATTTGGTAGTACGACAACAATCGAAGAAAAACAAAATGAAGAAAGAGATATGAATAGAAATTTAATGTTAAAATTAGCAATATGTAATATGTGTTATATAGATGAATATACTTGCGCATTTAAAGAATATTATTACAAAGGAGCATATAGTATAGAAGAAAGTGAAGAAATAAGAAAATTATATTTTAATAAATTACCCGAGCCATTTAGTTCGAAAATAATAAAAAGTTGGGAAGAAGCAAAAATAGTAGATACGTTAGGAGCAAGAATAAAATATTTACAACAATGGTATAGAAACTTATGTGAAAAATATAGAGAAGAATTAAAAATGGAAAAAACATTAATAAGAAATTTAGCATGTTGCAAAAATAAAATAGCACCCCAATTTG
>NC_061117.1:9474067-9519313 GCF_002878395.1 Capsicum annuum
CAGAAAGTAAATGGGATAAATTAAAAACACCAATAATAGTTAAAGGATTTAATAATGAATGAAGCCTAATTACTTATAAAGCTAGGAATGTAAAAATACAAGTATGGGATAAGATATTAACAATAGAAGAAATTTATAATTATGAATTAACATCAAAAGATATACTTTTAGGAATGCCATTTTTAGATAAATTATACCCACATATAATAACCAAAACAGACTGGTGGTTTACAACACCATGTAAACAAAAAGTAAGAGCAAAAAGAGTTAATAATAAAATAAGAAAGAAAACAGATTGGATAAAAGGAAGTGAAAAAATTACACAAAAGTTAGAAAATATAAAAAATACTGAAGATACAGTAGAACTAGTAGTATTTTCGATAAATAAAACAGAAATAACTATATTTTCAATAAATAAAATAGAAAAAATTCAGAAAAAATTAGAACAATTATATAGTGAAGATCCATTAAAAGGATGGGAAAAACATAAAACTACTATAAAAATTGAATTAATAAATAAAAATAGCATAATAACCCAAAAACCATTAACATATAATTTTGATGATTTAAAAGAATTTAAAATGCACATAGATGAATTATTAGAAAAACAATACATACAAAAAAGTAATAGTAAACATAATAGTCCAGCATTTGTAGTAAATAAACATAGTGAACAAAAAAGAGGAAAAAGTAGGATGGTTATTGACTATAGAAATTTAAATGCAAAAACTATAACATATAATTATCCGATACCAAATAAGATATTAAAAATAAGAAAAATCCAAGGATATAATTATTTTAGCAAATTTGATTGCAAATCAGGATTTTACCACCTAAAGCTAGAAGAAGAATCTAAAGAATTAACCGCATTTACGGTACCACAAGGATTTTATGAATGGAACGTGTTACCATTTGGATATAAAAATGCACCAGGTAGATACCAAGATTTTATGGATAATTATTTTAAACAATTATCTAATTGTATAGTATACATAGATGATATATTATTATATACAAAAATCAAAGAAGAACATTTAAAATTATTAGAACAATTTACAGATATAATAGAAAAATCGGGAATAAGTCTAAGCAAAAAGAAAGCTGAAATTATGAAAAACCAGATAGAATTTTTAGGAATATAAATAGATAAAAGTGGAGTAAAAATGCAACAACATATAGTACAAAAAATAATAAATTCGAAAGAAGAATTAGATACAAAAAAGAAATTACAATCATTTTTAGGACTAGTAAACCAAGTAAGAGTATATATTCCAAAATTAGCAGAAACTTTAAAACCACTACAGAAAAAATTAAAAAAGGATATAGAATATAACTATGATGAAAAAGATAAAAAACAAGTTCAAAAAATAAAATTACTTTGTAGAGAATTACCAAAATTACAATTTCCAGATGAAAATAGAAAATTTATATATATAGTAGAAGCAGATGCTAGTGAATATAGTTACGGAGGAGTACTTAAATATCGATATGAAGCAGAAAAAATAGAACACCATTTTAGATACTACTCAGGTACGTTCAACGAGACAGAAATAAAATGGGAAATAAATAGGAAAGAATTATGTTCATTATATAAATGTTTATTAGCATTTGAGCCATATATTGTATATAACAAATTTATTGTACGAACAGATAATACACAGGTACGCTGGTGGTTAACAAAGAAAATACAAAATTCAGTTACAACAAAAGAGATTCGGAGACTAGTTTTAAATATATTAAATTTCACATTTACAATTGAAGTGATCAGTACTAACAAAAATGTTATTGCAGATTACATATCAAGAAAAAGCTACACAGACTGAAATAGTAGAGAAAGATACTCTAGAAAAAATACTTAACACCCTAACTACGCTTTCAATGAAAGCGGACAGTATGGGTAATGAGATAGAAAAGCTAAAGACTAATGAAGATAAACTGAAGTCTATAGCTACAAATCAGCTAACTCAGCAGTGTGCAGAGCTATGTCGATCGGAAGACATTAAAAATCCAGAGCTAGAAGGAGACGTTGGGACACTCCATAAAACCCATAGCATTTATCAATCTACTTCTGCAGGTACAAGCAAAGGAGTTAATAGACCAAGATACCAGAATGTAAATATGAATAAAATATTTGAAAAATCATTTACACCAAAAACACAAAAAGACCATTTATTCATACCCCACAAGTTAATACATACCGAGATAGCCTAAACCAAGACAAAAAAGTATACAACTACACCGCCCAGAAATACATAGAAAATATATACAGAGTACAAACCTTTCTAAACCATAACCCCAGAGCTACAGACATCAAAGAACCAAATACCAATTATATAACCCAAAAATTACAAGGATATAATAAATTAATTGCACTACCCAAAACTAACCCAAGCCTAGTTAAAACCTGTTTTGACTATGGACTACTAAATACCATATATACCCAAGACGGAGAAGAGCTAACAGCTATGGAGGAATTATATAAGATATTCACTACCTACAAAAGAATAACAAAAGGAAATTTATTTTATATAAAGTGTTATACTGCACCAGCAGAGATATTATATGATGAAATAAAACCAGTTATACAAGTTGTAAAGATAGGATTAACAAGAGATATGATTATACCAGAAGATATTACGCAACAACCGGAGATACCCAGAATTGAGATACTAGATTTTTATGCAAATAAACGACTTATTGGACTAGCTACGATCATTCAAGAACTAACAAATAATTATACTAACGGAAACCCAATATGGAGCTACTATTCAAGAGATCATCAAATGATATATTCAAATTCGAAAGAGCTACGACAAGCAGATATGGAAGACCGGGGAGTAACCAGAGTAGAGGCGCTGTTTAAGGGAAAAAGTATCCGAATTACCATGTTAATAGTGACGGAAGAACATATTATTTAAGAATAATCTAGTATATAGTAAGCTAAAATGACTATATTTTATGTACATGGTTGAAGGGAATATTTTGAAAAAAGCAATTTTATGAAAATGAATGATAATATATCTAATGTGATGGTAGATAAATTCAAAATACTTATTTTATATGCACTTAGAAATATAAAAGTAGCAGATATAAGAAAAATCATATTAGAAAAACCTTTTGATAAATATTACATGACTAGAGTAAATTATATACCATATCTACCTAACTACTCTTACAAATATTTAAGATGATAAGTTACATGGAATTTTTAGAAAAAGATATAAGAAACATACAGTTACTAGAAAAACAGATAAAAATAAATATAAACAAATACATGAAAAATAAAGCTATAAAATTTCTTGATAAAAATCTACTAAGGCTATAACAAACAACTACAAAATATTATAATAAAACCAATTTTAAAAGATAGATTACCTAGATTATCTTAAAGTTTTAATCTTATATATACTTAAAGATATAGAAATAATAGATATTAAGAAAATAATATTAGAAGAAGTAATAAACTATGAAATTGAAACTGCAAATTGTCTAGAACAGTTATACGAAGAAATTTACCCAGAAGGATATTATTCAGATTAAAAAATGTCAGAATATATTAGAAAAACTAGAGAAAATCAAGAAAATCTAAATAATGAAATTAATTACAGAAACCGAATTAGAAAAATAATGGAAGACCTAAAAGAAAAATTAATATGGATAGAAAAAACCTTAGAAAATTTAGATAAAAGTACATGTGATAGTTTATATAGTTTAAAAAACTCACTACGAGAAGAACAACACAAGATAATAAATAACATTGAAAATCTACAATTAGATATACATTATAGCACAGATAGGATAAATTATTATACAGAAATTTGTAACTCTGCAATTACAACAGGATAAAATAATTAATGAATATATCTTACGAAAAAAGTAAATTATTAAAAGATATTGAAACAAAATTTAAAAAATATCCACGCACAAATAAAAATAGATTCACTAGAAACCTAATCAATCTATTAGACCTATTAAATCCGCGCACCCCCCTATAAATGGTTCTTCTTCTTCATCTTCTCATGATGGGTTTTATACTCCACCACCACCAAATCTTGGACACCACATATTTATGAATTTCCAGTGATTATATTTTAAATATAATATTATTGAAATTAATATTTTTACAAATAAACGCACCTTTTTTTTTATTGAAAATGCCACGTCAGTATTAGCGGTGAAACTAATATACTTTAAAGATGTTAAGGGGGTAAATAAACAGAAGTTAAGTTTAAGTGTTAAAGTGAGTTGGGAGGACAAGTTCAGGGGGAAAAGATGTCTTTTCTCAAAAAAAAAAAAAAAAAAAAAAGCATGATACTTAACAAACATTACATAATATATCTTTTACAAAATAATTACACTTTTTAGCATTTATTTATTTTGGATATGTCATCTAAATGTGAGTATTTTTGGTTGATATATGTTTTGGCAATTATTTTCCTGACGTCTTTTAGTAGTTGTTTTTTAATTCTCGGAAAAGTACGAATGGGATTAAGTATTACTTTTTTTTGTCCCAAAATAAGTGTCTTTAGCGTATTTTATGTCCATTAAAAAATAATAAGTGCAAGGTATAATTTGTTAAGTCATCCCTATATTTATTAGATGTTTTTTGAGAATTGAATACTATATGAAGAAGTATTTCTTTAATATAAGTATAGAATTGGAAGCAGTTGTTCTGTTTTCTCGAATTTCTAAATTTCCCTCATTTCGGGATAATTTTTTTTCCTTGTCAAAGTGACACGTAATTATTGGCAAGCAAGTATAGAACAAATCTTTTGGAAGCATGAAACCGAGATAGGTGATAAAACATTAGTCATTGAAAAAGAGAGTGCATTCGTTCCATACTCCTTACCAATATAGTGAATTGGCTGCATATGATGGGAAACCCCATGAATTGTCCCATTGAAACTGTAGCGACTATGTGAGTGCTTTATGTGAGATCATTTCTACTTGGAATGCGGAATGTTTGTGATGGATTGCTTGGTGTTGTTTGAAGATTCAGTTTTCTTTTATAAGTAGGAAATTAGATTAATACGAAGGGTATTTTTTAATTTAACTTTCAAGTTAGGAAGTTCATGCTTTTAAAGTATCAAAACCTTGCTACCTCTTCTGCCCTTATTCCACAAAAAGTAAGTGTGTAATTGGTTTCTTCAACTTGCATTTCTCCTTTTTTTTTTCTTTTACTTTAAAACAAAATAGCAATGTAATTGGTGTGGATTCTAAAGGCTAAGAAAATAATCGTATATGTTTTCCTTACATATTATGGATTTATCCTTTATGCTCTTCTATATTAGACATCTTCAACACTTTCATATAGAGATTCGAGACAAAGCAGCTTAATCACGCGAGGAAAAAATATAAATTAAAAAGAAAATCTACAAAAAAAGGGGAATGGATACATTATACTACAGGAAAAAAAATGCGAGAAGTCAAACAAAAGAGACCATCACTAACCTTAAATAAGAACGTTTGACGAGATATAGTTCGGATCTCATAAAAGTACACAATACAAAAATAGTTTCTTTTGTGTTGATGTGTCGTATTACTTGTTATGTTATTTATAAATTGCATTAAAAACTGAATATACAGTGCATATTATAAAAACTTACAAAGAGAAAAAATAAGAAATCAAAACTACCCTTGATAGCTTTGTAAAGTTGCACCATATCATCATGAGATGAAGTTAAAAGAGTACTGCAAGGGTAGCGTCCTTTAATCATTTGTTGATTGCTCCTCTCCTTCAATTATTTTTTTTTCCCTTTTTGGATAGTAAATCAAAGAAAGATTAAGGTAGAAACAGAGATGACCTTCCATAGATTAATATTTATAGAGAACAATCGCGGAGTAAAAATTTTCATTAAGTGAATTCAAATTATAATTATAAAGAAGTAAACACGCGAATAAGCCAATCAATGGATTCAACATCTAATATATATATAAATAAAATAAAATTTTTACCTGTGATATACACCCACGTGGCTCCGTCCTTGATAGAGACATTTAACGCATGTAATTTAGAGAATAAAGTTATAAAAATGGCCTGGATTGTCCATGAATGGTGTAATTTTGGTTAATTCTTGCAAAACCATAAATAATGCTTGCATAGAGAAGGGGTTATGTCATCCAAAGGTCGTGAGTGTTTAAACTTCAGTATTCATGATAGAAGCTTCAATTGAAAACACTGTCTTTCGCTTAAACTTGGAAAACTCAGAGATTGTGTAAGATTTTTTTCAATGAACGCATCCTTTGGTATTAAGGAGTCACGAAACTTTAGGAAAACCAATCTCTTCATATAAAAACAGAGGTTTGGATTGTTTATTTGTTTTAACCTTTATTATATTATTTGTAGTTAGGGTAGTTAAGTTTGATGACTCTTTACAAAGAGGCACTAATTGGCGGGATTGTAAAATTGTCCGTTTTAATTATATAAGTTGAATTTTTTAAATTTAGGGTATTTCAGTAATTTCAATTTAATTTTTGGAGTTGATACTTTTAAGGTAGTATATATATATATATATATATATATATATTGTCAACCACCATCATTTAATAGTAGTTGATAAGATCTAGCCATCAGCTGATAACACAACACAGGATGTACAACAACAAATTAATCCACCACAACAAATGCATCACTCCTACGTAAAAAGAGAAATCAAAGACTCTTTCGCAAAAGTGAAGGAAAAGCAAATTGATGATCCCGTACTTATGCAAATTAAGGAGGAAGTCGGTCAACAGAAGGTTTTGATTTTTGAGATTAGGGGAATGGCATATTGCTATATCAACGGAGGTTGTGCGTGCCTGATGTTGATAATTCATGATGTAGATGATTGACAAAATTCGTGAGAGAACCTGGTCCTTACCAGATATGGTACCTCTAGAATTTATTCCATTCTTCAGAGTCAGCTGTGTGAGAACCTGGTCCTCTGAGGCATCCTGTTTCATAGGGACCAGGTTCATATAATGAATGTACTCATAACCTTGTTAATTGGTAACTTCTGAAAGGAATTTCTCCTAACTCAGTATATGTATTTTATGTGGTTGGGGACATAGAAGTACTAATCTCGCATTTGAAACTTGTACTTTAAATGATTGACAAACTGCATGTAGGGACCTAGTCCCTAAAGAGCGTAAGTATGTGTACAACTGAAAAATCTTGTCCTACAGTTGTTTCGGCAGCATTTGCAGGTGGTTGGTGGCCACCACCAACAACTTTCTAATCTCGATCAATGAGAAATATTTTAGGTTTTTTCTTCCATTTTCTCCATATATATAGATCATTATGTAGGAGGAAAACCTAGATTTTTGCATAATCAAAATTTCTCATCTCCTTGTAAAGCCATCACAAAGTTTCAAAGACCAAGAGACCAGTTTGCTACAACGAAATATATCTTTAGGTCAAGGTTGTTGAGTCTTTGTATTTTGCTCTAACATTTTTAACATACTCCTCTTTTGAGAAGCATGTGTGGGTATTTTATTTTCTCTCTTATCTTGTAGATTTGAGTTGTGGGCTAGAACTAGCAATTGTAGTGTTGGAGGCTAGAGTTAGCCGTGGTAGTACCTTTGTGTGCTAGAGTTATCTTGGTTGTCTTTGCAATAGAGTTATTGAAGAGAGTGTTTAAAATAAAGTTATTGTAAGGGTGAGGGATTAGGAGTTTATTGCTAGATTGCAAGAGGTTGTAATATGAAAATTGCTCTTTTTTAGTGAAGTTGTTGAGAAATTCTACTAGGGTACGTCGTGGTTTTACTCCCTTGAGCAAGGAGGTTTCCAAATAAAACATCTTGTCTTCTTTACTTTTAGTTCTTTATATTTGTTCTTAGTCGTAGAACCTAGTAGGGGACCAAGTTCCTAATGATCTTCTTGGAATTCCTCTGGATAGGGAAATAGACTTTAGAATCAATCTTTTACTGGATAACCATCCTATTTCTATTCCTCCTTATAAGATAGATCCGGTAGAGTTAAAGGAACTAAAGGAGCAATTGAAGGACCTCCTTGATAAGAATTTCATTCGTTCTAGTGTTTTTTTGTTGGATACTCCTGTGTTTTTCGCACGAAAGAAAGATGAGTCATTTCAGATGTGTATAGATCATCGTCAGTTGAATAAGGTCACCATGAAAAATAAGCACCCTCTTCCTAGGACTGATGACCTCTTTGACTAGCTTCAGGGTGCCAAGTGTTTCTCTAAGATATATCTCTGATCGAATTATCATCAGTTGAAGATTACGTAGGCTGATATTCCCAAGACTTCTTTCCGAACTTGGTATGGCCACTATGCATTCTTGGTTATGTCATTTGAGTTGACTAATCCTCTGGCTGCTTTCGTGGATCTTATGAATCGGGTATTCGGATAGTTTTTGAATTTATTTATTATAGTCTTAACTGATGACATCTTGGTGTACTCCAAAAATGAGGAGAATCGTGCAAATTATCTCCGAATTGTGTTACAGACTTTAAAGGACTAGAAATTGTATGCCAAATTTTCTAAGTGTCAATTCTGGCTAAGTGTAGTAAATTTTCTTAGGCATGTCATTTCTAGTAAAGGAATCAAGGTGGACCCACAAAAGATTGAGGCGATCAATGAGTGGCCCAGACCCATGACTCCAATCGACATTAGGAGCTTCTTGGGATTGGCCAGGTACTATAGCATATTTGTGGATAGTTTCTCATCTATTGTTGCTCCACTGATGAGGATAACTCAAAAGAAGGTAGAGTTGGTATGTTCCGATACTTGTGAGGGAAGTTTTGAGAAGTTAAAAGATAAGTGAAATTCTACACCTTTTTTTACCCTACCCGAGGATACTAATGGGTTCGTTATGTATTATGATGCATCCCGCGTGGGACTAAATTGTATTTTGATGCAGCATGGTAAGGTTGTAGCTTATTCATCCAGACAGCTTAAAGTTCATGAGAGAAATTATCTGACTCATGATTTAGAGTTAGCGGTTGTGGTCTTTTCTCTAAAAATTTAGCATCGCTATTTGTATAGGGTGAATATGGATATTTATTTAGATCATAAGTTTTTTTAGTATATCTTTACAAAGAAAGAATTGAACCTCAGGCAAAAGAGATAGCTTAAATTTCTTTAGGACTACGATATGAGTTTGCACTATCATCCAAGTAAAGCTAATGTTGTTGCTGACGCTCTTAGCAGGTTGTCCATGGGGAGTCTATCCCATGTTGAGGACAAGAAAAGAGGATTAGTGAGGGATATTCACGGGATGGATAATTTAGGAATTCATCTATTAGGCATTGAGGATGGAGGAGTAATATTTTAGGAAGTGGTTAAATCATTTCTTGGTGCTGAGGTCTAAGAGAAATAGGTTTTGAATCCCATTCATGTTGATTAAAGGTGATGTGGGTCAGCAAAAGGTTATGGCTTTTGAGATTTGGGGAGATGATATCTTGAGATATCAAGATAGGTTGTGCACTCCTGATATAGATAGATTGCGGGAAAGGACCTTGACTGAAGCTCATAAGTCTAGATATACAGTTCATTCGGGTTTGACCAAAATATATCATAACTTGAAGGACATCTATTGGTAGAATAATATGCAAAGAGATTTGGCAAATTTTGTTGCTAAGTGTCTTGTCTGTCAGCAAGTTACAGTCGAATATTTGAGGCCTAGTGGCACGTCTCAAAATATAGAATTACCTATGTGAAATTGGGATATGATTAATATGAACTTTGTTACTGGTCTTCCGCGGTCTCAAAATCAGTATGATTCTATTTGGGTCATTGTATACAGAATGACCAAGTCTGCTCACTTCTTGCCTATTAGGATCAACTACTCGGGAGAGGATTATGCCAAGTTATTTATTTAAGAGATAGTTAAGTTGCATGGGCCCCCCTTGTCCATTATTTCTGATCGACGTAC
This sequence comes from Capsicum annuum, assembly GCF_002878395.1. Classification (NCBI taxonomy): domain Eukaryota; kingdom Viridiplantae; phylum Streptophyta; class Magnoliopsida; order Solanales; family Solanaceae; genus Capsicum; species Capsicum annuum. The sequence goes on from NC_061117.1 coordinate 9,483,941, forward strand.
ATAGTTCTCTTCTCATTTTGACATTCATTTTAGAAAGGATTGGATACTCAGGTGAACCTTAGCATTGTTTTCTACCCAAAAATAGATAGACAAACAGAGTGCACTATTCAGACTTCAGAGGATATTCTAAGGGCATGTGTAGTCGAATTTAAGGGTAGTTGGGTTGGCCATTTTCCTCTTATTCAATTTTCTTATAATAATGTTATCATTCTAGCATCCAAATGGCCTCGTTTGAGGCCCTTTACAATAGAAGGTGTAGATCTCCAATTAGATGGTTCGAGGTGGGCGAGACTAGATTTTTAGGCCCAATTTGGTTCACTAATAAATGGATAAGGTTAAGATGATTAGAGAAAGACTTAATACTGCCTAAAGTTGCCAAAAATCTTATGCGGATGTTAGTCGGATGGAGTTGGAATTCATAATTGGTGATTGGATGTTCTTGAAAGTATAACACGTCGCATTTTTGAGCTAGAATTCAAACTGTCGTTCCTACCTGTATAGCCCCAAACCCAATGATTCTATGATATTATAAGTATAATCATCAAATCTTTAGTGTGGTAACATCTTTGGAGGTCGAGTGAGATCATAAAAATCTCCTAACTTAAAGACGAGTTGAGAACTCTTCTACTGATTAAGTTTTAGTAAATATTTCAACTTGGGACAACTTTCAATGACTATTACTCCCAGAATATAGTTACTTAGGTGGATAACTATAAATCAAACGAAAGGTCTTCGAGTATAATGAGCAATGAGTTTGATTCACACTATGAAAAGCAGAGGAAATAGAATATTATATAGCCTATAGCTATAGGGCTAGGCTCCGCTCCTCGCTCGAGCTACCAGCTTTCTTAGATTTCATTCCTGTTGACTAATCCGAGTCCTTGAGAGCTTAGACGTCAGCGGGGAAGAACTCCGAAAAGAATTTCATCGGCTCCTCTTCTCTTTCCCTCTTGATGGTATCCAGTTGAAATGGTTGCTGGATTGCCCCTAGTTCAAGTTCTAAGTTAAGCATTCACGCACCAAAGACCTCTGACTATGCTCCTCATCCTAGGAAATAAAAATCCCATTTGCCTAATACGTACTACTGTGCAGCAGATGATTTAGCTGCCCTTATTCCTCCACCAGCTTCTTCTTGGCATCAAGCCAGCCCTTATTCCTTGCATCAACAGGAAATCCCGCATAAAAGAAAGGCTACTGACTTGGCAGATTCAACAAGGGAAAAAGGCATCCATTCAAACAGCTCCTATTTCTATGTTGACACAAAGAGAAAGAAACCCTGGAGCCTTCTTCTCTATCCATTCCTTTGTCATTTCTTTTCAATGTCGCTAATTTGGCCTTAATCCGCTATTAGAGTGGAAAATTATGTCATTTTACCTCAACATGTCCATCTGTTATTAAGTGATGACTAGGTTGACAAGCTGTTAACTAGTTGACAAGCCATCAACCATAACAAAAACCTGAAGAGAAGTTGATGACTAGGTTGACAAGCTGTTAACTTGTAATACCCGTGCCTTTTCTTAGCTTGAAATCATCACCAGAATGTTTGAACTTGCTTGAAATACGAATCTATTTTTGTACACATAGTATTTTTTGAGATTTTCACTTTCCATCGCATGGAAAATTGATTAATCTTTCCATCGATACCTATTTCATCAAAATTCGGTGTCAAATGAGAAAGTTATGGCCGAAATACAGAAAGGAGAAAAATCGCCCAGGTGCGATGGTGAAAGCGACGGACCGTCAGCCATGGCCATCACATCAATGCAATAGGTCCACTTTCTGGAAATGTTTGACAGCGAGGTCCGACAAACCGTCGACCCAGCGACGGACCGTCGCACCCCACCGTCGCTCAGAGGTAGTGAGTCCCAGTTTTGTCCCAATCCGATGAAGAGGTCAGATGGATCGTCGACCCTGCGATGGACCGTCGCACCCCACTATCGGATGACCCATTCAGTTATTTTAAATCATTTTAACAGGGGTATTTTGGTCATTTACCACTCGCCAATATATACCCAATTATATCTGATTACAACCACTTTATCCATTATTATTTTCACATCTACAAATATTAGGGTTTTTCTCTAATCCTCAAGAACAAAAATTCAAATCTTCTTCAATAACTAAGGGATTTCCAATTCTTCAAGTTCAAGAACATCAAGAATCATAATCCAGGTATGCATAGTATTCATTCATGGACTTTTTTCATCTATGAAGTCCAAGAATCCCTTCTTCAACTTCAAGTTATGGATTTTCTTTATGATTTCATACTTGGGCTGCTCTTGTTTATGTTGATAAATAAGAAATTGACTTCTAATCCATGTTGGGTGATAATTTCTATATGGGTTTAATTATTATAGACCTAGATTCATGCTGCCCTATGACTAAAACCTTGAATGATGAAGTCAGAATGTGCCCATGATGTATGATTGTTGTACAATGTTTTTTACATATACCATGCCTATAATATGTTGATAAAATGCCTAGATGGAGAAAAAGTGCCTAGTTAGTATGATATCATGAAATCCCCATGTATGTACAAGTTATGCCTATCACATGTTTGATGAAATGCTTCAACAAATATAGTATGATGACTATTATGTATTCAAGTAAGTCATGCTTGTCAGTTTCCTTCTATTGAGTTCTGGGGGTACTTGTACCCAAAATATTAGTTGTGTGCCTAGAGCCATGTCATGTTTTCATGATACTCTCAGTCAAGCTATGAATCCTTAGACTTCAGACAGTCTTATGACTCAGGAAATCTCCATGATCTCATGAACTCAGTCAGTTGTTAGATATTAATAATATTCCGTCAGTCAACGAAATTCAGTAACTCAATCCATGTTCAGTTCAGTTCAGTTAATCATGCTCATAGTCTAATCAGATGGGAGTAGGAATTAGCACCGAGTGAATCCAAGGATGGGGACACACACTATCAGATAAGGGTGTGATCCTTATAAGTCATCCTTGCATTCCAGAACTATGTAGCCAACAGAGGTTGAGACATCAACACTTTTTGATAAGGGTTGATCAGGTGGATAAAAACTGTCAGATAAGGGCCCCACCATTCTCTTTTGGGTACACTATGAGATAAGAGCCACCCACAACTTATCCTTACCAGTGGCACAGTATTGACACCTTTCCAATTGGGGTTACAGATTGGACCCTAACTCAGCCATAATGGCATATTAGGGGCATGTCGGTTAAATACTACCTCCCATAGTTTCAGTATCAGTCTTAGTAAAAGAACTCAGATAGTTCTTTAAATTTTAGAACTGTCAGATACAGTCACCTCAGATACAATACAGAACTCAGATAGTTCCATCAGATTTAGGACTGTCAGATACAGTCACCCATGTAATCAGTTATCAGTTATATAAGTTATCAGTATGTCACTTTATCAGTATTCAGATTCAGTAATCATGTTATCACGATATTAGTGTATGTTATTATGTCTCATGCATGTACTCCCACGCTCATGATAGTCAGTCAGTTATTATTATTGTTCATGCATATAAACCCCATGCATATAGCCTACCTCACATGCATACCAGTACATTCAATCGTACTGACGCATTCATGCTATGGTGTTCTTATACCATAGATCAGAGACACGAGCTCCAGATCCGCAGTAGATTCCAATTTTAGCAGTCAGAGTAGAAGTGAGTCCTCATCTTCCGAGGACATGATTATTTCTTTATTACCTTATTAGCCAGTTTATTAGATGGAGTTAGTTGGGGGCATATCCCATCAACTCCTTATTCAGATTATTCAGACAGTAAAGGCTTCCAGACTATATGCAGATTACAAATCAAACTTTAGTATTTTTAGTTTTGATTTGGGTATTCCATTACCCCACTCAGATGTTATATCATCCATGTTATGTTCAGTATTGAACCTTATGGCCTTTAGTGCATGTTTTCGCATTATTATGTCATGTTATGCAATGTACATGTATAGATATCAGTTATGGGTTAGCTTATGGTCCTTCGAGGTCATGATCACCGTGTAGCATTCCAAGTACCAGATTTAGGGCGTTACACAACTAGTTGAAAAGCCATCAACCATAACCAGTAGATGAAAATAAGTTGACGATTAAGTTGACAAGCTGTCAACTAGTTGACAAGCCATTAACCAAGTCGTCAACTAAAGAAATTCCAACAATCTCATTCAATTTCTTAGGAGTATTTTGGTCTTTTCCTTACCTCAAACCCTACCTCCCCTATGAATTAAATAATCCCATAAGCATTATTATCCATCTCTAATCAGTTTTAAATATCTCATAATAGAGAATTGCATATAATTGATGAAAGAGATGACCACCGTATATTAGAGTATTGAAATAGAGTATTTTAGTATAAGTTTTTATGTGCTTTTGAAATATTAACTCTCTTGTGATGTTTAATTTTTTTTTGGTGGTCAATAACATGATTTAAAATAAGAGGGGCAGCAGATATGATGTGGTATAAAATGAAGGACTTGCAAGTCTAGGTATTACGATACCATGTTATGATGTGCCCTAAGTAGAATAAGAAAAGAACTGTTCATAAGAAGGAAGTATGATTTTAAGAGACTAAAAAGGGGTTATTTAGATTCTTACCTGAAGAAGGCACAATTTCAGATAACTTATTGCTCGAAACCGCATTTTGCCAACAGGGGTTTTATTTTTCCCTAAAATAGGAGATTTTACAATGATGATGGCCTTGTGGCTTAGTTTAGAGAAAATAATCCAACCCTTGCAGTAAACTTGGGCTGGAGGCTTTGCCGTCGAGTTAAGGTTTGATTCCATATAGCCTATGGAATTATAGAATCTTAGGGGGTACCATCTAACTCAGAAGTAATACAAAGAGTTGAGTCAATGTTTTTACGAGAATAATTGAAGCTTATCAAAATTATGCCCATGTATTTTTAATTGTTTTATGCTGACTTGTTTTTATGAAATGCTCTCACTTATGTTATACAAAATATATTTTGTTTTTGGATTATTCTACATACCAGTACTTTCGAGTATTGACCCCCAACATTTCAGGTTCTGAGGTACTATCTTGTGGTCTCACTAACCAGTAGATTATTTATAGATTTCCAGAGTTAGTGAGCCTCCCTTACTTTGGAAGGCATTTTTCATATGTGTTGGTTCCTTTTTGACTTATGGTCCGATCGGAGGCCTTGTCCTGATTTTAGATAGACTAGTATGTTCAAATTAGTAGAGGCTTCGTAGAATGTTCTAAATTAGATTTGGGCTTTTTATGGTTTAATTTTATGAAGTCTTACATTTGATTATGAGACTATCATATTTACATTTTATGATCGGCACTTTTATACCATATGAGTTATGATTATGATTTCATGCTAAGGGGTCTCTTGGGCCTTCTTGGTTTGGGATGCCTGTCGCGACTAGGGCCTTGGTTCAAATCATGACAAGCTTGATATGATGTCATGTTGAGTAGATTTGTTTGTATGGGTGCGTAGCGCGCCACACTTATAAGGAGGAAGCTACAAGGAATTTAGGAGATGTTTCCTATTCTTTCATACTCTAGTTCATGCTATTGTGTTGTCCATATGAAATTTATCAAAATTACTTTCTTACTCTAATTTCATAGACCATGCCTCATTGTCGAGGCAATACTTTTTCAAAAGTTTAGATTCTTAATAATGTCGTCCTTTCTGGTTGAGTATCTATAAAGTCATAAAATGGCACAACAACTTGAGAGGAGTCCGTTAGTGCTTTAAAATATGTTGAGTCAAGTATATACCCCTATATATATATCAATCATGTGTTTGATCCTAAGGTATGAAGTGTATTCTATCCCTTTCAAAATCCTTGTTGCAAATGGCATGCTTAAGGATAATGATATGAGTCAGAATGTTAGAACAGTATTTCCACCCGAGTAGTAGTACGTGATAACGTGTCATAACCTATGAGCAGTAAAATGGTTTGAAATTTGATGCTATGAAGCCATAAGTTTAGAAGTTAGAAGTGAGGGTGACTCTTGAGAAAAGAAGGTAGATGTAGCTGTGTGACCTTTAAGTGGAGGGTAGTGTGCCGTTTCATAGTGATTGGATAATATTGTAGCAAGGTTAGTAGACTATATGGTAGCCTATAGAGGGAGTAATTATCTATGATTATTATTTATTTGAATTGGGTATAAGCTCAAAATTGATAGTCATGGTAGTTATAGAAATCATTTATAGGCTATGAATGAAAAGGGGGTAAATTAGTCAATAAGTTATGGGTAGAGACTCATTCGTGTATATGGAATCTGAAGATAGTGGGAATGTATGCATGGGTAAGTAGATTTAATGTGAGAACGTAGAATATGATAAGATCGTAATGGGTTATGTTATAAGATTAAGATCGATTACCCTCATTATGTGAGTTTACCCCACTTGATTTTCTTTCTTCCAGTAGTTGTAAACTAGTACTGCTTGTGATAAGAAGGTGTGTGGTAGATTTTAAGGTGTGGTAGTAATAATATAGAGAGAATGAACTTGTGGGCTGAAGTTAGGTGAAATAAGAAATTTGGGTTGATTTTCCCCGTTTGATGGACTAGTATAATATGTTGCATGCTTCATCAATGGTACATGATTGGTGCTAGATAATAGGTTTGAACTTTAATGTGGATTGTGGTGGTAAGAATAGTAGCTTAAGATTGATAATGCATATTTTGTGGGAATGAATTAGTAGGCATGATGTGGTGTGAAATAACCTCGGTTGGCAACTTGTGGAAAAAGAAGTGTATAATTGTGACATATATACACGAGGGCTAGTGTTAAACCGATGAATTATGGTTGATTCATTAGGTGGATAAGGACATAAGTATATAGGAATAAGTTAAGCCCCCAGGTAGCATATTGTTAAATAAGTTTTATGTGTATGAGTGACATGTGTACCTAGTTCATGTTCTTGAATTTTGTTTTATGGAGAAGTCTGGGAGTTATTGTATGGAGTTCATTAAAGTTGAATTGAGGAAATATAGGTAGGCAATATGCGCTCTTGATTTAGTTTTTAAAACTTTGTTAAGTTGTAAGGATATGCGATTAGATGTTTAATGCTTGTATATTAAGTAGTGTAGATTGGATCATTATGTGATAAAGATTGTGGATATGTATGATTATGAGAGTGTGAGTTTTAGTTGTAAGGTGATGGCTATAGATGCTAGAGAAAGTTAAGAGTAGCATTCCCAGGAAACAATGCCTTCAGAGTATAGTTTATCAGGGGGAATTTAGCATTCAACCCATTGTATTGAGTGTTGTACTTGTAGATTTAATGAGAGGATATATCCTCAAGTCTAGGATTGTGACTTTGATCTAAGGGGGAGATGATGAGTTAAGGTAGTTCCCTAATTTTCTCATAGTGGCAAATTTCAAGGAAGAGTCATGATAAATTTATTCCTATTCAAGCAAACTTCTCCTACTTCAATTTAAGAGGCCATTCTGCTAATGTCTTATGTATTCAAGTCATACCTATGCCTAGGGTTCAATTTCTCTATGCAACTTTTGTCGTGCTCAAACCTCCAAACTAGAGGTAATGATGTCTCGGTAATCTAATTTTCCAAGTATTCAAGCTTCATGTTATGATGTTGTTTGACTACAATGATGGGATGGAGTAGTATTCATGGATGGTGTAAAGTATAGAGCCCCATAGATTAAGTTGTCATTTTTTAACTTTGGGTTAGGCTTAAATAGGGAGGTAAGGTATAGCTAGACTTCAGCTCTTGTAAAAATGTGTTTTTTTGGGAAATCATAAGATTAAAATGGTGAAATGTGGTATTGTAGCTGAAATCATAGTTGAGAAGTATCGTGATATTTAAAGGCTATTAGACGTATCATCTAAGGTAGAGAATGTTTATATTAGATTCTTATGTCCCGCGAGAATCTTAGTTCATATCTTATACCAATCTTAATCAGGCCGAGGATACTTAGGAATAATTCATGCCTTACAATGTTATGATCATGTGCCATAGAACACATGTCAAGATCATGTCTATGTCAAGTCTCGTTATCTCATGATGTGGGCTTACACAATATACTTGGTGATGCTATGAAGCTTTTCATGAATGCCTACATATATTTCATTGAGGAAAATAAAATTCCTAATGTGAGGTTACGTCCTTTATTCCATACTTTTATAGCATCAACTAGTTCCTACCTATCATTTGAGTACGAATGATTCCAAGAGGGGATAATGTAACACCCCGCATTTTTAGGCTAGAATTCAAATCGTCATTCCTACGTGTATAGACTTGAACCCAATGATTCTATGTCAATATAAGTGTGATGGTCAAATCTATAGTGCGGTAACATATTTGGAGATCGAGTGAGATCATAAAAATCTCTTAACTCAAAGACGAGTTAAGAACTCTTCTACTAATTAAGTTTTAGTGAATATTTCAACTTGGGTCTATTTTCAACGACTATTACTCCTGCAATGAGTGACTTAGGTGGCCTACTATATATCAAATAAAAGGTCTTCGAGTTTTCTTTCCAACGCTGCCAATTTTTCCTTAATCTGATATCGGAGTGGAAAACTGTGCCCATTTTACCTCAGCATGTCTATCTGTCATCAAGTGATGACTAGGTTGACAAGTTGTCAACTAGTTGACAAGACATCAACCAAATTGTCAACCATAACCAGAACCTTAAGAGAAGTTGGCGACTAGGTTGACAAGCTGACAACTAGTTGATAAGCCATGAACCAAGTCGTCAACCTTAACCAGTAGATGAAGAGGAGTTGACGACTAGGTTGGCAAGTTGTCAACTAGTTGACAAGCCATCAACCAAATCGTCAACTAAAGAAATTCCAGCAATCTAGTTGACAAGCCATCAACCAAATCGTCAACTAAAGAAATTCCAGCAATCTCAATCAGTTTCTTAGGGGTATTTTAATCTTTTCCTAACGTCAAGCCCTACCTCTCCCATGACTTAAATCATCCCATAAGTATTATTATCCATCTCTAATCAGTTTAAACATCTCATAATCCTCTCCACTCTTAAGAGAAAGAAAGATTAGGGTTTTTTCCAAGGCTCATACTTTCCAGGCTAGATTTCAAGCTAATTCAATTTCTTTTTCATCAAAAAGGCATGTGAGACTATCCTAAATATCACGGGCGTAAGATTTAACATTTTTACAAGCTTTAGAGTATATATGTATATACGTATGAAAAAAGGTTTTGAAAATTATTGAAGAGCATGCATTGAGAACCCCATTTTATGATGAAATCTGTTAAACTATAGGAGTTTTCCCTAAACTTGAAGTATATTCATGAGTATGAATGTTATGAGTTTTGAGAAGTTGTATAAGATCATGATTTATGAGATTCCCTCTCTTGTTATGAAACCCATTATTTTTACATGCTGTGGGTTGATTATACGGATGGTTAAAAGCATGAGTTTGAAGGTTTACTGTCATTTATGAATTATACTATTCTTATGGCTAAATGAGAGGTTATTTTCCTTGATTTATAAATGTTTATGTTCCTAATAAAAAATTACATGTAATTGATGAAAGAGATTACCAACGTATGTTAGAGTATTGAAAAGCGAGTGTTTTAGCATAAGTTTTCATGTACTTTGAAATATGAACTCTTTTGTGATGTTTAAATTTTTTTGGTGGTCAATAACATGCTTTGAAATAAGAAGGATAGTAGATATGATGTGGTATGAAATGAAGGACTTGCTAGTCTGGGTATGATGATACCCTGTTATGATATGCCCTAAGCAGAATAAAAGAACTTTTCATAACAAGGAAGTATGATTTTAAGAGACTAAAATGGGGCTGAAAGAGAGTTATATGATTACCCAAAGAAGGCACGAGTTGAGATAACTTATTGCCTGAAACCGCATTTTGCCGACACAGGTTTTATTTTGCCCTGAAATAGGGGATTGTACGCCGGCGATGGCCTTGTGGCGTAGTAGAGAGCAGAGACTCCAGCCCTTGTGACACACTTGGGTTGGGGGATTGGCCACCGAGTCAAGGGAGGATTCCATATAGCTCGTGGAATTATAGAATTATAGGATATACCATCTAGCTCAGAAGTAATACAAAGAGTTGAGTCAGTGTTTTTACAAGAATGATTGAAGCTCCTCAAAATTATGCCCATGTATTTTTAATTGCTTTATGCTGACATGTTCTTATGAAATACTCTCACTTATGTTATACAAAATATATTTTGTATTTGGATTATTCTATATACCAGTACTTTCGAGTATTGACTCCCTACATTTCAGGTTTTGAGGCACAGTCTCGTTGTCTCGCTACCCAGTAGATTATTTTCAGATATCTAGAGTTGGTGAGACTCCCTTACTTCGGAAGACATCTTTCATATGTGTTGGTTTCTTTTTGACTTATGGTCCGATTGGAGGTCTTATCCCAATTTTTCAGATTAGTATGTTCAGATTAGTAGAGGCTTCGTAGAATGTTCTAGATTGGATGTGGATTTTCTATGGTCTGATGTTATGAAGTTTTACGTTTGATTATGGGACTACCATATTTTCAGTTTATCTTCCGCACTTTTATACTATATGCGTTTTGCTTATGATTTTATGCTAAAGAATCTCTCGGGCCTTTTTCATTCGTGATGCCCGTCGCGGTCAAGGCCTTAGCTCGGGTTGTAATAGAAAGTTTCTCCTATGAAAGGAGTTATGAGATCTAAGAAGAAAGGAAAACTCAGTCCCCATTACAGTTGTCTGTATCAGATTTCAAGAAGGATTGGAAATGTCACTTATAAATTGGAATTACCAGCGATTTTGGCTTCGGTTCATCCTGTATTTAATATGTACAGGCTTAAAAAGTGTGCGAGTGATTCTTTCTCGGCAGTGCCCATTGAAGATATTAGTGTTAAGGTTTCGCTGTCCTATAAGAAAATACCGGTTGAGAAATTAGATAGGCAAGTTCAAAAATTGAGAACCAAAGATATTGCTTTGGTGAAGGTACTTTGGAGGAATCAAAAGATAGAAGAGGCTACATGGGAATTGAAAAAGGATAAAAATGCCAAGTACCCATTCGTGTTCTCCTTGATGGATGAAAACGCTTAAGGTTGAGTCTTATTTTCCCTCAAGTCGCATTTTAAATTTTTCCTTGAATTCTGTTGTGTTCTCTTTATTACCGTGCTAAAAATATCCTACCTCTTCATTCGGGGGATGAATGATCAAAAGGGGAGGGGGTAATGTAAGCCTCTGAAAATTTTTGACCAAATTACTTTTTACCTTCCCGCGTGTGTAAAGATAATTTTTGTCTTGAATCATGATAAGGGATGTTAAAGGAGTGATTTGGGTAAGTTTCAAAATTTCAAAAAGGTTTTGAGGTCACTTTGAGACCCCGAACCAGTGAGGGTCCGTGATAACAGCGTGCCACGTTGTCTAGGCTCCATGATAGGAGTGTGGCACGTTGACTAGTCATAGAGATAGCGGCGTGCCACGCTACTGGGAAAATTTTGCCTAGCTTTATTTTTTTAATTGGGGCAAGGGTTTTTTGGTCCTTTACTCCATAAAACGACATAAAACCCCCTTTTATTCCCCATAACCATCAGTTATCAATAAGAAACATGGCTTTTCACCTTCCAAATTTCTCAACTCAAGAAACTCAAGAATTCACTACTCCAGACTTTAAACTCCGCATTTTTTTTCAAATTCTTCTAATTTCCAGGCATGTTGAACACTCTCTAATTTAAATATTATATTATTTATTAATTTAATAATTATTTAAGTATTTTTGAATGATTGATTTAACTAGGATTGAGGGTTTTGAGATGTTGACTACTTGCATTGTTTTTCTTTATTTCAATGGTTTATTTATAGTTTAAATGGTGGAATTGACAACTTGATTTTTACAATGGTTATGGAAGAGTATGATGTTAACAATATGTACCTCAAACTGTATATTTAATTTGGCTTTAAACATGTATGCATTGCATTATATAAGTATTGAAACATTGAATGTCAAGTATGATTGAGATCATGGTTTTCAAGTAGTTTGAAAAGCTTTGAGTTGAGATGATGAACAAAGATGACACCCCATCTTTATGAAAGATTTAAAGTGTTAAAATTTATGACTATTTGAGGTCTTTATGTAATTTAATGATGATTATGAGCATGATTTTGAATGATGGGGTTAAGGAGTGGTTAATGTTTTATGATAATATTTTTTTGACATTATATGAATGGATTGCAAGTTTTGGTATGATGATACCAATAAGAATATGACTAATGAACGACTCCATGATTAATATTATGTGCAAACTGTGTTACTTGGGCTCTAAATAAAATTATATAACTCAGCATGAAGGTGGCAATCTTCGTGACCAACACCTGAAAGCTGTGTTTATCGGCATAGGGATGTCGTACCTTGATTGGACGACCATAATTTTATGTCCATAACATGAGGATAATATGTATGGTGGCTTTAGTCTAATTGTGACTTTAACCTAACCTCGGTACGTGCAGCCAACACGCACTGAAGCTTTGTCGGTTGGGGATACCGGACCCATATAGCCCGTGGGTAACTAGATGACTCATACTATATATGGGTCATTTGATGACGGTGATGGCTATGTAGTTTAGGATTAAGTTTTAGTTGCTCATATAATTAATCCCTTACCCCTGCCCCGACATCCTATTATATATGTATATACCTGATGTGCATGTGGTTTATAACTGAGTTAATAAGTGCATACATGTTATATCCCTTTTCTTGGGTTGCATGTCTGTACTCGCCGTATTGATCGTCACCGAACGCTACATCGTTTCATGTTGTAGGTTTCGAAGGCTCTTTTTGTGACCCTGTGCAGCATTAGGAGGTTTGATATCCCAATTGGTCAGATGTGAAGTGGTGAGTTCTCCCTTTTTAGAAAGGCCTAAACTCTCTTTTAATTTTCAATTATTATCCTGGCACTTTTGAGTTTCTTTTGTTATAGACGAGGGCATGTCTCGACTTAGTTGAAGTTCTTTGGAATAGAGGGTTTTGTGGACAGTGTTGAATATCATTGTGGATTTAGTTTTGACTCTTAAACTTTCTTTGGATTTTTATGTCTCTCTTTTATCTTTGTTGGCTTCTGCTGTCGATTATCATTGATGTGCTCTTGAGGTAAGATTAGGGGTCATCGCAGGCCTTGATTTGTTTGGGATGCCCGTCACGATCAGACCCTTGTTCGTATCATGACAGTTATTTTTAAAATTGATTAGTCAAACACAAACTAATACTTTTTGAAACTTTTCAAAATAAGAAAACTTAATTTTGAAAGCTTAACCAGACATTCTGCATAAAACTTTCTAAAAAGTAGTTAATCATAGAGGGTAGCTGGCGTATTACTTCAATTATTAATCCTTTGAACGTAGTAATAATGTATGCTACTAATTAAGAAATTAGAAATGCCAGTCTATGTCATGGGTCCTTGAATGTTTTTATCTATTATCTACACGTCCAAGTAGTGACAAATGGAAAAAACGTGCTGGTAGTGTTTTCTCTTTTGTGTGTATGAGGAATAAATGTCGGCTAACTCTATCTCAACATGCACAATAATACAGAAGAGGATGCAAGCGCTATTCAGAATGATTGAGCGTAAAAAATAGCTTCTTAAGTCTGCCGTCAATTCTTAGGACTCAACCCTGGATAAATGATGGAAACTATCAAGCAGGAGAATGATAGGACAAAGGAAATTTCCGATGAAATGGTGAAATACATAGAGAGCGAAAAAAATACCAACGATGAACCCAGCCCATCTTTAGCCCTTTCGTTTATTTTTGTTTTTTTTTTTGAATTGTTAATCATTCGATATCTAAAATTTATTGGCTTTAAGTTAATCAAATTTGTGTTAAATTTTTATTTTTTTCCGACAATTTGTGTTAAATAAGTTCATTGACAAGCTAGAATACTCCATAACAAAATCACCACCGTAACACAATCCACCAACCTCAATCATCAATAGCCACTTTATTACAATCATCATTGTTGCAGTACCACACTTGTTATCTTTATTGACTATAATATCCATTACTTTATTTGAATTTTATATTTCTTACATTTTATATTTAGATAAATTATGCCCATTTAGATAATATCAATTACTTTATTTAAATGTTATATTTCTTACATTTTATATTAAGATAAATTTTGCACATTTAGATAATATCAATTACTTTATTTAAGTTTTATATTAATATAAATTATGCAAATTTAGATACTGAAAAAAACAAACATTATGCAAATTTTAGGGATAAATTTCAATAGTTAGACATTGGTATTCAAATTCAAACATTTTAATTTGGGATAATACCTACAAAAATACCTGAATTTTAACCAAATTTCCAGTTGAACATATTGAACTTTGGGGGGTCCTATTGTTATACCTAGTTTTGACGTCGAAAAGTGTGGTACATGCGCTGTTTTTTTCTCCATTTTATCATTTTTCAACATTTTTCACCATTATAACCATATTAAAGATTTCACAACTCAAATTCCTTCTACAAATCAAAATCCAAATGATTCCATTGAGTCAATTTCAAATTCCAAATCCAAAAAATTGAAAATTCAAATTTCAATTTCAATTTTAATTTCCAACTATTGAACACAACTGGTGGCACATTGAACGCAATGAAACTGGAAATTGGAAACTGAAAATTGAATTTGAATTCAAGTATGAAATTGAATTTGAATTTAAAATTATTCAAAGTTTCAAATTGAAAACTTTCTTCAAGAATTATTCAAATTTGTTTCTAGTTTCGACGAACAATTTTCCCCCTCTCTTGGTGGATTTTCTTTTTTGATTTTTCCCCTTAGTTGGTTCAATTTCAATTCAACAATGGAGCAACCATTGTTGAAGACTCCATTGTTAAAGAGAAGAAAGAAGGAAGAAAGAAGAGAGAAGAGAAAGAACGAAAAAAATAAATAAAAAATATAAAACTTTTAAAAAATAGAAAATTAAGGGGCTGTTTGAAAAAAAAAAAATTTATAACGTTTTTAAAACTTTTCACGCACTCAATGCACGTGACTAACACGCAATGGACCAAGTGACAGATATATGCCATTAAAATACGAAAAAAAATCTGGGGGGTAATAGAACCCCCGCAAAGTTCAGTATGCTCAACTAATAATCCGATCAAAGTTCAGATATTTTCGTGGATATTATCCCTTTTAATTTTCAATAATCATGTGTGATAGTATTCCCTAAAATTATCACCAAACAAATTTTTAAAAAAATGAAAAACTTTTGTAGTTGTGGCTTATGATGCATTGTGTAATAGTATTTATAAATGGCTTATAAATACTACTCTTGGTGGAGGATTGAAATGCCATCTTGATTAATTGTGTTGTCAATTTCTCAACCTTTGAAATTTAATTAACTAGTTAGTATTTTATTACCAATATGGCGCATAATCTTGCCATCCTTTCCACAGCTCTCCTTGTGATTATTGCTGGTAAGTCATTTCATCATAATCCTATATTTTAAAAGGAAACAAGGTTAAATTAGCTCATATATTAAGCAGCAAGATCAATTTTATTCTTCGTTATATTTTTTCCTACAAAGATACCTTTGATGTTAACAATGCTAGGTGTGACCTAGAAACAGTGACGGCTCAAGCATATTTGTGGCCTAGGATAAAAATAAAACGGAGTTCTTAAATTTTTTTAAAAAATAACCCTTTTTTGATGAACTTTTTTTTCAAAATTATATAATCAATTTTTTTAATTAATATTTTTTAAGTAATAATATAATTAATGCATTTAATCTTTCTTGAGACATAGTACTCACATATATGAACTTCTTCTAGTAATTCTTTCCTTTTATATGAAAATTTTATTTTTTCTATAAATAATATGTAATTTTTTTTAAAAAATAAATTATAATATATTATCAGTAAAAAATGAGGCCCCTTAAATTTGGGGGTCTAAATCGGCGGCCTATTTTTTTATGAGGTTGAGCTGCCCCTGCCTAGAAAACGAAAACAGTGAGACCTAAGATCTCATCGAACGAGAAGTTCGAAGATGGAGACCACGTTCGACACAAAATCATAAAGGTTTAAGAACCCGTTGGTCAAAGGAAAGGAAAGGTATGACTTTCGGGACAAAGTCATATGACGCAAGAGTGTCACGTACGATTCTTTTGAGAAGAATGTAATACCGCTACCTATTAGGCTCGATGACCGATCCACGGAGCTGCATCGCTGCTCACCTATTGATGGTAGAAACGACAATAGAAAGGAGGAGAAGGTAAAATAGATTGAGCTAGTGAGGTGGGCATGCCACGTGGTGTTTACCTCATCAAAATGTGGTGAGTGCCAAGTGGAGTTTGACATCTATTATGGACAGTCCTAATGGAGGAGGAGGAATATGTTTGAAAAATTTGCTGACATCTTGGGTATTCTTTTAGGGAAAACATAAACGATGGTAAAATTAATTATTTTCACCTACTAGTAAGCAAATTTCACTATTTTCCGTTTTGACAAATAAATAGGTTGTCAAATAGGGGCGGAGCTAGCTTTGGGTTAGGGGTTTCTTCGACAGAAAACTATACTATTTAATATTTATACATTGCTATAATTATTTTTTATGTGTATATAGTAACTATAGAACCCCTTCGACTCGTTCATTTGTTTACTTTTTTATATTTTGAACCTCCATTACAAAAATTCTGGCTCTGCCACTGCTGTCAGACATACATATATGACTTTCTTTGTGAAATTATTTGAGTACTATGTTGGTGTTGGTGTTGGTGTTGGTGTTGGTGTTGGTGTTGTTGGCACATATATGAGTTGGACTTTTAATTTTGAATTTTGCAGCTCATTCTTTGTGTTCTACAAAAATTTATAATGTGATGGCCCAAGAAGATCATAATGTACTAGAACTAGCAACTAAACTATACCAAGAAGATCCATATTGTGGGGAACCTTGTACAACGATGGCTAATTGCTCTACTAATTTGTACTGTCAGGCGTGTTCAAATAACACCTGTGAGCTATTTATTGGCGATGCCATCGGCCAAGGCATGTGATTTCACTATGAGTATAGCATCTAATACCCCTAATTATAACCAAATTTGTTACAACACATTCTAATTTCACGGGAGTCCTATTACTTCTGAACTAAACTTTAGTGTGTTTTTGTCAACCTTTTTAGCTGACGTGAGCCCCATTTTATGTAATAATGATTCCACATCAGCACAAAAGGGTGACAAAAATACATTAAAATGAAGTTCAGGGGCTTAATAGGACCCCAATGAAGTTGGAGTATGTCGTAGCAACTTTGTTCATAATTCGACGGTGTGCTGGATGCTTATCTCTATTTCAGTATTATATTTTTCTGTTTATGATGTGCGTTACTTGAGCCTAGGATTTGCTACTCTATCCAGATCGCAATTATATATAGAATTATAACAATTATGTTGTCGTTGTTGTTGTTTTGTTCTTCTTTTTGATATTTAGTCACTTGTAAGATAAACAAGTGATGGAAGTGTTGTTTAAATGGGCCATGTAATGCGATTTCAGTATTATCTATTATCATGTGTGTTTGTGCTTCTTTTCAACATTTAGTCACTTGTAAGATAAACTAGATGAAGCATGCTCGTACTTAGCACGAGTCCTACAATAATGGTCTGTCATTTTCACTATGGAGTTACTAGTCCATATTGAAATCAAAATAGATAAGAAAGATGACCGGCCATCACTAAAACACTTCTATGTACATATGTGCGTGTATATTAAGGGCTTATATGCATAATAAGACATCATTATGTACGATAAGCACAAAAGATGACACAACTATATATATTGTACATCTCTAGATCTATCTAGCTCAATCGTACTTGAATACTATAAATACCACAATTACATAGTACTACAAAAAAACGTAGAATGTATTTACATTTTCAAGCACATCACTCAACGCACGCATTAATTCATCATTTGGTGTCAGTACCAGCTTAATCCCTAGTTTGGTAGTGAGATCCTTCACTCTATTCAAAGAAGGGAGAAGGTTGTTGTACCTTCAAAAACAAACAAATATCAATAGTACTACATAAGGATATATTGATTAGAAAAGATCACCTACTAAATGCACTTAGTTTGAAAATGTATGTGCTGATTGTGATGTTAATGAGCTAGGTACTAGATTTTACTATAAACAATTAGATTAGGTTAATGAAATCGTCTTTCTACTATTACGGAGGCACTCCTACCCATTAAATCTCTATCCTAATCCGCATTCGCCACACCTTCCTATCATGGGCCATGTCCATCGTAAGTTGTAACCGCTCTCTGTCATGTCTAATTAGGAGGAAAGTATTGAGAGAAAATTAAATAAAACAAAATTGTATCCCTTTCTAAGTATAGAGTTAAGACTTTTAGATGAGGCAGTTCACACAATTTAAGTAAAAAATTTAAAAGATCATCTTATCGGCCATTTAGAGCATTCCAAGACAGAGGAAAAAGGGACCTTCAGTTGTTTTATTAAATCAAGTATTGAAACGTGGTGGGTTGCACCACACTATGAGGGACCAGGTGCCTTAGAGTCAGACACAGACAATCAAACAGTAAAGCAGTAGGAAATTAAAACTTTGCTGGAAATTAAATAACACAATGATTTAATGTCGAAACCTCTTTTTTCATGAGAGGAAAACCATGAATTGCCCTCCCAAGCACTCAACAATCCACTATAATCAAACTCTTGATTACAGACTCAATGGGAACTTAACTCCAACCTCCACTAGTTTGCAATAACGCTATTACAAACCTACCTTGACAACTCTGTCAAGAACTCACCTTAATATTAATTAACTCTAACCAATATAAACCTCAGCTAACTCTATGTAAGCACTCTCAAGAACACAAAAAAAATACATTACTCTTATAACATGAGTAATATAATTACAGACCAAGACTTGACTCAAGAACACACACTCTCTGAACACACATTCTCTCACCATACAAAAGATTGGGACTTGAGCAATATTTGAGTTTTCGTTGATTTCTCTCTTTGAACAATATGATTGCAAAAAATAATGACTTGAGGAGCATTATTTTTTATTTATAGCTAGATAATAATTAGGGTAGAAATATGATTGGGCCTGGTGTCCTGAAAGGTACAAGCTCTCCTGCATAGTTTGTTACACTAACAGACAAAACTGCTCAGGATAGTGATAGCTGTACTGAATTCATAAAGACCCAGGGACCTGGTCCTTTGATGTCAGTTGATCATCATCAAAACAATACATAGCAATTTTTTTCCTTTTTGATGATGACAAACCAACCATTTGAATATCAATGTTCATTCATCTCATTTACTCAGAGTGATTACCACTACTGTCGACGAATGTTCCCCCTATCATTATGCATCATCTTTCCTCTATCACTATGTCATCATGCTTTACCAATATTCTTTCCCCTATCAATATTCCATAATGCTTCACCAATATTCTATTCCTTGTCAATATGTCATTCACCACTATTCTACCCTCTGTCAATATGCCATCATATCACCAACATTCAACTTATATGCACCTCGTACTTGGTCCCAACACATTATACAATATGTACCTCACCTGGTCCCTACCACATGAATTCAGTATTCCCCTTTTTGGCTTCATTGAAAAGTAATAACAGTAAACTAAGAATAAAATAAGCATAAGTTAGTTAAATTATGGCCACTGGGGCAACACTAACATGAAGAACAACTTTAAAGAAGAGACAGATGAAACATACAAACAAAGATTCATTCATATGTAAAAGGTCAGAACCATTCTAGTGCATAATTTAGACGTTCCAGAGAAAAAGCCACAGGAATCAAGAAAATTTAAACTGGTGAAGGACTTGGGAAGAGGGTTTGGAGAAGTAGAGTCATGTTATTACTTTCTATGGCATGAAAGTGTAACAGTTCCTTGGTTAGATGCCTTATCTTTGCATTCAAGCTAAGAACCTCATCAATTAGAGTTAAAATTCTCTTCTTTAGTTTAGCATTCTCAGTTCTAAAATCTTCAGAGACACTTGGATCCTTATTGTAAAGATGTTGAATTGTCATTTACAATTTTTCAATCTCTGCATCTTTAGCAGCTGAGTTGAATTTCAATTCCTCTAATTCTTTGCTGAGCTCCTCTTGAGAGATGCTACCTAATTTCTTTTCCACACATTCAGTTTTGATCAGAGTCTTCATACCACATAGTTATATCATAGTTCCAATAGTTCCATTTTCACAGACAATACCAAAGTGATCAAACACTCTGTTCAACCAACATCCATAAGGCATTCCATGTTTTCCATTTTTTCTATGAATAACTTTATATATGTGCTCCATCATTAAAGCAGGTAAACTAATGAACTGAAAACTTCTAAGACACTCCATCACATACAAATCAGCAGCTAAAGCAATGTTTCTTTTTATTTAGGCGGAATCACTTTGTTAACAAAATCAAAGACTAATTGTAACTCACCTTTGAGTGATTCCAATTTACTGCAGCCACAGACGGACCTCACACCACTGATAGGAACATCCAGAATTTATCCAAGTAATTCAACATCAAGATTCAGCTTCATCCCTTGAACTACAACAGTCATTTTCAGTTTGTCTTCAGAAAAATCCAATGTGGAATAGAATTCCTTGACTACCTCATCAAAGACTGTGAGAATGGGTCCTTCCATAAGATAGAGATATCTTTGATGTTTAACAAGCTCAACTAATTCTATCATGCCCAGTTTTGTTAATACACTTGAGTCAAAGATCCTCCCAATTAGCACCTTTTGATTTATCAAGAACTTGTTTCGTAGTTCTTTAGACACAAAATTTACTTCTTTATCTAGTTTTCACTTTCTAGAAAGACTGATAGGTTGTACTTCAATCATTTTCCTTTTTTATGACTAGGTCTTTCAGAAGTCTGTTGCTTCTCAGTAGAACTTCTAGACTTCTCTCTTGAATTTCTTATCATCTTACTGATATTTTGTTCCTTAAGACCAACCACGCTCTTTCTTAGTATATTTGATAGTAAGATGAGATTTTTAGTAACCCAGGCATCATTCGTCAATATACTACTAGAAAGGTTATGAAGCTTTAAGGATGAATTTTCATCAATGAGTTGGGTGAAGAAGGAGTTTGGCTTTGGAAGGGTAGGAGAAGAAAGGTGTTTTTCAGGAAGGTTTGAGAAAGGATTTTTATCTATGCTAAGTTCAAAGTCCTTTGAAAGACATGAGAATGAGGAATTAGCAGCCATTAGGAAACCCTTGTCATAAGAGGGCTATTTGTGGCTGGATTTTTTTTTTGATAAGACAAGGTGTGGGGATAACAAGATTTAAGGGAACAAATGAGCAAAAGCAAGGGCTTTTTGAAATAATAAGATGTGATTAATTTCAATTTTGGGATGAGTCATCTTTCCTTTTAGGATAAGACAAATTTCTAATATAGATAGAGAAAAATGTGGCGTATGCTGACAGAATAAAAAATGCATATTTACGATATTAACCTGAGATATGGGACCAGGTCTCTCTCTTTCTTGAGTAAATCCTCAACTTTACACATTTCACATTTGTTCTCCTCCAAAGTTGTTGTAACACCCCATATTTTTAGGACAGAATTTAAACCGTTGTTTCTATATGTATAAAGTTGAATTCAATTATTTCTATATAAAAAAAGTGTCATGATCATTATCCTAGTGTGAAAAGTGCACTTTAGGGAAAGAATATTCATATTAAACACTTAAAGTCAAGTGGAGTTGAGAACTTTCATTATCGACCAAATTTTGGAATTTGATTCTACAAGGTTCAACTTTGAATATATATAACTTCTGAAATATGTGTAACTTTGGTGCTCAAGATCCACCAAATTATATATAAATGTGTCCTCTTTCCAACACATTCAATTTTTTCTTAATTTGATACCCGAGCAAAAAGCAATGAGCATTTTCGTGAGGAGGCAGTAAGGGTCCGCGATAGCAATGTGACACGAAGCTCGTCGTGGAGATTACTCTCCGCGATGCGCCAATACTTTAAATTCAATTTTTTTTTGGTTTTTTGACTTGGGAGGAGGGGTATTGATGTCCTTTTACTTACAAACAACCCCTAAACACTATATTGACCTATTTCTATCCATTTTTATGATACAACATCGATTATTTCACTCTTAAAAATCCTCTCTCTCAAGTACCCCTTATCAAGTCAAGACTAGAGTTCAAGGAGGTGGTTATATAGGGTCCTAAGGGTCAAATTTCCTTAAGTTCTCATTGTTATCAAGGTATGTGGGACTATTCTAAATCTCATAGGCGTAAGTTTATTGTTTTACAAGCTTTAAAGATATATAATTATGCATATGCAATGGGTTTTGAAATCATTGAAAAGCATACATTGGGGACCCATTTTATGATAAAATCTTGTATAATCTATGCGGGTTTTCCCTAAACTTGAATTATAATCGTGTATATGCATGTTATGAGTTTTGAAAATTTATATGAGAGCATGATTTACAAAATTCCCCCTCTTGTTATGAAATTCATTTTCTTAACATGTTGTGGTTGTTTATACGAATGGTTGAAAGCTTGAGTTTAAATGTTTTACTATCATTTATAGATTTGCAATTCTTTATGATCCAATGAGAGAGTGCTTTATTAATTTATAAATGCTCTTTTGTCCTAATGAAGGATTGCATGTGTTTTATGTAAGAACTGACCACCCCATGTTAAAGTATTGAAAGAGAGTGTTTTGCATAAGTTCATCTACTTTTGAAATAACAACCCTCTTAAAGTGTTTAAATGTTTTGGTGGTCCAATAACATGTTTTAAATAAAAAGACTAAGACGTGATATGATATGGCTTATATGAATTCCAAGTTTTGGTATGACGATACCAAATCAGATATATGCCATGAAAAATTCATAACAGAACATACCATAGACTTTTTCAAATTTTAAATCATGATTTCAAAAAATGCATGTTTTAAAAAGGCTAAAAATGGGCTCTAAAAGAGAGAGATGGTTATCCGAAGAAGGAATGAGTTCAGATAACTCATTGTTCAAAATCATGTTTTGCCTATACAGGTTTTATTATATCCCAATATAGGGACTATACGTTAGCCTTGTGCCTCTTCGGCCTATTAAAATCAGAAACTCCAGCCCTTGCGGCAAACTTGGGTTGGGGGCTTGGCCGCCGATTCAAGGGCGGATCCCATAGAGCCTGTGGGATACTTTTCAAAAATGTAGGGTGTACCATCTAGCTCAAAAGTAAAATAAAGAGTTGAGTCGATGTTTTACCGAAATGGATGAAGTTTTTCATATTATGCCCATGTGTTTTCATTTACCTTATGCTAACGTGTTTTATGAAATGCTCTCACTTATTTTATATAAAATATATATTATTTTTTTGGATTGTTCTACATACCAATACTTTTTTGAGTATTGATCCCCTTACTACAGGTTCTGAGGCTCAGTCCCGGAGTTCAGCTCAAAAGTAGATTATTCCTAAACAACCAAAGTTGGTAAGCCTCTTTTACACCGGAAAGGATTCTATCCATATGTAGTCTTAGAAAGTTTTATGGTTTGACTGGGGGTCATATTCTCGTTAAGTCAGACTAGTTTTTTTTGTTCTGTAGAGGCTTCGTAGACTGGTATAGAATGGATTTAGGTTTTCTTATAGATTAATGTCCTGAATTATTAAATTTGATTATGGAATTATCATGTTTCAGTTATTTTCCACACTGTATTTCTTATTAGTTATACTTATGATAGTATTCTAAGGAGGCCTCTCGGGACATCGTGGTTCAGGATGCTCATCGCGGCCAGAGCCTCAGCTTGGGTCGTGACAATTATTTCCATGGGTGAATACCTACAAAGGTATGGTACTGTGTTAGACCAATAAGTACATACTTTATCAAGGATACCTGTCTCCTGATCATAGCCATTTTTAGGAAGAAAAATTAATTCATCTAGTAGGTCAGGTCATTTTGAGTAACCTCAAACCCAACATGTTCTTCATAAATTATTCCTTGTGAAGAGCCTTAGTGAATATGTTTGTTATTTGATCTTCAGTCTTGCAAAACTTCATGCAAATAGCTCTTTTCTCAACATTGTCTCTCAAAAAGTGATGTCTCATATCAATATGCTTGGTCCTCCCATGTTGTACTAGATTCTTAGCCATGTTGAGAGAATTTATGTTGCCACACATCAAATGGATAGTGTCTGAGAAAATTTGAAAGTCCTTAAGTTGTTGTTTAATCTATAACAATTGAGCACAACAAGAAGGTACAACCATATACTCAGCTTCAGCAGTAGATAAAGAAACTGAATTCTACTTCTTAGAACTCCAAGAGATTAAGGAAGAACCCCACAAATGAGTCATTCCTGAGGTACTTTTTCTATCTACTAGATATCCAGCATAATCAACATTAGCATATCCTAGCATATCAAAACAATCTATAAAAGGATAGTACAGGATTAGGTCCTTTATTGCTTTCAGATACAGGAGAACTCTTTTTGCAATTTTCAAATGAGACTCCTTAGGACATCTGAAATCTTTCACACATTCCCACACTAAACATAATATCTGGCCTACTTACAGTGAGAGATATAGTAGATCCAATAATACATCTACACATGGTCTCATTAACTAAGGGACCAAATTCATCATTATCCAACTTAGAACTGGTTCTAATTGGAGCTTCAATTGGTTTGGCATCTCCTATGTTGTATTTTTCAATAGATCATTGATGTACTTCTCTTGACAGATCATTGTCCGTTGAGAAGTTTGATTGATCTACAAACCTAGGAAGAAACTTAGTTCACCCACCATGCTCATTTCAAATTCTCTCCCCATTAGCTTTACAAACTCTTCACATAGGGATTCAAAAGTATCTCCAAAGATTATATCATCGATATATATCTGAACAATCAGTAAGCTGCTACCTATGGACTTTAGAAAGAGAGTATTGTCAAATTTTCCCTCTTTTAAATCTATTTCCTAGAAGAAACTTTGAAATTCTCTCATACTAAGCCCTAGGTGATTGCTTCAACCTATACAGAGCTTTGTCCAATTTGAGTACATAATGAGGAAAATTTGCATATTCAAAACATAGAGGTTGTTTGACATAAACTTCTTTCTTCAAGTTTTCATTTAGACAAGCACTTTTGATATCCATTAGGAAGAGTTTCAACCCCATATAGGCAGCAAAAGCAATAAGAATCCTAATAGCCTCTATCCTTGCTACAGGGTAAATGTTTCATTATAAACAATTCCTTCCTCGTACTTATTGCCTTGAATGACTAATCTTGCTTTATTTCTATTGATAGTTCCTTGTTCATCCTGTTTGTTTCTGTATACCCATTTAGTCCCGAGAATTGTTCTATCAACAAGTCTGTGGACCAGGTTCCAGACTTTACTTTTTCTAAATTGTTGAAGCACTTTCTGCATTGCATTAATCCAGCCAGCATCCTTCAAAGCTTCTTTCATATTTTTAGGCTCAATTTAGGATAGAAATACTAAGAATGACATGAAATTCCTGGCTTGAGCTCTTGTTTGGACTCAGATTCCAAAGGTGTAGTTAGATTCTCATGTGAATGAGAAGATTTGTGCCTCCAGTTTGACCTTCTGAGATTAGTTCCACTGGGACCAGGTCCTTGTGATTTTTTTTCCAGACCCTTCTTGTTGTTCTTCAACTGGAACTGGGTTCTATGACTGTGATCTTGGATCACCATCACTTTTTTCAATCTCATCTGCATCATTTAGTCCTTGACCATTATCTTCATCAATGTCATCCTTTGAACAGGAATGAGTTCTTCTATTTTTAAATATTCACCATCAACTGGATTTATTAGCTTTCTTGATTCCTCAAAGACCACATGCACACTTTCTTTAACACACAAAGTTCTTTTGTTAAAAATGCTTTGTTGTTGAAGAATAGCCCACCAATACTGCTTCATTACTTTTGAGTCAAACTTTCCTAGATCATTCTTCCCATTATTTTGAATAAAGCATTTGCACCCAAAAGGGCTGAAGTAGTCAAGCTTAGGTTTTCTATTGAACATAAGCTCATAAGCGATCTTGTTCAGGAGTGATATAATCAAGAACCTATTTGTCACATTGCAAGTAGTATTTACAGCTTTAGCCCAAAAGTTCTTTAGAAGCCCATTATTAATTAGCATGGTCCTGGCAATCTCTATGGGGGTTCTGTTCTTTCTTTCAACTACTATTTTTTTATGAGGAGTCCTTAGAGCAGAGAAGTTATGACTGATTCCATTTTCAGCATAAAATCCTGCAACTTGGGAGTTCTCAAATTCAGTTCTATGATCAGATCTATATTGAGCAATCTTACAATTTAACTTCAGTTGAATTTGCTTGGCAAAAGTAACCAGAACCTTAAAGGTTTCATTCTTTGTTCTCAAGAATATTTTCCAGGTGAACCTTGAGTAGTCATTCACAATCATAAACACATACTTCTTTTCTCCTCTACTTTGGACTTTAATAGGTAAATATAGATCCACATGCAGCATCTCAAGAAGTCTAAAAGTACTCACCTTCTTCTTCAACTTAAAGGAAGACCTAGTTTGTTTGCCCTTAACACAGGCATTACTAACCTTGTTGACAGGAAATTTTAGCTTTGGCATACCACAGGTCAGGTCCTTTGAAATCAACTTGTTCAACAAAGAGGAACTTATATATCCCATCCTTCTATGTCATAAATCAATATCTTCACTTTGAAAACTTAAGCAAGTTAATTCCACATCATCCAGAAACTCCAAATCAGTCGCATACATATTGTTGATCCTCTTTCTTTGAGAATAACACTTTCAAACTTCAAGCTTGACACAGTACATCCATCAGCAGAGAATTTGACCTCACTACCTTGTCATATATTTGAGAAATACTTAGAAGACTGTACTTTAGGCCATTCACATAGTACACACCTATTGCTTGATCTAGTAATCTTCCAATCTTTCCTACACCATAATATAACCCTTTTTACTATTTTCAAAAGAGATACCTCCACCTTGAAGTGTTTTGAGAGAAAGAAAGTAGTCAGTCTTCCCTATTATATGCTTTGAACATCCACTATACATAAACCAGTTATGACTACATTGTCCTCCCTCTACCTGCGAACACAGTCATTTTTTAGATTTGGAACCCCTTTGAGTTTGAGTTTCCAATAGAAAGACAAAGGTGTGATCAAATCTTTCTTGGACCATCTAGGTAGAGAGTTTCTCTTCTTCACATTTTTCAAGGATATAAAACCCTTAGGGTAATAATTCTCCTATTGCATGTATTCAGTATTGCTCATTCTGGCTGTAAACCAATACTGACAATTTTCTTTCAAATGTCCATCTCTTAAACAATGAGTACATAGAGGTTTGTGGATCTTATTTCTAATGCCATAAATAGCTTTCCCTTGAGACCCAAGTGATTGGGTTTTATACTGATATATAAGCCATTTACCATTATTGACACTTTGACCAGTTAAATTAGAAAGGATATGAGAAGATGTGGTCCATTTTATTGATTTGTTAAGTTCTTCCCTTATACAACCAGGTCCCTTTCTAGTTCTTTATTCTTATGGGGGCAGTCATAAAGTGCGTTTGAGAATCCCTTAATTTTTGTTCAAGTTTAATCTAAAGCCTTTAAGCTTCTTTCTTCCCTTTATCATCAAAATCATGTACTTTCTCCAATTGACTCATCATACTCAGATTCACATATTTCAACTTAGAAAATTATTCCTCTATTTTAGATATTTGGAGAGTTAAACAATTAATTCAAGCTCTTGATCCTCTACTTTATCTTTTAGAGCATTTTTCCCAGTGATCAGTTTACACACAGAATCAATTATCACATTTCAAGCTTCTTTATCTTTCTAGAAAAGTAGTTATCTAAATTTTTCTTAATGTCGGAGAAAGTTACCTAATTTTGTTCTTCTTCATCTTCAGTGTTTGACAAGAAAGAAAACAAGGAATCATAGGTAACTTCACACTCCTCTTGTAATACCCCAAAGTTTCCTAGCTAATTTCGTCCCAAGAATGTCTAGTACTAGCTTCTAAATTGAATTATTACTATTCCATGAGGAATTTTCAAGATTTTTACTTTTTCTCATGCGGTAAATTCAATAAGCTTTTCATCGATATAAGATTCACCCAAATCTGATAACCGGGTCAGAAGTTACGACTATTTCAAGTTCCCATCATAAAACAGTGCCATATTAGTCAATGGCGTGCCGCACCACAAGAGAAAATGGCATTTGGAAAATTCCAGTAGGGGTCCGCGATTATGGCGCATCACGTCAGGGCTCAAATTTAGAATTGTCCTTTTTTCAGTATCTCAACGTGATGCCTCCGCGTCGCGCCAAACTTCCAGGTCGCAAACGAAGTGGCAACATGATGGTTCCGCATAGTGCCATTGCCCAGTTTCCTAATTGTCAAATTCCAGTGACATGGCGTGATAGAGCCGCGTCGCGCCAAGGGTCCAGTTTGTGATTTTTTTTTACAATTTAAAAGACGCGTTCAAGGGTTAAAAGGGTCAATTTTCCATCCCTATTTAAACCCAATAACACGTGATTTAGCCATTCTTCACCCAAAATACACTAGTTTCTCTCAAGTTTCTCTCAAGAACAAGCTAGGGTTTCTATTGGGGATTCAAATTCAAGAAGGTTTCACCGTTAATCTTCACGAAATCACGAACTAAGGTATGCACAGTGTTCATTCATGGATTCCTTTCATCCATGAAGACCAAGAATCCTCTTTTGAATTACCTACATGATATCTATGTGGTGAATTGATTATGTTCATGTTGCTATGTTTATATGACTACCAAGATCGAATCTTTACCATGTTTTTCATAAAATCATGTTAGTTTTAGGGTTGAAATCTATGCAATGAAGTTAAATTGTGTAATCATAATATATTTGATTTATGATCATACCTATGCATTAAATGGAAATTGCAAGGTGTTTCATAAATTTTCTAGTGTAGTGGAAATCATGTATAATGACTCAATTATGTCTTAAATGCTAAGTGTATGCAGTCTATTCATGTTTAACATGACTTACATATTACTGATTATGCATTATGCTTGTTCGATGGAATGTTCATGATACTAGAAGTATGTAAGAAAGCCATGATTATGTGCTCTCTTAATCATGTATTAATTTAAGGCAGTCAAGTGCCTCATAAAATATTCCCCAACTATTATATGATGAATTGTGGACTCTAGTCATATGTTCAAGAGTGTCGAATTATGTCAGTTTCCTTCTATTGAGTCCTAGGGGTACTTGTACCCGAATAATATAGTTGTGTGCCTAGATCCATGTCATATTTCCATGATATTCTCAATCAAGCCATGTTCAGTAGATTTCAGTCAGTGTCACGACTCAGGAAATCTCAGTAATCTCATGAACTTAGTCAGACTAACAGGATTCAGTAGTATTCTGTCAGTCAACGGAATCCAGTAACTCAGTAACTCAGTTCAGTTAATCATGTTCAGAGTTTATTCAAATGTGAGTAGGAATTAGCACCAAGTGAACCTAAGGATGGGAACACACACTGTCAGATGAGAGTGTGATTCTTAAAAGTCATCATTGCATTCCAGAACGATGTAGCTAGCATAGGTTTAGACATCAACACTATTCGATGAGGGTTGATGAGGTAGATAAACACTGCCAGATAAGGGTCCCACCATTCTCATTTAAGGGACACTATCAGATGAGGGTCACCCACAACTTGTCTTTACCAGTGGCGTGGTATTGACACCCTTCTAATTGGGGTTACATATTGGAACCCAACCCAGCCATAATGGCGTATTAGGGGCATGTCGGTTAGATAACTACTTCCCACAGTTTTAAAATCAATCTCAGTAAAAGAACTCAGATAGTTCTTCAGATTTTAGGACTGTCAGATACAGTCAACTCAGATGCAATACGAAACTCAGCTAGTTCCATCAGGTTCAGGACTGTCAGATACAGTCACCCATGTTATCAGATATATCAGTAAACTTATGTTATCAGAACTCAGACTCATTAATCATGTTTTCACGATCACACTTATAGTTATTATGTGTTCATGCATACATTCTTACGTTCATTTTAGTCAGCCAGTTAGTATAGTTCATGCAAATGAATCCCATGCATTCAGCCTACCTCACATGCATACCAGTACATTCAAAGTACTGACGCATTTGCGCTATGGTGTGTTATACCATAGGTTCAGAAGCACGAGCTCCAGAGCATCAGTAGCATCCCAGTTTTTGCGGTCAGAGTTAGCGGTGAGTCCTCATCCTTCGAGGACATGATCATTACTTTATGTTATTATTTATTTCAGCTTAGTTTTGCTAGACGGAGTTAGTTGGAGACATGTTCCTTCAACTCCATATTCAGACAATATTTAGAGGCTTTCAGATTTGATTCAGACTTCAGTTGTTTTCAGTTTTGTTTTGGTATCGATATACCACACTATTCAGACATTATTATTTCATTTATGATTTAGTTTGAACTTATGGCCTTACAACCTTTATTTCCTTATTTATTTAGTATATTATGCAGTGTATAGATACAGATATCAGTCATGGGTTAGCTTGTGGTCCTTTGGGGTCATAAGCACCGTGTAGCATTTCGGGTACCAGATTCGAGGTGTTACACCTCTATAGCCAACATAGACACATCTTCTATCTTTTCAACTTCATCAGATTCACTGGAGGAATCTTTCCACACTATTAGGGTCTACTTCACTACATAATCAGCTGCAGCCTTTCTTCTTGATTTTATGGGGACCTGGTCCCTTGTTCTTTCCTTTGTTACTTCTAATCTTGAGATATTCTTGATAATTCATTTTGTTCATTGGACAGTCCTTAATGAAATGTTCAGAACTTCCACATTTCTGACAAACTTCAACAGTACTATCCTTTTTGTTGTTACTTCTTATCCTTTGAAACTGACCACTTTTCTTCACAGCTCTAACAATTTTTTTTACCAAATATGCAATATCAGTATTTTTTCACTTGAATTAGATTTTGAAGCCTTCAATGCCATAGATTTTTTCGTTTTTGCTTCCTTTTTCTCTTGTTCTTTGTGCTTCTTGAGCTCATGAGTCTTTTGATTACCAATGAGTTCATCTATAGTGAAAGTCTTCAGGTTTCTTGCCTCAGTATTAGCATCCACTTAGCTTTCCATGACTTAGGAAGAAGACCTATAATTTTTATCACTTACTTATACAAAGGAATCAGTTCTTCTAAGCAGTGCAACTCATTTGTGATAGAAGTGAATCTTGTATGTATTTGCTGAATTACCTCTCCTTTTTTCATAGTAAAGGTTTTATACTGAGTAATCAATATGTCAACTTTAGAATACATCATATCTGTGGTGCCTTTAGAAGCAGTCCTCAAGCAATCCCAGATCTTCTTAGCATTTTCACAAGCAGAGATCCTGTTATATTCATCAAGTCCTAGGTCATAGGCAAGTAATTTCTTTGCCTTATAATTTTTCTTAACTTTCTTTCGATCTTCATCATCAAATTCTCTCCTAGTTTTGACAACCATCCTTGCTATATCTCCTTCTTTCACTTTTCTAAACATGAGGACCATCAAGTGTTACATCCATCAGCTCACTGTCGTCGGCCATAATGAAGTCATACATCCTAGTTTTCTACCACCCATAGTACTACCCATTAAAGCAAATGGTCTAGTGGTAGATTGTCCTTCTTCTAGATTAGGTGGAGCAGTCATGATTAATAAATTATGCTAAGTATGAACCTTTTAGAGTATCCTTGCTCTGATATCAATTGTTGAAACATGAAGGGTTGCACCCACTATGAGGGACCAGGTCCCTTAGATTCAAACACAGGCAATCAAACAGTAAAGTAGTAGGAAATTAAAGAACACAATGATTTAACGTGGAAACCTCCTTGTCCAAGGGAGGAAAAACCACGACTTGCCCTCAAAAGCACTCAACAATCCACTATAATCAAATTCTTGATTACAGACTCAATGGGAACTTAACTCTAAGCTCACCAGTTTGCAATAACTCTATTACAAATCTACCTTGGTAACTCTGCCAAGAACTCACCTCAATATTGATTAACTCTAACCAATATCAAACCCAGGCAACTCTACCTAAGAACTCTCAATAACATAAAGAAAATGTATTACTCTTATAACACGAGTAATTCAATTATAGACCAAGACAGATATTCTCTCAGAATACGAAAGATTGGGACTTGAGCAATATTTATGTTTTCACCGATTTCTCTCTTTGAACAATCTGATTGCAAAAACCAATGAATTGAGGAGCATTCTTTTCTATTGATAGTTGGATAATGATTAGGATAGAAATATAATTAGGCCAAGTGTCCTAAAAGGTACAATCTCACCTGCGCAGTTTGTTACACTAATAGACAAAACTGCACAAGATAGTGACAGTTGTACTGAATTTCCTGGGGACCTGGTCCCTTGATGTCAGTTGATCATCATCAAAACAATATATAGCACCAAGCAACCAACTAACCCTGTTAGGCTTGTGTTGACACATTATTATACTGTTAAGTGAATAATTATTACCTACTAAATTAAATAATTATACTATTTAATTAATTATGCATATAAGATGCAATGGTTATGGTAGATATTATACAATTGAATAGATAAGTCAAAGATGCAATGGTACCCCGTGAATAAATTATGAAAAGCAAAATCGCATTCGCATATCATATATTGCTTATATTATCATGCAAAACATGATATGAGATTCTTTGGGGAATGGACGTTTGCATACACGAGGTAATGTGAAAACTAGCATATGCACATAGTAAAAATAAGATACAGTATAATAATATGTAAAGTAGGTTTTCTAAAAGTGATAATATACCTCATACAATAACCTAAAATAGGCCAAATTGTTGGTTCAAAACTCTTTTTTTTTTTCTTGCTATTTTTTATAATTTATATAAATACATAAACTTAAGAGTTATAAATATATATAATTTCTTATTTTTTAAAATATTTCATAAAATTACATATTTCTTCTTTTCTTCTTAATACATATTAAATAAGGAAGTAACATATTCTCATTTATTTAGGAGAGTAAATCATGAGAGATAATCTCTTAAAAATCTAAAACTAAAAAAAAAGTTATATTGAAAAATTTCGATTGGGTCTTATTATTTACAATTTACAATTTGGTTTAATTTTTTTCACCTTTATTAATCTTTTTTTCTTTAAAATTTTGAAAGCTTTACGATGTGTTTTAGGTTGACAAGCATTCATACTCTTTTCAAAAATCTTCATACTGTAGAAGCTAAAGAATCTCATAGTTTTTGGAGAACCATGACAATGATGATGACCACTGCAATGGCATTACCCTTCCGTCGACTGCTTATCAACCCTTTAAGACAATACTCATTAAGAGAAAAAGGAGAAATTGAGAAATGTTGCTAGGTTTTTAATGAGAACGATGGCAAAGGCAACAATGGCGGTGGAGGAGTTGGTATATTTGACTGCTTTTCAGTGAAGATTTGAGAGAGTTAACGGGTAGTGGTGAATATGGAGAAGATCACTTCATTAAAATAAATTTCATGATACATACGAATGTATCACTATGCATATGTATCATAGTAAAAAAGAATATATTTTTTTATTCATGATACATATAATGTACTTGCATGCTAATATATCACAGTCTCCTAATTCATATATAATATAAAATTTATTAGTATTTGTTCATTAAACATGTGAATGTATCTCTGTGCATATGTATTATAGTAAAAAGAATGTAAATTTTGTTCATGATACATATGAAGTACTTGCATGTGTGCATATTCATTATAATACAAAAGAATATATTTTTTTAATTCATGATACATGTGGATTATTTACATACTAATGTAACAAAATTATCAATTTTTAATGTATACAGTAGATTAGTACGTGTTTATAATACATATGAACATCTATTCACTCAATTATATTGTTCTTGATATCAAAGTCCATCAATTTTCATCAAATGAATCACTGCATCAACCACAAGTATCAAATATACATGTATCAGGCATATGTATCAGTTAAACGTATTTGATACATATCAAAAACTTGTGTTTCCTTCCCATAATTTAAGGATGATACATACATTTGAAATCTAATATATGAGATATATGTATCATACATATGTATAAGAAAAATCAGCTACACACACACGTATATATACATATATATATATATATACGTGTGTGTGTGCGATATATGATAAGATCTAATGAAAAGTTTTAAATTTTAATCATTATTATATTTTAGATATTTTAGTGATTCTCTCCCATGATTTACTCTCCTAAATAACTGCAATTATGTTGCTTCCCTATTTAACTAACTAATTAGTTTAAAATGTATCAAAGACAATATGCATCAAGGCTTAAAATATGTACACAAAATGATATTTATGGAATTTTATGTAATTAGGCAAAATTGTGGTAAAAAATATTAGTAGTTCCTTAACTTATGAGATTTGTGTAAGTTATTATTTTTTTCCCTCTCGGTCCCCTAATTGTAGACACCTAATTTTATCCCTCTGAAGTCCAATTTTATCCATTTTTAGCTCACCACCCTCACCCATGCAATTTTTCCTCCACAAAATGACAAAAAATAACAATCCAACTAATTTTATCTTATCCTAACAACCTACCCAATCAAAATCTTCCACCTCCCTACCCACTCACATTTTTATCCTCACATAATACATTAACAACAAAAAGAAGGGGGACATCATCAGGGACCGACTCATTTTTTTGGTCATCATCCTTGCTAGTACATATTCACTAAAATACACACTTCACTCATTTTTGAACTCGGAAACTCACTGGAAATTCGAAGATACACACGAAAGGGAGAAAGAGATCAAGAGAGCGAGAGAGAGAGAGGTCGAGAGAGAGAGAACGGAAAGAGGAGAAAACGACGGGGGTGGTGTTTGACTGAAATCCGGTGGAGAAACCAGAAAACATCGAGAGACCGGTTCTTTTCCATGTTTTTTGTCGATATTTGCACCAGAATCGGCGCCATCGGGGGTACAGTTCGTCCGTTCAATGAGTTCAGTTAGAAATCCCCAAAAAATTTCTCCGTTTTTCGTTGGTTTCTAGCTAAATTTGGCTGAAAATAGTGAACCCAAAATTGGGGTAACGCAATCGGAGCTTTTTCAGTCTATTCCAACTAACTCCCATCTGACAGCGATAAAAAAATCAAACGGGTCAGTTGGTTCATTCGGTTCAATTCAAATTTTTGTTCGTTTGTTTGAGTTGGGGTTCGACGTTGAGGGTCCAGTTGGGTTGAGGTTCCGTTGCTCCGTGAATTCTGATCCACCACTGATTGTTTGGAATAAAATCAATGAGAAGGTCAACTCTACTCTTTCTCTCTTTTATTTGAACGTTCATGATATTTCGTGCTTCGAATCGAATATTCGTGTGTGGTT
>NC_061117.1:9522313-9550935 GCF_002878395.1 Capsicum annuum
ATTTTCATCTTTTGTCACTAGATTATAAAAACCCTTTCGAACCTTAAAATACATAATCTTTTTTGAAGTTAAAAAAAGGGTGTGACACTAATGACATGAACTCACAACCTTAGATCAAATCTCTGCAAACAATTAATCGGAAAAAAAGGTAAATAACATAAATTCCACTAGTTTGTTTTTAATTACCTTCTCTCCCGATTTTTTAAAATAAATTTTCTTTCTTTCAAATTTTAATTTTTCATATACATAATAAACGTTAATATACATAAGTATCTTATGTATTATAACTAACTTCCTTAACGATATTTAAGAAAATAAATCAGGTCTAATAATTATCCAAGATTGCACCTTATTAATGTGTGATTAATGAATCCCTTAAAATCAGTAACACATTTGAATTTCAAATTTGAAACGTCAAAACAAGGTAGCCAATCAAGCAACCTTAAATTTTGTATTTTCGATCAAAATTTTGTTATTTTGTCAAGCTCTATTTCTTCGAAAAAAAATCTGCAGAAGATGAGCATTCCAATACTGTTGAGGCATTTCGGTGTATTTCATCTCCTGTAATAATATAACTGGCAAATCAATATAAATTTAATATGCAACAAAACTTAAACAAAATTTTTCAATACTGATAAATATAGATGAGCAATGGCTAACATTCTTTCATATACATAAGTGTGATATGTGTATAGATTGAAACATCACAGTTTATCGAGTCTAATATAGTCCTATACAAAACTATAATATGTATATATATTATGTCAATACAGATAAGCAATTGCTTAGG
The DNA here is from genome assembly GCF_002878395.1 of Capsicum annuum. Lineage (NCBI taxonomy): Eukaryota > Viridiplantae > Streptophyta > Magnoliopsida > Solanales > Solanaceae > Capsicum > Capsicum annuum. Next base: position 9,523,104 of record NC_061117.1, read on the forward strand.
TATTCTATATACATAACATAGTTCAAAATAAGCAGTTTGTATGACATACATATATACATAACTTTGTTTGTATGTGAGTTTGGAATAAAAGAACCCAACGGTGTTTAGGTCAAACATATACATAACAAAGTTATGTATGTGGTTTAAAATAAAACAACTCACCAGTTTGTATGGCATACATATACATAACTCTGGTATGTAGATGGTTTTGAAATATACCAACCCAGCAGCGTCTATGTTAAACATATACATAACATAGTTATGTATATGGTGTGACATAAAAAATTTCAGCAATATCAAACATCATATATACACATACCTATGCTATGTATTATATTATTAATGTCTTCACTATTTTTGCTCTTGGATTAACTCTTTATCCATCAAAAGAAAGTCTCACAAACAAAGAAGACAAAGTCGTTTTCTGTGCACACAAACAAAATAGTTCCTTGACAAATCATAGAATAGAGCTTATTTTTATTCAAAAAATGATGAACAATCCAAAAATAGCATCCAATCGGTTCAAGATTTAAGACCACAGAAGAGGTCAAAAACAATATAGACCAACTAAAAGAATTGAGTTTACTCATTATAAGAACACATGGGAAAGAACTAGTTAAATCCGAGAAATTAATTCGGGAGGATCCGTTATTGTTAACGTAATCGTAAAAGTTTTTGTTGTCATCGTTGGAAAGAAAGTTGTTGAAGAGAGGTTGTTCATGGGATTTTCTAGAGAGAAATGAGGGGTTAGTTGATGAAGGGGGCAAGGAAGAGAGCGCATTTGGAGATGGCCAATTAAGGATTGGAGAAGGAGATTGTCAAAATTTGGAGGCGGTAAATTAAGTATTTTTGTAAATTCAAAATTTGAAAATGCTTGATTGAGTTTCCTTGATTTTAGGCACTCTTTGAGGAGATTAAGCATAAGAAAAGGATAGATGAGATATGTATATAAAGTCTGGAGAAAGAAAGTATCAAAAAGGAATTTTTGTAATTACTTTTGGTAATTGATATCTTATGTATTAATAAGAACTTAAGTTATAGATTTAAGTAATTTCTCTAAAAAAAAAAAAAAAAGAAGGATGGGCCAATGACCTAAATTTACGAAATTCAGTTGTAAGCCTTTGAGGGCATTTGTTTGGGCTTAATTATCTATAAAACTATTTGGAATCCATTTGAAAGATAATCATCATTTACTATCTTCTTTTAATAGCTTCTATATGCCTAAAATGAAATGTGTTATTCAAATTAGAGAAAAGACATCAAAAATTTCTAAATTTATTCGCCTAATTTACTTTAACCCTTTAACTTTATTGATATTTGTATATCCTCTTCTCCCCAAACAACTTTCAGGTGGATTAAATACCACCTCTAATGCTAACGTGACATAAAAGAAAAAGCATGTATTTTAAAGAAAATAACAAATGTATGTCCCACTATACATACAAAGAAAAATATTCCCATACCCAACTTCGTTTATTCTTCCAATCCCCCCACCCCCACCCACTCCACTCCCTTTGTTCTTCGTTCTTCTGTAAACATCCTACAGTCCCTTTTCTCCAATAAAAAAAAAATCTACCACTTCGTTTCTCCTTCTTCAAACTTACCTTCACCCCTTCTACACTTAAATCCTCATATATTTTTTTTCTTTTTTAAAGCTTTTTTCATTCTTCACGATAAACTAAAGAGCATAAAATCATCAAAACTTTGTTCCTATTAGAATTTAAATTTTCGTCAAACAAAAAAATCACATTAACATATCTTATGATTTCAAGAATTAATTAGTGTTGGATTTTATGATAATTAGAACTTTCACTACAAAAAAAGGCCAAATTGCAGGGGTTAATTTTATGATTTGCGGGGGTTCAAAATGTAATTACGACGGTTCTCAAAACCTCCAGAATACGAGCCGTCACAAATGATTTGCTGCGATTTTTTTCCGACTCCAATAATTATTTTGCAGCGGTTATTGACCCCCGTAATTCAAAATTTAATTCTTTTTATAATAAATTTTTATTTAAAACTTGCGGGGGTTTAAACCTCCGCAATTATTTTTTTTTAAATTTAGTATGGCCCATCAATTTTCAATATCTAGATTTTAATTTTAGCTCAAATTTAATTGTTCATTTAGGCATAACCTACAATCCAATATTTATTGAATTCATATATCATTAATACAACCGAGTAATTAAACATTGTAATTGACAAGCATATCAAAACTACATTGAACATTAAACTTCAAAATTAAATTTTCAATATTAACATCTTCAAACTCTAAATTTTCAACATTAACTAGTATCTTCAAACTACAAAATCAAATTTAAACAAAAAACCTTCAATATTCTAAGATTCACTCCAACCATACAATTACATCATCATAAATGAATATCCAAGACAAATGCAACGAAATCAAAGATTGTCATTAGGATCATTATCATTACGTGATCTCCTTGCATCCATAAGTGAAATGGGTCCACTAGCCGCATCACTTGGCTACATAAAAATGCAAAGTATAAGAACAAATCGATAAACTTTCAGTCCTTATTATAAAGAAGAAGTTATATGAACACCATGCTTTAACAATAAGTTTTTTTTTTCACTAGTGAAAAGTAATTGTAGCTTATCAACTACCAATAGAATTTTTATTGCATCACTGTTCTATTTGAAGATATTAAAAGCTGCATCACTGTCCTATTTTAAATCATAGATCATATTCTTCAACTTTTTTAATATGACATAGGAGTTCAGTCAACTAGGAAAACATACCAATCGAGCAATAGTCCAGGAACCTATTCAATAACATAAATGAGACATAACATCCTCAGTGAAATTTCCCCGGTCTCTATGCTGTAAGTGCTCCTAATGTGTCACCAATAATCTTTGCATGAGCAATATCTCTAACAACAATATTCCTTTTATAAATTTGCTGAAGCAAAGCTTAATGAATTTCATACAGAGCTATCTCTGTTTCAGGCACATAACCAGCTAATTTCGACTATTTTTTCATTCCTCATGCCTTGTTACAAGTGGATCAGATGCCTTAAACTCATAGCTTGTTGTTTTGTAGGTATGAAAATTTTCAAACTCTCTAACTAGGGTCTGAATTAACAGCATTCTTAATAAATATTCAAAGAAGGTGGAATTAGTCCATATTCTCATGAACTCCAGTGTCAATAATTTATATGTTGTTGAATGTAATTGGTTATTTCATAAATTACATTTTACTATTTAATAGTACATAAATTTTACAAATATTTGTATCCAAGTTTTCTATAACTAATTCACTCTACCACCATTTTTTGTTTCTCTTTTAGCTCATTAGCTCTCATATATACTTGTACACACACTTTTTACTTAATCACATGCAGTAAGATTTTATTTTCTGCTAGCTAGATAGACAATTCAAAAATCAAAAGCTTGCAATGTTAAGAGGAGGGATGATGATTATGGGAGTTAAAGCTTCTGATTTTTGGACTACAGCTCTTCACTTTAGTGGACAGACACCTATGAAGAAAATCAATGTTGTTTTCCAGCCAACAATAATTCACATAAGAAACAACTTTACACAATAACGCAGCTAACATCTCTGCTGATCATATTAAGGTTATGGATGGGGTAGAACTGAACAGTCATGTTGGTGAAGTCAATGCCAGAACTGATAAGGTAAGGACACAACAGAACAAATGGCCTCAAAAAAGAAGTAACAAGAACTTTACTTACTGCTGTGGGAGAAACCATTTAAGGAGAATCAAAGAGCCCCGCAAATTATTCTGGTATCGTTCCTTCTTTCATTATCATATATGCCTCAAAGCATTCATTATCTGATTGTGAGAATTCATCATTTGAGCAAAGTTTTCTCGACATTGAAACGAATAAGAACCTCCACTACTTTAAGAACTTGTACCACTAAAATGAGGTCTATCTTGTTTAAAAACTCTAATAGGAACAGCTCCTAATCCCAAGCATCTCATCCTTCCAGAGTGCTCTGGTCCTAGAACCTTACCAACAGCATCGTTTGGCGAAACTTGACTCATCTATGGTACTTTGGGTCAATCCTGACTCAATTTTTTCCTGCATATAGAAAATGTGTTGTCAAAATAAATTAAAAATAGAAATTTATTTGGCATACCGTGGTTGATTACTCTAAAGAATTTATGTCACATAAGAATAACTCACACATATTTCTTTTGTCGCTTCATTAAGATATACTCCATCTTGATTCTTATGAGTAGCAATGTACATTTGTGCTTGTCCAGGCCATTGTCCTGTCTCGGGCATCTATAAATTAAAAAACATAATCAAAATAATTTACTACGTAGGAATAATTACATTCGAGGTTAATTCACTCACCATTTCAGCGCTTCTTGTAGCATTGGCTTTGGAGCCACCAGTGTGTGGAATTGTCCGTTTCTGTCGATTTTCACGGTTCCTTTGACGCATTTTCTTACAAAAATATATTTAAACCTCAATTAGAAAAAAATAATTATACAACTATAAAGAAATTCATTTACATAAATACCTTTGTTAATTCTTTAAAATTGTATTCAATAAAAGAAACTCATTGATCCGGTGGCATCCCATCAAGCACCTTATCCAAAATCTGAGCTTTACTTTTAAGTGGATCATCAACTTTATTCCACGTGTTAATCTTATTTGCAGCCCACTTTTTTTCAATAGATAAAGAAACATGTCATCGAACAATTGATTCGGCTGTGTTAAAGAAGAATTTGGGCTTCAAAATGAAAATTTTTGTTAGCTTTTTTACAACATGCAAATATAAAATTCAACAACAAAATTAACCAATGGTATAGTCATCAGATTTTAGAGCAAATACCTTTATAATATGTTCGAAGACGCGGTTAAAGTATGTTATAGGTAAACTCGACCATTTCTCAAAGTTGATTGGAAATAAAGAGCAGTCACACGCTAATATTCCACAAAAGCGCGAAAGTAGGCTACGTGCTTCCCCAAATGGTTCATCATAAACATCAAACTTAACCACAATACATTCTTCACCAGTTAAATTCAGTACTTCCATAGCTTTCACTTTGATTTTCTTGACATTATTTCTTGAATTTGTTATAAGAAAAAAGATTGGGTGAAGCTATGAGAGACATTAAATTGGCTTAGAAAGGTTTGTTGAATATATATTGATAGTATGAAGTATTTACCTATTGTGTCTATGACCCAATGCATATTCGATTCACGTCTAGAACGTTTTTGGGGTGCAGCCTCATCTGTTGGAGCTGGTTTTGATGAGTCCTGAGTTGTTGGAGTTGAATGTGATATAGAATGAACTGACTGAGATGACTATGATGAGTCTTGATTTTCCAGACGAAGATGTGATGTAGAGTGAACTGATCGAGATAGTTGTGATAAGTTCCGACCAACTGGATATGATGTGATGAGTCTCGACCCACAGAAAATGGCTGTGATGAGTCCCGACCAACAGGAGCTGGCTGTGATAAGTCCCGACCAACAGGAGATAGCTCCACTGAGTCCCAATCAATAGAAGATGGATGTGATGTCAAGTGAACTGACAGAGATGGTTGTGATTCAGGGAAAATTGTCGAACCCGGATGTGAAGTGTCCTGATCTATAGAAGTTGGATGGGATGCTGAATAAACTGGTCGAGATGTTTGTGGAGCATGCTGAATTGGTGGAGACAAATTTGTTTTTTCCAGAAAAATAGGTGTTGATTCAGTACCTTGTGATGTAGATTCCAACGGACCTAGTTTTTTCTTTTTCGGTAACTGGTTGAACCTTGGCATATCTTCAGTAAACAATGTAGTGATTAGTAAGATGACATCTGGGAAGTTACACCTCACAGTAGTAACACTATAGCACAACTACAGTAGACTTCACTAACGCATATTAATTAAATAATTATAAGCAACAGTAGACTACTCATACTGGTTTTCTTGCTCTAGTAGAAGGTGTTGGAAGAAGATATATGAAGGTAGAGCTATGAAAGTAATTTGGGCTAAAACGCAAAGCTCTCAGACCTATACTAAAGTCCTTGAAAACTAAAGAATACAAAGGTGTTGCGCTTTTTCTCAGACCTATGAAGTATATGCTCTCTTCTGTCTTCTGTCTTGCATATGCTCAAAGCTCTCAGACCTATAAAGCATATGCTCTCTTCTGTCTTACGCTTTTTCTCTTTATTTTTTCCCTTTCCATTTATTGAGGAGCTCATAATCTATAGTGTGCAGTATGGAACAGCTAAACAAAGAACAAAACCCTACAGATCCTTTTTCATTAACTAAAATAAGTTATTTACAACATCATACTAGTGTAATCTCAAAAGTGGGGTCTAGGGAGGGAGGTGTATATGCAGCCTTACCCCTAACTTGTGAGGGTAGAGAGGTTGTTTCCGATAGACCCTCAGCCCAAGAAAAACATATAAAAAAACTAGTATATAAAACAAATACATAGTGAAAAAGTTATGCTAAAAACCTACAAAGAAGATTACTCCATACAACCTTTTTATTGTATCAAATATTATGAGGCATACGTATAATACCTGGTATATTTAAACATTAGGAGATATTTAAATAGATGATATTTCTAAAAAAAATATCCACCATATATTCCAAACAAAGATATTGGTGGATTACAAGCTGAAGTTGGTAGACATGAACCTAGACTAGCATTAGACGATGGGTAAGTGGTATGAATGACCTTATCCATCTCTGCGATGGAGTTGTTTCAATGTTGAAACCTGGCAGTTTCTTTGCATTTGAGGTAACTATCCATGTTCTGGATCAAGCTTTTTTATCTTTCCTGTTTAACTTGTCATTCTGGATCCTGATGGAAAAAGGGAAAGTTTCTGAGCTTTTGAGAAAGTGTTATATGCTAGGCATGGTTGTTTTGTCCTCCCAATATTTTATATTTCCTTATTAACTATCCCTTTTATCATGTTGCTGCAGACAAATGGTGATGAACAGAGCAAATTCCTAGTCCATTACATTGAGACCAAGAAGCAAGGTAGCTTCTCTAAAGTGAAGACAGTATCAGATTTTGCTGGCATCCAGAGATTTATAACAAGATTTAGAGGAAGATGATCGGTAACAATCACGGGGGTAAGGGGTAGGGTGTTTACCAGATTCTTTGCTCTTGGTTTGAACTATTCAATTTTGCTCTTTGGACTTACAGAATGATACAATATCATCTGTCATCTTGTGCAAAGAAACTTTTACCACTCTCAGAAAGGCACACTTCAGTACTATAATATAGTCTCATAAGCAGAAAGCTCTGAATCAAAAGGAGGTAGTTCACAAACTGGAAAACAAACGCAATCAGAAGGAGAATCAAATGCCAGTTCATACAATTCCTTACTGTACGTGGACCTGGAATGATCATTGAGAGGAAAAATTTTTATTGTTTCATACACAACCAAGGAGGAAGATTGTATGGAAACACAACCACTGGCCAAATGCTATAGTTAGTACTCGTTGCTCCAAAAGGATTGAACCATCACTAGCTAGTCCTAATCGAACATTTTGAGGATCAAAAGCAAATTCGGGATAATTGGTATTAAGCCTTTTCCATGCTTCACCATCTCGAGGGTGCCTTAATATCCCATTTTTGTTATGATCCGTTGCATTCCATCTCATATGCTCTGCAATTTTAGAGGACATAAACAGTCTTTGTAATCTTGGTTTTAATGGAAAGTAGCGCAAAACTTTTGCAGGCTTCTCTTGCTTCTTTTTTTATTTCTTACTTGTACTAGGAGCATAATCAAGATTGCTATCCTTCTCAAACTTCCATCTAGAAGTGTGAAAGTACTTGCATGATTCTGCATTAACATCATCTTCCCAGTACAACATGCAATCATTTCGGCAAGTATCTATCTTGATATAATCAAGGCACAACTTGTTGATGGTTTTCTTATCCTCATAAAAAGATATAGGGATCTTTGCAAATTTAAATGCATCCCTGAGTAGATCTAGCAGCATAGCCATTCCCTTATCACTTAATCCAGACAAACACTTTATGTGATAAAACTTTAACAAAAGTTCCAACTTTGAATACTTGGATCCTTCATACAAATCTTCGCTTCCATCTTTAAGCAATTCAAAATAATCTTTGTTATTTGAACCAGACAAATCATGTAAAATTTCTTCTTCTCCCGCTACTTATGACGAACCTGCATTAACAGTCTCATGCCTTAAACCCCCGAATGCTTCATTAATCAATAATTCAATAGGATTTTCAAAAGGTTGTGCATCTTGAGTGACCTCTATGTTTCTGGAATTAGGCAAAACATCTGTTTCCCCATGCACAACCCAAGTGACATAATGTTTAGGGAAATCCTTATTCATCAAATGGTGAAACACCACTTCTTTTGTTTGCCACTTTTTGAAACCACATATAGGACATGGGCACTTTATTTTATCTCCTATAACTTCATTGGTAAATGCAAAATCTAGAAACTGATTCAAACCAAGAAAATACTCTGGTGTGTTTCTTGGCATTCCAATCCAAGATCTATCCATTGAAGAATTTGATGAATATGCTAAATATCACCTATAAGATTTCATAAATAAGAAAAGTGAACGTAATAGAAAATAAATAAATTAATGAACTCTATCAAAGTACGTACATAACAAAATATCTTATGAAAAATTACTCTAACATATAATTATGATGTCTGGATCAATTTTTCCACAACTCGACTAACTTTACAGACATAGAAAATAAGTTCAACGACATCTATTTATTTGGTAATGTTATGTTATACAAATATTATTTACTAAGTTCAACCATAATCAGTACATCTATTTATTTGGTAACTAAGAAATTCCCACACTAATAGCACACAATTCGAAACGTAGTGATTGAATCATAGAGTAAATAATAATGTCGAATAAGGCAGTACAACTAGGATAATGTTATGTTATACAAGCATTATTTACTAAGTTCAAGAATGGAAAATGTTGGTTTACATGGTCATTGGCCCCAAGCATAGCTAAAACATAACATAATAAGCACATCCCAATTACACAATAATAAGAATGAAGAAGCTAACCTTCAAATTGTGATTCACCTCAAGATAGAGCTTGGCTCAAGTAAAACAATCCAAATCCCCAAAGAAAACTAACGGGAGTACAAGAACTTAATAATGAAATGAACCAGAATCTATGTCCACAATTTTGTCCAAGATCTAAGTAATTTCCAACATCTGTTCATCATGAATCATTTGAAAATAAACATGACTCTTTGAACAAGTTTCAGAAGTTGAAGATCAATCCAGCAACATCCAAAGTTCTATCTTAAAGAAGACATTTCTTGTCTACGTCACAAGCCAAAGAAAAATAAAGACAGCAGGAACTTTGCTCAAATTACTATTAGCAACAATAAATTATAAACTACCATGTTCTCAAAATGGAAAATGGATATCAAGTTAATGATATCAGTTCAACATTCAAATAGATAGGAATCAGAGGAAACCTAGAAATAGCCTAAGGCAGACTTGTAACATTGTAAGAAAACTATGGGTTTGTCAATGGCCAGGATGTCCTCCAGTTTTTTTATTATTTAACAATATTTCAATAAACAAAATTTTACTTTCCAATTAATTTATGGTTCAGAATTCTGTTTGGAGGAAAGAAAGCAAGAATTTCCTCTTGACCTCTTCATAAAAGCTGACCGGGAATGAATATCACATAGAAGAGTCCAAAAAAAGGAAACAATGGCATGGACCTTTTTCTTTCTCTTCATCACAATTGAAAGAAACCTAATCACATGCCATATGAATATTGCAGAAAATTGAAAGCAGTATGTGCTAAAAGAGAAGAAAATAGAGTCCCCATATTTCAGACACATTATAAGAGACAATAAGAGAGAATTAAGTCAAAAATTTTAACTAGACAAACTCGAAGGCAAAACCTCATTGACTGATGGAGTTACTCGTCTTTTCATCTCAACTGGGTAATGTGGGGAACAAGTTCGAGTCTTGTCCTAAATTTGCTCCACATTGGAAATTTTTCTGAGTGGGTCTTAACAATTTTATGCAATCACATATTTTCTATGTTTGATTTATTTCCTAGAGTATGAAAAGGAAAATATTTCTCACATATCCTACATAAAAGGAGAGGTCACATACATTTCCAAAACATCATAAAGTTAAAACGAAAGTAGTACATTCTGAACTATCTCTCACATATCTTACTAGCAAGTCTCAGGATTCAAACTTATGTTTTGGCCTAATATTTCCATATTCTCTGCCGGTGGCTTAAGCGTCATTGTCCCTTCTTTGAATCCAACCTGAAAAAAGCAAGTACTGGTTAGTCTAAATGTGCAAAGAGTGTTTGCTTGTCCACCATTGGGAAATACTCTAAAAACTTATGAAGGTTTATCAAGATAATCTCTTTGTTGTTCTGCATCACCGTGATAGTCATTCTTACTCGACTGTACTAAGCAGCTTGATCATGCTCTATCTTTGCATAAGATATATTACAAGTAACACACTAAAGAAGGTACCTATATTCTTGATGAACTTCGAACTTCAAATGCAGCTGTTGCACTGAAAGACAAGGTGGCAACAGGTCTTGATAATGTAGTTGAGTTTTCTATGGTAAGGTTGCGTGTACTAATCGCTTGGCTGATCTTTTCGACCTTCAATAAAGGAATCGTAACCACGGCCAGAAGAGGTAACAGCTTAAAAAATACCGTAAACCTGATACATCAAGAAGCAACATAAGGGTGAGTTTATGCATGTTAAAGTTCTATTGTAGTATCTTCACAATTTCCTTTTGCAGAATGAAAGGGTTACATTTCCAATTGGTTTAACTCTTCATATGCATTTTTGTACATTGCAACCAACACCAGCAATACAATGTCTATACATGGTATCGTGGGACGACGACAACAACAATATAACATACCTAGTGTATTCCCACAAAGTGGATCATCCGCCAAGACATAGTGCTTCAAATTGCAGTTAATTGACAAAAAATTTGTAGTTATATCAGAGTATCCTCACATCAATAAGCCAAGATATTCTAATCTAAGCAAAGTCAAAATCTAATCCATAAGCCCCTTTGCCAGTTTTAGGAGGATTACAAAACTGGAATAAAATTACAAAGTTCCATTTAACCTAGCTAGCAAGTAGCTTGGTTAGTTTGAACAAACTAAAAAGAAGCAAAAGTTTACTTCCACACAAAAAACCAGTCATACAATAGAGATATCTAAATTGGGAGATAGTGCTAGATTTCTCTAAGGACGTAATGCTATGGGAATCTTCTTCATCATCTGAAATTTCTATAATTTCTGGGATATTCTTGTTTCCTCGTAAAAAGTACAGTGAAAACAGCAAGGTACAGGCGTAAGGATGGTTAAATAGAACTTATGCTTTACCTTTTCAAGAGAACATTGAACCTGATGAAGGGGTGTTGTCATCTGATTCTGGCTTCTGAAAAGATTACGTCCACTGTTGGAATTCTTGTTCATCTTCACAAATATCCACTGATGAAGTAGTTGTTCGTCTTCACATTGAACTTCATGATTTGGGGAAAGTAAGAGAGAGACAATTTTTTGGGGAAAGTGAGAGAGAGACAAATGTTTTTGGGGGAAATAAAAGGGAAATACTGTGGTATTTTTTTTATAGATAGCGGGGGTTAAAACCTCCACAAATTATATAATTTGGACCCCTATTTTTGGCAATGAATAACAGGTGTTAAAACCCCCACAAACTACATAATTTTTTTTTATATATAGCGGAGGTTTAAACCGCCGAATATTATATAATTTTTAGTGACGGATTTTTAATCCTTGCATTTAATATAATTTTGCAGGGGTTAAAATAACGCCCGCAATTAAACCCATTTTTTGTAGTATTTTGAGATCAAAATGTTAAAATTGTATTTTTTTTTCTTTCTTGAAGGATCTAATCCATATTCAATTTTAGCAGATCTTTTAACCTCAAACGTCAAAAAAAGAAAAATCAATAAGGATTTTAATGAAAGATTCATATTATTGCAATTTCACGTCAATGGATAAAGACGAAGAAAATGTAGAAATACAAAAGATATTGGTGAAACATCTTTTGAATAAATTGAGACTGAATGAGTTCTCTACCTATTAAACTAGTCTTTTGAGTTGGCTCTCCCATTTGGTCTATTATATTGATGTTTTCATTGAGCGGATGATCTCTGTATGGGACCACGACTCAGAGTAGTGGCATTTATGTCAGGAGTGGTGGTCTAGACCCAAAGGAGTGCCAGTCTATTAGGATTGATTAGCAGTTCACACACACTAAATTTATAGAGAGGATGAAGAATACTTGAGAGAGTTCTTGAGGAGAGAGAGAGAAGTAATTTCGTGGTAACACCCGTGGGTAACCTCCACAACGGACAGGCTATTTATATTAATGACTTGGAGTATGTACAATTACACAGAGAATGAGGATAAAAGGTACAACCAGGTTGAACCGCGTGAACATTAATATATAACAGTATGTCACATATTAATCAGGCTCCACAACCTAACACAGTCGTGGCCAATAAGGTCGTTGGTTCTCAAACGCGAATACATACGTGGGGCCTCAGCTTGAGTAGTAGCTTGTGTGCCAAGAGTGGTAGCCTGGACCCAAAACAGGTGCCAATCGTGGCCAACAAGGCCGTTGGTTCTCAAGCAGGGGGAAATTGTTATGTGTCAATTGTCTAACATTGGATAAATAAAGAAATGCTAATAGTTTTATAGGTTAAATGAGTTATCCACCCATTAGACTAGTCTTTTGGAGTGGCTCTCCCATTTGATCTATTAAACAATCCACCTCTGGCCTAATCGTTTTGACTCGAGATTTTGCCAAACTGATAGGTTTACTCCAAAGCTATCACAAAATGAAACTATATTGGAAAAACTATAAGGCTTAGCAAACACAAGCCCCTAATTAACAAACTTAGCTCAAATTTCAATTAATTACAATTCATAGCCTCTCACTTACTTAAATACAATCGATAGCATCTCTTCTCCTAACTCTCTTTCGCCACTCTCCTCCCTCTCTCCCAATCTCGCTCGTCTCTCTTCCTCCACCCTCTCCCTTTCTCTCCCTACCTCTCTCCTCCCTTCCCTCTGTCTCGCTGCTCCGGTCTCTCATTCTCTTTCTCTCTTTTAAAAAAAACTTATAACTTTGTATCAAAAACTTTCAGTTTTAAAACTTGTTGTTATGTATTTGTATTTGGTTTCAAATACCTCATACATTTTGTCACAAAATTAGAAGTTAAAAAATGATGATACAAATTGGATCATTCAAATACAAATGATGCATACACTTGTTAATATATAAATACAAATGATAAGTTCCATACATTTGAGAAAGAGAGAGGAGTGAAAATCCAAAATACAAAGAAGGAGAAAAAGGGGTGAAAATACAAAATACAAAAAAAAAATGAGAAAGAGAGGTATGTATTGTTGATATACCTATATTTGTTGATATAGAAATAGTGATACAATGACTATCCAGTGAAAATACAAAAGACAAAAAAAAAAAGGAGAAAGACAGATTTGTTGCTAATACACCTATATTTGTTGATATAACGCGCGACTCAGCTACTTAAATAGGCTGCAGATTGTAATTTTAATAAATGTTGCTACAGGCGTCTGCTACATGTCATACTTAGGCTATTTTTTGAAAGTTTCCCACCTATATTTCAGACCTTTTTAAATATAAACTAACAAACTCGAAAGTGATTAAATATCATTATACACAACGCTGAACTATTTCAATTTTCCGTATAAAAATTCTTTCATATATTCAATTAACACAACATTACTATCACATATCAAACACATATAAACACCCATTGTACCTCAGGATGCTCAAGTTTTATGTCAATAATGAACTATCTCACTCAGTAGAGATACCACATCCATTGCCACAAATTGCTAAACAATACGACGCAAGTAGTCTACACAATCGAAATCTAATTACCAGACATAGTCCTAGGATACCCCCACCTTATCCCATCCCACATAAATTATTTTATACTATCTCCCATATGATATAAATTATTTTGAGATTATAATCCCAAAATTATAATCTCAGAATAATTTAGTCCACGTACCAAAAAAACACTTAAATATATCTTTTATGCTGTCACACCCCTTTTTCGCTTGAGGAATCGAGTCGAAGGGTTTTTCCACTTAAAGTGACGGTAATTAATAGGGATTAGTTTAATTTATAGAGCGCCACTTAGAATTGAGGTATGATGTTCCAAGTCACCTTATTGTATCCCTAATCAAAAGGAAATGACTCTTTTATTTTGGTCTGCTAAAACTGAAGACCGGGTAAGGAATTCTGTTGACCGAGGGGAAGGTGTGAGTCACCCCTCGAATCTTGTGATTCTAGAACGGTTGCATTATCAACTTATACTTGATTTTAACTATTTGAATAAATTGTGTTAATAGGCCTGGATTCGCTTATTTTATTATATCAAAAAAAGTGTATTATCATATATTAAATAAATCGTGTGAAAATTAATTTTTGAAAAAATATATGCCAAGATACATTATAGCATTCTTGAATTTTAAAATGTCTCAAAAAGATGCGTACGCCGCATTCTTAATTAAGACGAAAATTTTAAATGTGGTTAAACGCAAAAACAAAGGTCCGTAAATGATATTTTATGAAATAAAAATATAAGTAATAATCATTAAGATTTTTCTTTTACATACAAATTTCGATAATAAATTAGAATAAAATAAAACTAGACATAGTGAAATATGTATAATACTATATCTTGACATTTATTTTAAGGAACTAACATATTCATTTACGGATTAATAACAATTTGTTAAAAACACTTACTTTGTTTTATTCGTTATTTTCTCATTTTTGTATCAACGACAAGTTATTTTAATCTTATAATACTACACGCCTAAGGATTAAATAAAATCACATTAAGATGACTTAAAACTAATTGAAAATAGAATAAATTTTATAATATTTGGAATATTTAAAATCTCATTAATAAATGAGCAAACGTAAAATCTCTTAAAATAAATTTAAATAATATTTCTTAGAATAATTTAGTAAAACAAAATTGGTATAATACAGATGGAAAAATGTGCTAAAGATGCCAATATTAATGCTATCTCTTATTTTAATTATATACATAGCACTACATCAAATAGAATAGAGAAAGTTTTCAAAAACCAATTTTTATTTATCACAGAGTTATGCTAAAAAGAGTTAGATCTTGAGATTTTCTGACGGGGATGGACGATTCACCGCGACTGGCAGCGGTTCCACCCAAAAAAATGAAATAGTAGTGCGTGGGAGTTGGTGGCCGGCGTTGTGAATCTGGTTGGTGGAGAAGAGAACCAACGACGATGATGGTGTTTTTCCAACGATTTGATTCGCCAGAACAAACCATAAGAGTTAGATTTTAGTTATTTGAGGATGGAGAAAACGGAGAGGGATATGGGATGGCGTGGCGGCGCGGCGGCGCGATAGCGCGGCGGCGAGGCTGGTTCGCCGGTGGATATGTTATCGCCGTTGTGACATTAATTCTGGCCAGATTGGCGCCGGAGAGGGGAGAAGGGGACGACGGGGTCTGAGAGAGGGGCGTGGGTGACACCGGAACTATTTAGTTGCCGGTGAAGATGGTGATTTTTGCCGAAAAAAGTTGTTTTCTTCCGATTCCGTTCATCCCTCTTTTCCCGATCACACCTTTCCTTTTTTTCATTGTCTTTCCATGTCTTTTTTGCTCATTTTATTTTCTATCCTTGTGTCTTTCTCTGTTTCACCCTTTTTTTTATTGATTTTATTATTTCGATGTATGCGTGTAAATTGTTGTGAATACAAGAAACATAAGAGTATGTGAATTTAGTGAATTAAAATAAACGAAAGATTATGTGCATTTGCTGGTGTTTTTTAGTCTGTGTAGTGTGTGCCAGTGCATGGAACTGTGATGGTGCATATATCAATGTATATTGCTACATTTTTTTTATTTATTACAGTAAATAAACAACATCACACGTTAACCAATAAACTTATTAACATAAACTTGAACATATTTTGATTCACTAAAAGAGAAAAAATAATACAAATATAAGATAAATAAGAACCTGTAATGAATAAGTTGAGTGATGAAACAAAAGATTGCTACCGGAAACTTCAACAGAACTTCAACTTTCTTTTCTTCTCTCCTTTATTCGATGTTTTTCTCCTGATGATTTTCTTTGTTACATTGATTTTATCACTTTTTCCTCTCTGATTTTCTTTTTTGTTTGATCTCATAGGAAATAATACGTATTTCCCATATCTGAAAATGAAAGTCCTTAAATATAGGAAAACATTGGGGGAACAGTTATATTTAGGCAGATAAGGGGGGAAGGGATTTTAAAATTTAAATTTTATAATTTATTTTTTTATTTATTTTCTTAAAATATGATAATAGTGATAATAATAAAAATATAATAATAACTAATTAATTTTATATTTAAGAAAAATACAATAAAATTTACAAATGGTTAAAATAAAATAATTATAATAAAATAATATTAAAACTACTAATTTATTTATTAAAATTGAGAAAAGACAAATTTTTTTAAATTTTTTTATTATTTTTTAATTAGAATAAAAATATAAACAAAATTCTCAACAAATAAAAATAAAAATTTAAATAATATTAGACCAAATATAAATATTTACTATCGAAAATAAATTAAAATTTGAGGAGGATCAAAAATCACGTTTCTATATTTTTGCCCCTCTTTGTGTGAAATCTCGAAGAGTTTTCATACAAAGAAGTAGACAAGATATGATTTTGACCCTTCAATTATTCAAAAGGTAAGAATTAAAGGAAAAATATGACCGAATCCTGGTTTTTGGACATCCTACCTATCCCGGGTTATAAGGGAATCAGGTCACGAGTAGTTAAAAAGTAATCTGGTGAGAGAAAAAGTTAAAGCCGAGTGAGATTTTGTCGAGTTTTCAGTTAACGACTTCTGCTTTTACATTCAATTGACTAATAAAAATCAAAAATGAAAAATATAAGTAAAAATTGCAATCTCTAGAATTTTCATTCAAGCCTTCGCGACTTGAATTTGAAAATTCATCCTATTCTTCAGGCAGGCTCCTGGACTTGCAACTTCTTCACCATGTTCTTCAGGAGGGCTCCTGGAATTACTTTTTCTTTAGGCGGGCTCTTGGACTTACAATTTCTTCACCCTGTTCTTCAGGCGGGCTCCAGAACTTGCAACTTCTTCACCCTGTTCTTCAGGCGGGCTCCTGGACTTCCAATTTCTTCACCCTGTTCTTCAGGCGGGCTCCTGGACTTATAGTTTCTTCACCCTGTTCTTTAGATGGGCTCCAAGATTTCCTTTTTCTTCACCCTGTTCTTCAGGCGGGCTCCTGAACTTTCTTTTTCTTTACCCTGTTCTTCAGGTGGGCTCCTAGACTCAAAGAAAATAGTGAAACAGAAAAATAACATCCCATTCTTCATGAGGGTCCTGGATATATAATAAATTCTCATTCTTTAGGAGGGTCCTGAGCAAAAATAAATTTTCATTCTTCAGGAGGGTCTTGAGCAAAAAAACAAAAAATTTTATACAACACATAAAATTTTTTCCCCAGTTTGTACTAGAAAAATTTATATGTCACTGGATCTTAATATATCTTGCAAAGAATAAAGTTTACCATGACCGAGATCCAGTATCGGATGCTGTAACCATGCTTCTTGCATTGAAAAAAGTGTGAAATTGCATCCTTTATCTGAAAACAATTATTTCATCTCTATTCCAAACAAAGAAAAATTGTGAGTTTTAAAACATGTGGTGGTTGGTTTGTGGCATTTGGCTTTTGAAGTGACCGCTCTCGCACTTGTCATACTCAACTCTTTTCCAATCCATGATAATATTCATTGAATTGTTATGCCTCTAACTCAGAATTCTGACTACTGAGATCCTCAACTCAAATCATATTTCTGTTGTATGATGCTTCTGAGTTTAGCTTCCAATATATCCCTTAGATTGTCATGAGTTTAAAATGGTTAAATCACAATCATCTTGAGTACCTTACTTTTACTTTGAAACGTTATCTCTATGCATCGACCCTTTATCTTGCTTTGTACCCTTAAAGGAGTTGGTAGCGAGTATGGAGTCCTTTCTCACTTGACTTGACGTGAATTTGACTCAAAAGACAACGAAATTTTTTTGTTTAATGACAAGGACACAAGAAATCAAAAAATTAAAATAAAACAAAAAGAAAAAGACAATGGGCATCTCTTCTTCAAAATAAAGAGAAAACTTATCTGAATGTGGAAATCGATTCTGGTGATTATGACATGCATTTTGAATCAAACAATCAGATCTACCCACATCAATCATTACAACTTTTGTCCACTTATTGAGCTTGAAATTAAGTCAATCTTGAACTTGTTCCTTCTTGATAACAACCTTTCTTCGGCTAGTGGCACCTCAATGGGTTTTTGCCAATGAGCCTATATCCTTTTCATTTCTATCTCAGCTCACAGTCGCCTTACTGTGCCCAAAAGGGTTTTCACCAATAAGACTCTCTCATTTTTATTTTTTATTTTTTTTGTAAAATAAACACCCAAAATATGAAATATCATGCACTCATAACATGTTTAGCCTTGACATTCTCAAAGATTGATCTGAAGGTCTTTCTTTGTTGTAACTTGGCTTTTAGACAGGGGTTAGAAAGAAAGGTCGACATGAGGATCAAAAATTTATATAACATTGGGTTAAACATACAACTTCTAGAATCGACTCTTATTAAGGAAATAAACTTTTTGCCCCAGTTTTATCTAATTCTGGGTAATTTGAATTTTATTTTGATTGGACTGAACCCCAGAGTAGGGATGCCTACGTATCTTGTCATAATAAGAATCAGGTCAAACGTAGTTCAGGAAACATCATTCTTTTGTTTGATGTTAATTTTTGATTGATTTCTTCTTCTTTTTTTCAATTTTTTTTTTTCAATTTTTTTTTTAATTTTCTGACTTTAATTTAATTCCAAAAGAGGGGTACGAAAAAATAAAATCTCAAAGGGGTAAGCAAAGGTTGATATATTATTCGGATAGTAGAACAAAATGCCTTCATCATTTCAAATCTTTTAAAATGTAAGTACAAAACATACATAACATAATTGTACATGAATATCATACATAATATCTTTTAACTGCATCAGCATTGACCGGTATTCCTTCCATTTTACCTTCTATATCAGTCAAATATAACGCGCCATTAGGTAACACTTTCTTCACCATGAATGGTCCATGCCAATTAGGAGAAAATTTTCCTTTGGATTCAATCTGATGAGGTAGGATGCGTCTTAGTACCAACTGACCAACTTTAAAATGTCTATGACGCACCTTTTTGTTATTTGCTCGTGTCATTCTCTTCTGGTACAGTTGTCCACGACATATTGACATCAATCTTTTTTCATCTATCAAGCTCAATTGCTCCAAATGAGTCTTGACCCATTGGTCCTCATCAATTTCAGCTTCTACAACTACTCGAAGAGATGGAATTTCAATCTCTGCAGGTATAACTGCTTTAGTTCCATACACTAACAAGCAAGGAGTTGCACCAATTAAAGTCCGAACTGTAGTATGATAACCCAACAAAGAAAAAGGTAATTTTTCATGCCATTGTCGGGAACCCTGCACCATCTTACAGAGTATTTTCTTTAAGTTCTTGTTGGAAGCTTCTACAGCTCCATTCACTTTTGGACGATAAGGAGTTGAATTCCGATACATAATCTTAAATTGTTGGCATACTTCTTGCATCAGATGACTATTGAGATTCGCAGCATTATCCGTGACAATTATCTTTGGAATTTCGAACCAACAAATGATATTGGAGTGAATAAAATCAACCATCACTTTCTTGGACACTGACTTGAAAGTCGCTGCTTCTACCCACTTCATGAAAAAATCAAGAGCTACCAAGATGAACCTATGTCCATTCGAAGCTTTTGGTTCAATTGGTCCAATTACGTTCATTCCCCAAGCCACAAAAGGCCATGCAGTAGTAATTGTATGCAACTCAGATAGAGGGGAATGTATCAAGTCTCCATGTACCTGGCATTCATGATATTTACGAACGAAATTGATAGAATCTCGCTCCATGGTGAGCCAATAATAACCTGCTCGGAGTATTTTCTTTGCCAAAACATACCCACTCATGTGTGGTCCAAAAATCCCAGAATGTACTTCAGTCATGATTTTTGAAGCTTCTTTAGCATCTACACACCTTAGAAGTCCCAAATCAAGAGTCCTATTATACAAGATTCCTCCACTTAGGAAAAATACACTAGGCAAACGTCGAATGGTTCTCTTTTGATTACCATCGGCATGTATAGGATATTTTCCAGTCTAAATATATTCTTTGATATCATGGAACCACGGCTCCCCATCAAGTTCTTCCTCAACCACATTGCAATATGGATGTTGATCATGAATCTGTATATGCAAAGGGTCAATATAAGTTTTGTCGGTATGTTAAAGCATCGAAGATAAGGTTTCCAAAGCATTAGCAATCTCATTATGAGCTCTGGGAATATGTTTGAACTTTATTGATACAAATTATTAACAGAGATCTTGCAAACAACCTCTATATGGTAAGAGTTTCAAATCACGAGTCTCTCAATCTCCTTGGATTTAGTGGACTAATAAAACTGAATCTCCCAATACCAACAGTTCTTGAATCCCCATGTCAATGGCTAATCTCAATCCCAGAATGCAAGCTTCGTATTATGCCATATTATTAGTACAGTAGAATCGAAGTTGGGCTGTTATAGGATAATATTGTCCTGATTCAGAAATAAGAATTGCTCCTATCCTCACTCCTTATACATTAACAGCTCCATCAAAGAACAACTTCCAGCCTAAATGGCAATCTTCAAAAATAAACTCATCAACATACAATACCTTTTCATCTGGAAAATAAGTCTTTAATGGCTCATACTCCTCATCAATAGGATTTTCAGCCAAATGATCCGCCAAGGCTTGAGCTTTCATTGCAGTTCATGTCACTTAAACAATATCAAACTCTGTGAACAACATCTACCATTTTGCGAGTCTTCCTATGGGCATAGACTTCTGAAAAATATACTTTAAAGGATCCATATGAGAGATAAGGTAAGTAGTATAAGATGACAAGTAATGTTTCAGCTTTTGGGCTACCCAAGTTAAGGCGCAACACGTCTTCTCAAGAAGAGTGTACTTAGCCTCATAAGTGGTAAACTTTTTACTGAGGTAGTAGATGGCTTGTTTTCTGCTCATGACATCATGTTGGCCCAATACACAGCCAAAAAAATTGTCTAACACAGACATGTACAATATCAAGGGTCTGCCTGGCTCTGGAGGAACCAAAATAGGCGGATTCGACAAATATCTCTTAATTCTGTCAAATGCCTCTTGACATTTTTCAGTCCATTCAACTTTAGCATTCTTCTTCAATAACTTGAATATTGTCTCAAAGGTTGTTGTAAGTTGAACAATGAATCTACTGATATAATTCAACCTTCCAAGTAAGCTCATCACCTCTATTTTATTTTTTGGTGGAGGCAAATCTTGAATAGCTTTTATTTTTGATGGATCTAACTTAATGCTACGTCGACTGACTATAAAACCCAAGATTTTTCCTGATGGAACTCAAAATATATATTTTCTGGGTTAAGTTTGAGATCATACCTCTGAAGCCTTTCAAAGAATTTTCTTAAATCTTTGACATGATCAGATTGCTCTCTCAACTTAATGACCACATCGTCTACATAAATGTCAATCTCTTTGTGCATCATGTCATGAAACATTATGGTCATTGACCTCATGTAAGTTGCCCCAGCATTCTTTAGTCCGAAAGGCATGACCCGATAACAATATGTCCCCCATGGTGTAATAACTAATGTCTTTTCCGTATCTTCTGGATCCATAATAATCTGGTGATACCCCGCATAACAATCCATAAAAGACACAAGATTATGTTTGGCATAATTGTCCAACAAAATATGGATATTGGAAAGTGGAAAATTATCTTTCGGACTCGCCTTATTTAGATCACGATAATCAACACACATTCGAACTTTGACGTCCTTCTTTGGAATAGGGACAATATTCGCCAACCAAGTAGGATACTGGGCCATTCGAATGACTTTAGCCTTAAGTTGCTTCGTGATTTCCTCTTTAATTTTTACACTCATGTCATTTTTCAGCTTTCTTAGCTTCTGCTTGACAGGAGGAAAAGCAGGATCAATTGGCAACTTGTGAACTACCAAATCAGTGCTCAAACCGGGAATATCATCATAAGACCATGCAAAGATGTCTTTATACTCATTCAAAGCTTCAATTATAGCTTTATTTTGTTGTGGTTGAACATGTACACTTATCTTAGTCTCCCTAATATTTTCATGATCTCCTAAATTGATCGCTTCAGTTTCTTTCAAATTGGGATTTGTCTTATTATCAAACTGTTTGAAATCTTTGCTTATATCCTCAAATATTTCCTCTTCATCGTATTCAACCTCCTTATTCATTATTTCAAAATTAGATTGGGTTTTTAAATCTGGTTGACAATTCTTCATGCATGTCATATCATTAGAATCAGCATACAAAGAACTGTATGATAGAAAATAAATAAATAAAAATTAAACTAAAAATAAAATAAAGGGAAACTACGCTTTATTAGAAACATAGATAGAAAGAGTTTTAACCTAAAATACCAGATTTAAAGTTCTGAACCTAGAATGATTTAAATTACAGGGGTAAAAACAAATAAGCTACTAAGATTGTAAGAAAAACAAACAAACTACCAAGACTCCTTTATAATAGGAAGAGGAGTAGCCTCCCAATTGTTAAGCTGGACATCAGGGCCAACAAACTGCACATCGGCATTGTTGGTACCTTCCCTAATTTCAACCATATCAGCTTCAATGAACATATTCTGAAAAAGGTCAATCAACTCTGTATCATCATCATTCATTGATTCTGCAGCAGGTAACATGGAGGATCCAACAACACTGAATTTGATAAAAGACTCGTGAAGTGGTGGTATCGGCTTGGTAAGTGACCACGACTCTTTCTTATGCTTTTTAACCTTCTTTATATCTTCATCAGTAGGCTCGTATCCCAAACCAAAAGTACCAAAGTTCTCATAGAGGTTTACCGGATGAACAATGCCTTGCAAAAACATCCCTAGACCTTTTCCTGGTTCGAAACCATGCTTCAACATTTCATTCACTACCATAACAAATGCAGAGGACAATTGTGGTCTAGCGATGAGATTCCCCTCGAGGATATGCTCAATAGCCACTACCTCAGAAACTTGATGAATTAACACATTTGCAGTATCTGCTTCGATGGAGAAAACAGAGTAGTATTTATACATGGATAAGTCTCCTTCACCATGAACAACTATCTCTTGCCTGTCACATTCGAATTTGACCATTTGATGCAATGTTGATGCGACTACTTTAGCCCTATGAATCCATGGCCTTCCTAATAACATATTATATGAAGCATCAATGTTCAGTACTTGGAAATCCATAGCAAAATCTACAGGCCCAATTGTCAATATGAGTTCTATTTCACCAAGGGCATCAGTTTTTGATCCGTCAAAACCCTTGACGCATACATTATTAGGTCGAATTCTCTCCACATTAACATTCAACTTTTGCAAAGTTGACATAGGACAAATGTTAGCACCTGATCCTCCATCAATTAACACTCGAGTGACGATGGAGTGCTCATATTTTACAGTAATGTAGAGACCCTTATTATGTCCAGTACCTTCAACAGGCAATTCGTTGTCTGAGAAAGTAATCTTATTTGCTTCAAGGATCCTTTTAACAACTTTTTTTAGTTGATTTACTTTAATCTCACTGGGAACACATGCTTCATTAAGAATCTTCATTATAGCCTTGCGGTGTTCCTCTGAATGTATCAATAAAGACAATAAAGAAATCTATGCTAGTGTCTTCTTCAACTGTTCTATAACAGAATATTCTGGCAATTTTATTTTCTTTAAAAATTCTTTAACTTTTTCATCAGTAACAGGTTTCTTGAACATTATTCGTTCTTCACCGCCTTGTTTATTCTTTCTTAACTCTACTAGAGCATAACATCTTCCAGATCGAGTTAATCCCCCACTTCATCTACATCTTCAGTCACTTCTTTCCCCTTGTGCATCACCACAATGTGATCATAATTCCAAGGGACTACCTTAGTATCAACCATAGGCAACTGTGACACTGGTTTAATAACAATAGGAGCTACGGGAGCTTCTTTTATGATTAAGAGAGGCTTATTGGATCTTCCGGGAATAATGACTTTCGACTTTATTTAACGTGACCCAATATTTTTTGAAATCTCTTTTCCCATCACCAAGGGAGCATTCGATGATTTGGGTTTTGTATCACCACCTCCGCTTCTGTAGGCTTTTCTTTTGTCAAATCTACAGCATTAGCTGATTTTTCTGAATCAATTTTAATTTTAATGATCGGCTTAAAGGAAATCGTAACATCTTCACCACTGAGTATCACTTCAAGCATGTTTGTTTCATTATGATCTGGCAGCGGATTTTGATTGATATTTGGAGCGCCTGGACTTTCTACCATAATCTGTTGGGTATTAATCAACTCTTGAATGGCTTTTTTTAGATACCAATATTTATCTGTGTCGTGCCCTGGGGCATCAGAAGAGTATTCACATCTTCTAGAATAGTCCAAATTCTTCAGAGGAGGATTCGGGATCTTTTCCTCAATTGGGTTTAGAACATTCATTTTTCTCAGCCTATGAAATAAACTGGTGTAAGATATTCCAATAGGAGTGAAATTATCTTTTACCATGTTATCCCTTTTGAATTCTACTCTAGGCCGAAAATTAGACCTCGGAGGGCCTCTTTGAACTTGCGAGGCCATTGGATGATTTTGGATTGCTGGTGCATGCCACTGCGAGTAAGAAGGAGCCCGAGCATATGGTTGTGTATTGTAAATAGGATATTGGGGGGATGGAACAAGATATAATGGATTCTGTGTGTATAGTTGATGCGCACCTCTCCAATTTTGTCGTGGACCTACCACGACAGTTGCAACATCTTCTTTTCTTTTCTTTCCCCCAAAACTTCCTATACCACTTTGAATTGCCTGTGTTGTTGCTTTCAAAGCGGCCTGACTGATGATCTTTCCTGATTTGATTCCATTTTCTACCATCTCTCCAACATTGATAACTTCGGCAAATGTGCTTTCGATAGTAGAGAGAAAATGATGGAAATAATCAGGTTCTTGTACTTGCTGAAAAATATCAATCATTTCAAATTCTTTTATTGATAGTCTGACTCTTGAAGCTTGCTCTCTCCATCTGACGGCATATTCTCGAAAACTTTCAATCATCTTTTTCCCATGTTGGCAAGCGTAGTGCGATCTGACACTATCTCAATATTATATTGAAATTGTTGAATGAAATCTCGAGCCATGTCATCCCATACGTGCCAACGGGAAATATCTTGGTCGATGAACCATTCAGAAGCTATCCCTGTAAGGATTTCTCCAAAGTAAGCCATCAATAATTCTTTTTTCCTCCTAATCCCCTTAATTGATTGGAAAACTTTTTCAAATGAGCTACAGGATCGCCGTGTCCTTCATATTTGTCAAATTTTGGCATTTTGAACCCTATCGGCAAATGGACATCAGGAAACATACATAAATCCTTGTATGAAACACTTTTTGGTCCACCTAATCCTTGCATATTTCTCATACTCTGCTCTAGACTTCTAACTTTTCTAGCCATCTCCTCCTGTTCCTCATTCTTGGCAATCTTCTCAATCACGATAGGTGTATTGTGTTGATGAACATGATAAGGTGGATTTTGGGATTTAAAATTCATTTTAGGAGGATATAACATATCATGATTTGGTTTTCCCATATTCTTTGGTACTGTCGGTTAAGTACCCGCAGTAGCTGGCGTTACAGAAGTAAAAAGTGGGTTATTTATGACAGATGGATTTGGTGGGCGCATGGTAGAAGTACCAGCAACTCCATACATATTAGAAAATGGGCCAAATCCTAGTGGGTAAAATGGATCACTAGTTTGAGCTGGGTCAGAATTTAGATCATTTGAAGTTGAAAGTCCAGGGATTGAAGAAGGTGGGGCTTGTCCATTCAACCAAGCTTGGTACATCTCCGCCATCTTTTGTTTTAATGACTTTATTTCTTCCATTGATGCAACTTCCTACAAAATCAACTGATTCTGCTCTTCTTCACTATCAGACCCTATACCTTCTCTGTGGGTCATTCTTCTCTTACCTTTGTATCTGGTGTTATACGGATGTGATGCCAGTTTAAACCATAAACCAACCAACAAATATGACAAAATAACTAACCCAACTCCTGAAATAAAACCTCGTAACTAACATCTGAAAACTAAAAGACATAACATCTAAACAAAAAGTTTTAAAACTGAAAATAAAAAACTATGAAAAAGAAAACAACTATCCATTCAAGGAGACTTTGGCTTAATATGTCCTCCTAAACTCAAGTATATGTCCTCCAATGAAGTAGTGAGACGTTGTGCGAAAGCTGGTACTTGTGCCAAAAAATCTTCACGATCTAACTGCTGATAATCCAATCCTATTCTGGCAGTATCCTATGCTACACGACGAACCTTTCTTCGAAGAGAACTGAAGGCCTGTCCCATTCGTGGGCCTGTCGATCTCGAAAATCAATCATCTCTCTTGTACGTTGTTCACGAGCAGAAGCAACCTCCAACTGTTCTTACAATATTCCTCGTTCACGGATCCATTGAGATCTCTCTCGATCAAATTCTTCTTGTATGTTCTGCTCAACTTCTTGCAACTGTTGTCGGCGAGATGCGGCAAGTTCTGCAACGTGTGACCCCCTAGTGGTAGCAAGCTTGATTTATCCCTGAAGTGTAACCTCAATATCTGCTGACTTAGCTTTCTCTTTAGCAAATTCCCTTTGTTGTTCGTCTATTTTTGCCCTGGCATGCTCTAATTCTGCTCTTAAAACTTGGTTGGCTTCATGAGGTGCTCGCATGGCTCTTTCAA
The DNA here is from genome assembly GCF_002878395.1 of Capsicum annuum. Classification (NCBI taxonomy): domain Eukaryota; kingdom Viridiplantae; phylum Streptophyta; class Magnoliopsida; order Solanales; family Solanaceae; genus Capsicum; species Capsicum annuum. The sequence goes on from NC_061117.1 coordinate 9,550,134, forward strand.
TTCCTATCTTGATTGCAGCTTCCTGATCTATAGGTCCCTTAACCGATCTTTATGGTCTGACTGGCGGACTCGACTGTTCTTCAAACCATTCACGGTAATCTGGGTGCACTTCTCTTTTCTCACGCTCTATGACCATCGTTTCAATCCCCATTGTAAACACCTAATTTTTTACCAAACCTAAGTGTTTTTGCCATTTTAGTGTTCAATTTCGTTTTTGGGTCTAAATTAGATATTTTAAATTTATCTTATTTTTACTAAATTTATTTTAAAATTTTGAAAAAAAAAAAACTACAAAAATAGAGTCACATTTTAAATAAGTTTTTTAGTTTTTATTTGTTTATTTATTTATTTTTAGAAAAAAAAACAGAAAGAAAAAAAAAATGAAAAAATAAATAAATAAAAATTTTGCTAAATTATATTTGTTTCTTCTTTCAATTTTTAATAAAGAATGTTGTGATATTAATATTTCTTAACCATATTCCTAAGACTAGCTAGTCTTGTATTTTGTTAGTTTTAAAATAGATTTTATTATTTTTTATTTTTATTTAAAATATTAATTAAAATGAATTTAAAAAAAATTAAAAAGAAGAAACCTAAAACTACCCAATATCCCATAACCCACGTCTCTCCCACAATACAATTCCACTACCTCTAAATTTACTACTCCCCTAACTTTCCATGCACACACTATATATAATACACAAATACACACACACACGGACACTGCAAAGAAACAAAAAAAAAGATTGAAAACAAAAAAGGAAAAAAACAAAAAAGAAACCAAAAAGAAACAAAAGGGAAC
>NC_061117.1:9553935-9589159 GCF_002878395.1 Capsicum annuum
CGCAGACGAAAAAATAAAAATTGAAGAGTCATTTCCTTTTGAATAGGGATTCAATAAGGTGACTTGGAACACCCAAACTCAATTCCAAGTGGCGACTCTGTAAGTAAAGTAATCCCTTCTCAAAACGTCACTTTAATCGGAAAAACCGTTTTCTCCAAAACTAACTCCCTAGCGGGGTCGGATGCGGTGAAAAAATGGGTGTGACACCCATAATATGGCAACCCTCCCAAATCTGCTGGGCTAAATCTTCTGGAAGTGGAATCTCTGTTCTGACCTCAAATACAAACTCAGTCATGTTTTCTGTTATGGGAATTATTTGACACCTACCTAGCTGACGTAGAACCCTTAATGGAAAATACGGTTGATCACCTCTAATACCCATTAATAACAAGAACGGACGAATAACAGAACTATGTATGACTTGCCTCCAAGGGAACCAATGGAGATTCCAAGTGATTTTATCTACTGTCAAAGAACGAAAAAGTTTAACCCAATCTCCAATTTCTTTTGGACATTTATATTTCTCCATCCTTTCCTCGTAATCGTTGATTTGATTAAATCTCTCAAGATTGAACCTTATCAATGTAGGACGTTGATAAAGATGCTCCACAATCCACATCTTTAATAAGATATTACATCCCTCGAAAAAACTCTTTCCCTTCTGACAAATAGTCAGAGCACGGTAAATATCAGCTAGGATCATTGGTACCATAGTGTAATCTTTATTAATCAGTATCTGTACCACTCCCGCTAAACGAATATTAATTTTTCTTCTCTTCTTGGGAAGACCATAGTGCCTAAAAAGGCTACCATGAATGCAAATCATCTATGAATTTTCCAAGCATCAAAACTTCCCTTATTACAAAGTTGTTTACTGTACTTTTGAAACCCCTCTTGCTTTCCGTATCTGTCATACAAAAACTGCAAGGAAACCCAACCTTTTTTCATTGATTCTTCTTTTGTATTCCGTATATTCATGAGCTTGCAAAATCTGTTTATCGAAATAAGTCTTGGGGCTATAAGTTTCTTCCGATGCATATCCCCACATCCAACATAGCCCGCTATCTCCTCTAAATTCGGTGTCAACTCAAAATCTAAAAAGCGGAATACATTATTTCTCGGGTTCCAGAAATTCAGTAATGCAACAATCACTTCCCTATTAGGGTTGATTCTCATGATACTCGTCAAAAAATTCAAATACTTATGTATCTCGCCATAATCGAATGTATCCATTGCATTCCACCATAACCAAAGTTGTAGCGGGATTTCATCAACAACCGAAGTGGTACCTCCCATCCCTCTTTCTCTTTTTACGCTTTCCACGAACCGGAGGAGACATTTTATACCTATTGATAAGGACATGAGATTAATAAATGTCTAGACTTAGGCAGAGCTTAATTTATTAATTTTTAAAGAATTTAATCTTGACTCGTTAGACCTAATGTGACCATTATTGGGACTTAATTGTAAAGAATAATTTTATCAAAGTGAGAGAAATATGACTGATAATATTTTTAGGAAAATCATTTATTTAAATTGACTCTTTTAAAAAGTTTGCAATAACAAACCTCTAGACAAATTTAAACTATATGTTTGAAGACAATACTCCTAAGTATACTTAAAAGAACAAAAATAAAATAAAATGACTTAGAAATAAAGAAAAAGAAGAATGATTGTTTTATGTATGAAGTTGTATAAAAATCTCAGCCTCATGACCCCTAAAGGTTCAAGACTGTTAAAATATATGTTTACATACTTTATTACTTTGTAAAAATTCAGCTCATGACCCCTAAAGGTTCAGGCTATTATGATTTTTTATGTTAAAATTAATTTTGAAAATAAGAATGAAAAGTAAAATAAAGATAATAATATTCATAAAAACAATCATTTTTATTTTTCTTACTATTATTTTTTTCAAAAATATCCTTCAATAAATTTGTGAATAAATATACTATTATTATTTTTCAAATAAATTGTCGTATCCTAGGTAGGACTTCCTACCTATCTCATAAAAAGTGAGAATCAGACTCTCGTAGTTCATGAAGATTGTAAAAACTATGTTGTTGTACATTTAAAAATTTTCTTCATTTAAAAAAAAAAATTCCTTTCAAAAAAATAATTAACTAAATTTGAGGATAAATTAATCTCTCGCATTTTAAAATTGCCTAAAGCTGGTCAACAAATAAATAGCCCTCCAAGAAAATGTCAAAGAGCACGTAGAATGAACATGTTGGTCTTTATAAATTAGGTCACCTGTCCTAGATAGACCCGGCCCCTGTGCCGAGTCCCGCTAAGTCAAATGCATATGATGCAAATAAAGCGATACATAATAGGGATAACCAGATTCTGAGTTTTCAGTTCTTTTAAGTTTAAACTTAATAGGGATAAGTGTCTAGACTGGCTTACTCGAGCGGACACTCGAGCCGGGGAGGGACAACTTGGTCGGTAGCAGGGCAACACCGCCTTCGTTGTCGATCCGAACCCCGCCTAACATGTGTGACTATATCCTTCACCAGGTGCCTTGACACTCTGGCTATCTCAAAAAGAAGGTGGGATGCATATGCTGCATTCCCTCTATCCTATTTCAGAGACTCAGAGGGGGTACATGAGAGAAAACAATATATAATACAGTTCAAATAATATCAAAGCGGTAAATAAGCGACAAGTAGCACATAAGGCCAATAAACACAATATCAACAATAATTAAAGCAAGTATAAGTTAATATTAAAAGCTCGAATTCCTATTATTCCCCAGCAGAGTCACCATAAATGTCACACCCCTTTTTCGCTTGAGGAATCGAGTCGAAGGGTTTTTCCAATTAAAGTGACGGTAATTAATAGGGATTAGTTTAATTTATAGAGTCACCACTTGGAATTGAGTTATGGTGTTCCAAGTCACCTTATTGTATCCCTAATCAAAAGGAAATGACTCTTTTATTTTAGTCTGCGAAAACTGAAGACCGGATAAGGAATTCTGTTGACCGAGGGGAAGTGTGAGTCACCCCTCGAATCCCGTGGTTCTAGAACAGTTGCTTTATCAACTTATAATTGATTTTAACTATTTGAATAAATTGTGTTAATAGGCCTAGATTCGCTTATTTTATTATATCAAAAAAAGTGTATTATCTTATATTAAATAAATCGTGTGAAAATTAATTTTTGAAAAAATATATGCCAAGATACATTATAGCATCCTTGAATTTTAAAATGTCTCAAAAAGATGCGTACGCCGCATTCTTAATTAATACGAAAATTTTAAATGTGGTTAAACACAAAAACAAAGGTCCGTAAATGATATTTTATGAAATAAAAATATAAGTAATAAACATTAAGATTTTTCTTTTACATGCAAATTTCGATAATAAATTAGAATAAAATAAAACTAGACATAGTAAAATATGTATAATACTATATCTTGACATTTATTTTAAGGAACTAACATATTCATTTACGGATTAATAACAATTTGTTAAAAACACTTACTTTGTTTTATTCGTTATTTTCTCATTTTTGTATCAATGACAAGTTATTTTAATCTTATAATACTACACGCCTAAGGATTAAATAAAATCAAATTAAGATGACTTAACACTAATTGAAAATAGAATAAATTTTATAATATTTGGAATATTTAAAATCTCATTAATAAATGAGCAAACTTAAAATCTCTTAAAATAAATTTAAATAATATTTCTTAGAACAATCCAGCAAAACAAAATTGGTATAATACAGATGGAAAAATGTGCTAAAGATGTCAATATTAATGCTATCTCTTATTTTAATTATATATATAGCACTACATCAAATAGAATTGAGAAAGTTTTCAAAAATCAATTTTTATTTATCACAGAGTTGCGCTAAAAAGAGTTAGATCTTGAGATTTTCTGATGGAGATGGACGATTCACCGCGACTGGCAGCGGTTCCACCCCAAAGAAATGAAATAGTAGTGCGTGGGATTTGGTGGCCGACGTTGTGAATCTGGTTGGTGGAGAAGAGAACCAACGACGATGATTATGTTTTTCCGGCGATTTGATTCGCCGGAACCAACCATAAGAGTTGGATTTTAGTTATTTGAGGATGGAGAAAAGGGAGAGGGATGTGGGATGGCGCGGCGGCAAGGCTGGTTCGCCGGTGGATATGTTATCGCCGTTGTGGCACTAATTCTGGCAAGATTTGGCGTCGGAGAGAGGAGAAGGGGACGACGGGGTCTGAGAGAGGGGCGTGGGTGACACCGGAACCATTTAGTCGCCGGTGAAGATGGTGATTTTTGCCGGAAAAAGTTGTTTTCCTCCAATTCCGTTCATCCCTCTTTTCCCGATCACACCTTTCCTTTTTTCCATTGTCTTTCCATGACTTTTTTGCTCGTTTTATTTTCTATCCTCGCGTCTTTCTCTGTTTCACCCTTTTTTCTATTGATTTTATTATTCCGATGTATGCGTGTAAATTGTTGTGAATACAAGAAACATAAAAGTATGTGAATTTAGTGAATTAAAATAAACGAAAGATTATGTGCGTTTGCTGGTGTTTTTTAGTCTGTGTAGTGTGTGCCAGTGCATGGTACTGTGATGGTGCATATATCAATGTATATTACTACATTTTTTTTATTTAGTACAGTAAATAAACAACATCATACATTAACCAATAAACTCATTAACATAAACTTGAACATATTTTGATTCACTAAAAGAGAAAAAATAATACAAATATAAGATGAATAAGAACCTGTAATGATTAAATTGAGTGATGAAACAAAAGATTGCTACTGGAAACTTCAACAGAACTCCAACTTTCTTTTCTTCTCTCCTTTATTCAATGTTTTTCTCCTGATGATTTTCTTTGTTACTCTGATTTTCTCACTTTTTCCTCTTTGATTTTCTTTTTTTTCCTGATCTCATAGGAAATAATACGTATCCCCTATATCTGAAAGTGAAAGTCCTTAAATATAGGAAAACATTGGGGGGAACAGTTAATATTTTTAGGGGGGAACAGTTATATTTAGGCAGGGGAAGGGATTTTAAAATTTAAATTTTATAATTTATTTATTTATTTATTTTCTTAAAATATGATAATAGTGATAATAAATAAAAAAATAAATAAAATGATAATAATAAAAAAATATAATAATAACTAATTAATTTTATATTTAAGAAAAATATAATAAAATTTACAAATAGTTAAAATAAAATAATTATAATAAAATAATATTAAAACTACTAATTTATTTATTAAAATTGAGAATAGACAAATATTTTTTTAAAAAAAATTATATTATTTTTTTAATTGGAATAAAAATATAAACAAAATTCTCAACAAATAAAAATAAAAATTTAAATAATATTAGACCAAATATAAATATTTACTATCGAAAATAAATTAAAATTTGAGGAGTATCAAAAATCACGTGTCTACATATGTGTTTGCCTATCCATTATATTTGGGTTGATGGGTGGAAGGGGATTGGCAAATTGTCAAAACTATACACCATAATACAATACATTACACTCACGTAGCCATATTTTTATTTTCCACCCGCAGAGTCAACTTTTTTTTTTTCCAACAATGTTTATACATCTGGTAAATATCATTAATAATATCATACACTGACCATAAACAATGTATCACCCAGTATATAATAGTTTATAAGAGGTTTATACACAACATTATACAGACTTACAATAACGTCAACCATGAAACTCCATCCAAGATGGTTTAAATTTTCATTGAATAGTTTCATGTTTCAAAAATAATTTCAATATGACATCCTCAATAAACATCAATCATCAATTTCTCAAAAATTTCAACAAATCACAAAACTCATTTCTATTTCTTTAGCCAGTAAAAAGTCACAATCACCTTAAATACATATGATATTGCAATTTTTGTGGTCCAAATTTAGAATATTACTTTCCAATCTTTTGGGCCCAAAAACTATTTGACCTAACAAAAAACATAATGGCCTACATGTCAGGTATACCACTCTACTCACGTTACTGCATTTAATGGGAAGAAAACGTTTGGGTTGATCATAGTCCAAAAATCCAATCTGTTGGGCCCAAAAAGCATCATCACATAATGCATCAAGATCCATATACCTACTTCATTCATTTCATATCCCTCTAGTTTTTAATATGTACCTATATGCTTGTTCTTTGCCATCATTATTTTCCAATATTTCAATTTTGAAGTTGTTGTTGTGTGATCAGGAGGTCATGGGTTCAAGTCTTGGAAATAACTTCTTACAGAAATGTAAGGTGAGGTTGTGTACAATAGATCCTTATGGTCGAGCTCTTTCCCGAAACCTATGCATAACGGGAGCTTAGTGCACCGGACTGCCCTTTTTTATTTCAATTTTTTCAAAAAAAGAATAGCCCGATAAACTAAAGCTTCCGCTATGTGCGAGATCCGAGGAAGGATCGAACTATAAGGATTTATTGTACGTAGTCTTACATTGCATTTCTGCAAAGGAAAAAGTCATCAAAATCACCTTAAACTGTATCCAAAAAGTCAAAAACACACTTAAACTATTGGAGTGACCTAATACACACCTATACCATTGAAAAATGAATTTAGTTCAACCCTACAAGCTGATGTGGCATAAAAAATAAAGATTTATTGCCATTTGTTCCTTTTATTTTATTAATTTCACACCTTTTTGACCTTTTTAAATTCTTTCTTTACTCTAACTGCATCACTTCCCTTTCTTTTTTCTTAATAGTACCCAACAACACCATTTTCACAATACACTACAAACTCAACATATCTTTAGAGAAAATTTAACTTATCTCTCACCCTCTTTCTCTCAATATCATTACGAACCTTCATATATATATATATATATATATATATATATATATATATATATATCTTACAAATCTTCAGATTTTATTTTTATTCTTTAAAAAAATTTATACCCACTTTATTAAAAGAAATCGTTACAAGTTAAATATAATCAATTACAAGGAAAAAAAAAAAATACTTTTGATGAGGAATCAATATCTAATCGGCGAAATATAAATTTTTCATTATTCTTTATCGAGAATTTTTTTTGGCAAACTCAATGTGGTATTCATTTATCCTACTTGTTCAGTCTTTTTCTTCTTCTTTTTTTCTGCTAAAATCTTATAAATTTGCATTAAAATTAAAGATAACTATTATATTAATGATAAATTTAAAATTTTCACCAACTTACTGATCGATTTATTAATCTAGTTTCTCCCACTCTATAAAACTCTAATAAGAAAAAAAAAATCACCAATAAAATTAAAAGAAAAGAGAATGAGGTTTTAAAGAACAGTAATGGTGTAGATATTAATGACGGATTTATTAGTGGTGGGTGACAAACAAAAAGAAATTGAAGGCGATGAAGAAGAAAAACTCGATAATGATAATAGTGGTGGATTGCTAAGAAGAAGAAGAAGAAGAAGAAGAAGAAATTGAAGTGGTGTGATGGTGGATTTGCTATTGGTAGTGAAGAGAAAAGAATAAACGGTGATGGTGGTGGCCGGCTGACAACGTATTTGGTATTTCCTGTGAGATGAGAGATGGAGAAGGTGGGGGTGGTTTATTGATGAACAAGATATAATTATTGGAGGATTTTAATGGTTAATTAGGAATTAATTAGTGCAAAATATAACTAATTTAAGAAAAAAAAAAGAAAAAGAATGAAAAAAATAAAATTTATAAGATTTCTAACATGGCGAGTGTAAAGCACCTCCCACTATGTGACTGGTTGAATGTGCGTTGGGATGGAATTAAATTCACTTTTCGCTAGTACAGGTGTGTATTAGGTCACTTCAATAATTTAAGTGTGACTTCGACTTTTCAGATATAGTTTAAGATGGTTTTGATGACATTTCCCTTTCTGCAAAAGACTATTTCCATGCCTTGAACTCATGGATCACATGACACTAACTTTACCAGTTACTCTGAGACTCCCTTCTAATATTTCCATAAAACGAATAAAAGGAAAATATTGGAGCACCTAAAAGACGTCAAGAATTATGAGATCGTGCTCTTTGCTTGACTCTTTTGAGTGCTTGACTCTTTTGAGCTTAGAATGCATAATTTCTGCTATTATTACTTAGTGTTAGAAGTTAATCGCAAAAAACTACTCACAAGCGGAGTTAGATAGGACCGAAGGGACTTAGTCAAACCACTTTCACCAAAAAAATTATATTATTGAACTTCTTTTAACTTCTTCATGTGTTTATTTTCTTCATATTTTAAACTTTCAAAGTGAAAATCTTTATTTCGTGATCACCATTTTGTGTTTCGCTTCTAGTATATGAGGCCAAGCACTCTTCCATACATCACGGCCTAAGGAATGAGTTTATCTATACTTGCTTTATGATTTCAACTTTTTACTCTATCCTAATTTACGAGTGTAAAATATTAAATTTCAACAAATTGAATTTTTTAAATTCATAATTTATAAATTTAAAATTCTATCTTCGCCTTTGAAGAGCTATAGCAACTTAATTACGATGCAGTAATTAATCAAGAAACATGCATTAGAATGATTGTCTATGTGATTGAGTTTGACTTCATTATAAAACTATGTCTGTTCTGAAAGAATATTAAATTTTTGCTATATATACATCGCTACTAAGCTCACATATACTCCGCGACGCGTATTATAAATATAAAATTAGTCACCTCAAGGTCATATGTTATAAGATACACATTTATATAACCAACTTTGCAACTATTATTTTATAGGCTACAAACTACAACAGGCTACTTCATTAGCCATTCATGAAAGTAATAATGACTCAATAATATATCAACTAATAATATATAACTAATGACAATATTTTATGTACAAAAATCTTCCTAATCCTAAAACAAGGGCTTCATTTCTGAATGCTGTTTCCACTACTCTTATATTTTTTTACTAATTAAAGTGCTACAATTATATTCTTTTTTTTTTCAACTAAAATATATTTTTTCAACTACAAATATATTTTTTCAAGTACGTAAAAATATTTTTCCAATAATGTTCTTCATTTAATATCTTAATTGTGAATTGGAGGTTTTCTCTTGGCCGGAGAATAATCCATTCCGGCTAAATCTAGCACGTCGGGATGATCGGAGGATATTTTCCGGTGACCGGTTTCTGGTGATGAATTGACAGAGAAATTTTCACTACTTGTTTGATCTTTCGATATTGTTGTTGTGTCATGAGCTTTATTTCCTTCATTCTTGATATTCTGTAGATATATATAAAATTAACCATATAAGTATAATTTCAAAAATAAAAACTTAATTATTGAAACATTTTTTAAGAATTTTTTGTATTGATTCTTGTTTTTTTTTGATGGAAATTAACCAACCTTTGTTGTAGTAGTAGTTGAGGTAATTGGACTAATAGTAGAGGTTGTTTTTGTCATAAGTTTTCTATTTCTTCCTGCAAACATTACAAGAATAATTAACCACTTGATCAATAAACTAACCAAAACGAGACATATATTAAAGTTGAGTACTAGACATTTTGATGATTCAAATTCCATTAATACCTTACTAATAATATCCCAAAATAATTCATCATCAAGAAGTTAAAAATGTCAGAAAGAGAACCACATAGGACTTCAATCTTATTTTGAAATCCCACTAATTTCAAGAATTTCAAGAAACTAGAAACGGAAAATGTGAGTAACTTGGTTGCTCTAGTGGTTAAGCGCCTTCACCGGAGTTTGAGACACATTGGACTAGTAAAAAAAAGATGAAAAAGAAAATGAGTAACTAGACTAGTAATTTATTAAGTTAATGGTGTCTAGGCCTATGTCCTCTAGGTCCATAATAGTCTTCATGGATACTTGGTAACCAATGATGACTTTTTTTGGGTACTTTCGAAAGTCTTCTCTTCATTGTAGTACCTGATGATGAACAGTGGCCATCTTTGCAAAGAATATTGACTTCTTTAGAACCTCCTTCATCACTTCTTTCTTTCAAAGCATTTTCCTATTACGAAACAAAAACCATCATTAAGCTTTTAGCACTTTGAATTTCAAAGTAAGCAAAAAAGTTAAACCATACTAAGATCATGATAAATGAGTATAATTTTGAATTATTATAATACTAACCTTTGACTTGGGAATATTCCTTGCTTGTGCTTCATGAACTAAAGTGGATAAAAGCAAAAGAGAAAGTAAAAGAAATTGCTTCATTGTTTCAAGAAAATAGGCTAAAACCTAAAGAGATTTTTAGACTTGCTATGTATGAGAGAACGAACAAAAAGAACTTTGACAAAATTGGAATTCTCTAAAAAGTTGGGAATAGAAGAATTAAGCTAACTTCTTTTTGTTTCTTCTTCAACTTTCAAGAAGAGTTTGTATAATAAGATATGGAATGACAAGTGATATACAAATTGGATTCTTGGTTCAATATATATACACACATACACATGTAAAGAGAAAAGGTACAGCAAATGGTCTTAGGGACCACAAATGTCTTTTTGGGACATGGGATTAAATTGATATACTTTGAATTTTACTATGTTTTGTTTCTTTAGTGAAATGTGGGCACTACGAATGAATAAGGGGGTCTTGATAAAGCTTAACATGCTTTTGAGATCATTGTTATGAGGGGACAAGATTGTCTTCATGTTAAAAAAAGAGTACATTTTTCTTGAAAGTATTGCATGAGAGTAAACTCCCATAAGAACCAATTTTCTAGCAAGTAGACACTTTGAAAATATTGTAAGGAAGTTCAAAAAAGTTATCTTTTTTTTTTTTTTTTTAGAATATGTCCATAACTATACCCACATTTTCAAGGATATGTTGTCTATGGCTTGTTGGCTTGGTTACCTAAAATCAAAGAAAAAACTTAATCACTTTTCCCTGGGATAGCAAGTAGACCTTTGGAAATATTGTAAGGAAGTCCAAAAAAGTTATCTTTTTTTTTTATTTTAAGAATATGTCCACAACTATACCCCCATTTTCAAGGATATGTTGTCTATGGCTTGTTGGCTTGGTTACCTAAAATCAAAGAAAGAACTTAATCACTTTTCCTATGGGGAGAGGTGAATTCATAGTTTTAAATTTATGAATTCTCAATTATAAGTATATAACACTTTTTTTAAAAAAATGATATGACAAAAGAAATGCTTTTTATATTGTGAAGTTTCTAGTCGTATACTTTTTTTTTCTTTTCAAAATGACATTTTTATTGGTGGAATGGTATACCATGCTAAAAATCACAAGGTCTAAAAAAATATTTTTTATACGTTCCAAATTAGTTTGTGGCAAGTCTTACTTTCTTTTTTATGAAGTAGTTTGGTATTCAATAAAACACTACCATATATACCATAAGACAAAGGGTAAAGGACGTATTAATTAGACTAAATCATTTTTTTAATTACTCATAGATGGTGAAGGTTAGACTAAGTTTGAATAATAAGGTTTGTAACGAGATTAACTAATTTCTCCACAATTATGCAACTAAACTACTTGTAATGTAATATTTGAAATTAACTAGACTATTCTGGGTCACAAAAAATTTACTAAAGAAAAAAGAGAAAGGCAATTCATCAATTATTTTAGTTTTTTCACTCGATGTGCAGTATCTACTTTTGAATGGATCGATTTATTTGAAATCGCATTGGAAAGTCTCACTTTTGAGAGATAAAACACTCCTATCAAAAATGACTCCATATTCATAATTCAAACTCGAGATTTCTAATTATAATGAGGAGAATTTATACCATTCCATCACACCCAGGAGAGGAGCTAGCATACAATGAGGGGATATATATAATATATGTTGAACCCCTTTGAATAGTTCGTGTATACACTTTTAAACCCTCTCAATGAAAATTCTAATTCTGTTTCATAGATGATATATAGCACAGGTACTATCAATCTTTCAAATGTCTACATGATATGCCAAGAGTAAGAAGAAGCCAAGCCAGTGATGTATCATTTGGTTAGACATAAAATTAGATAAGGGAAAAAAACGCATAGCATTCCTTAGATAGGAAATCACAACTTATAGCAAAGCTTTCTCCTTATCAAGTCATAGCAAATCTTATAAAAAAAATAAAAAAATAAAAACGTTTTTTCACTTTTAATAAATAAAAAAATATCAATTATATATATGAAAAAAAATATTCTTCTACCCCCAAAAAGGATGTCAGTTATTGTCAGATATCTTCATTACCTTAAATATCTCATTAAATGATTTCCATATAATTAATAAAGATCTTAAACGTATAATTCAACGGATTCTCTTCTCAAAATTCGGAATTTCAGTTTCTTTTAATTTTTCGTTTATTCTTGTTAAACAACTCCAGTTTTATGTTTGGAAGTTATCAAATTAATGGACGGCGAAAGGGTACATTTGTTTCTTGTTATCTATGAAGAAAGATGGGATGTTAATAGTATGTTAATTGTTATGGTTATTTGATCCAATAGTTTATTATGATTAGTTGTGTTGCTCGTTTTGCAGAAATAAGATTGTGATTTCAATCTGATTGTGATGTCGTATGGTGCAGTTGATTGATGCTTTGAGTGTTATTTTTATTCATTCACTGAATGTTAACAATCTGATTGGCGTCGGTTAATTATTGTAATTGGTTGGTGTTTGTTTTTTTTTGTATATACATGTTGAATGTATGATAGTATGTTGTTGTAATCTACGAACTTTGTAAAAGAGTAATTGTGAACCTTTTATGCAGTTACAAATAGTGGTTTGTGAATTTTTTTTAAAATGTTGATGGTATGATGTTGTTCTTAAAGTTTTATCTAAATAGTTTTGTTATGATTGGTTATGTTGCTCATGTTTCAGAAATAAGATTGTGCTTTCAAAATTGTTATGATATCATATGAAGCATTTGGTGTTTTTGTTGAATATGTTGAATGTATGAAAGCATTTTGTTGTAAATTACGAATTTTGAAACATATAAATTACTGAAATTGTATCCAGTAACATAAGGAAGATTGTGTATTTATTTGGAATATTGAAATTATGAAAGTGTTGTTGAAAATATGTCAATTGATTATTAATAATGAAATTTGTATTGTGCTTATAGGTAGACCTAGAGACTTTGTTGTAGATGGGATAATGTATGCCGCAGATATAAAGTATAAAGGATTGATTGTTGCTATTACAAAATAATTGAAGATTGATATTAATTCTACAAAAATTGAGATTAAGTTTTTAATAAATGATAGATGTCCACCGATGCTCATACATAATGACACTGGAGTAATGGTGTCTCTAAATCAGAAAAGAAGTAATGCAGATTTTTTGCTCGTTATCCATTGTATGTGACAATAACTGATATGTCAATGGTTTTTAATGAAAATTTTGAACAGTCTGATATTTGTATTGGTAAGAACATGAATACCGAATCAAATCTAGATAGATAGAATTTATAATCTAGAAATTCAGTTCGGTTGATTAGATTAACTCCAGATGATGAAATCATGCATGAAGATAGAGTTGAAATAATCGAAGAAGTTATCAATCCGGTAATTAAAGTAAAGCGGAGTTACATCGATAAAGAACCGCTTTCACAAGTTATGGATTTGCACGCTTTCTTGCATCAGTTTACATTTAGAACAGAGAGGTCTAATGCAAAGAGGTATGAACTATTCCAGCTTACAACTTAATTTCTGAAAAGAGTATATTTCCTTGGTATTTTGTTTGTATGTTCTGTATTTCTTTGTTTGATTTTAAACATCTTAAATAGCTACTACCTAGTTTGTCATGTGGAAGAATGTACATGATTTCTAAAAGCTTCAAGTACAAATAATACAAAGATTTTCAAAATAAGAAAGCACTGTGAAATACATACATGTTCGGCATGAGATCAAATTTATGCAAGATGCCAAGGAATGACAAAGGTTATTGCTGGTTTGGTGTTGCCTAATTTGATAAATACTAATAGAACATACACGCCAAGTGATGTTACCGCCGATATGTTAAGACAATATGGTGTATCCTTAAATTTTACTCAAGCGTGGCGTGCAAAAGAACTAGCAGTTAAAATATTGTGTGGTGATCCAACCGAATAATATCAAAAACTTTTAGGTTATTTGTACATTTTCGAAAAATAGTATCCTGAATCAGTTATTAGTTGAAAAAAAAAGAGAAGAAAATCATTTCTTGTATGCTTTTGTTGGGTTGGATGCTTCAATATGCGGATGGGAGTATTGTAGACCTATAATTGTTGTTGATGGTGCTGGTCTAAAATCGCTTTATGGTGGGACAATTCTAATTGCAAGCACATTAGATCCAGGAACCTATACATACATAGACATATAAATTTAATAACAACATGAGTATGACCTATACAAACATAATCATATAAATATAATACCAAAAAAATACATCTTTTTTCTGAAATTTTAACATTTCACCTCAAACCTAGAACATACATGACATATATATAGAATACATAGTTAGTAAATTCATAATCAAAATTTAAAAATATTAATTGAATAAGTTATAAGAATATTTATAGTTTACATTTGCTAATTCGTTCTTCAAATCGAACATTTGTTCATCTTTCACATTTGATGATGAATTTTTTTCACCATTGACATCTGAATGAACAAAGCTGTCTTGCTCTTGTTGAACGAAACTGTCTTTATTGTAAGAAGATTGTACTTTACCATTTTCTCATCAGTAAAGACAATATCTTTGAATTGATACTAGAATAAAAAAATGAGTTAGTTTAAATAGATAACAAGTACAAAATGAGAATGAAATAGATATTAATTTAGAATTAAAGTTAATATATAGAAATGTAGTTAAGCTTACCTCGTTGCTATAACGCTTAAACATTGTTGTCTTCAAATACTCATTAAAAATGAGATCCTCCGATGACCTCCAATTTAGAATTCGAGGACTCATAACTGATTCACTTCGAATAGCAACAACTTTGTCCATGTTCAAACAACATTCATAAAATCATATTTGAAGAGCCAAATGAAATCCCCCAAAGGTAAATGATGAGTGATTGGTCTTTAAACCATGACTATTAGATTTATACAATATTCTAAAGCACTCATTGCCCCAATCATAATTCAAGTACTCACCAGATTCAATTAGATCAAAATATAATTTTGGTATGTAATTCTTTGGCAAGTCAGGAACCAAGAATCTGATTATGAAATAAACCATACCAAATTCATATAGATCATCTTCCTTAAAAAAATTTCAGTCAAAGCAAAATCAGTATAGAAATCACTTCTCTTCACCTTTTCATTACCAGAATAATACTTAGACATAAGCTTATTCGGAGCTTTGAAATCTGAATAAAAATTACTTTTTTTGTCAAACCTTAAATCAGTTACAACACAAAATTTCCTCTTACCAAAATGCAACAAAGTGTCATTCAACCTAAAGATGAACAAATCATCTCTGTTATTCTCCGTCTCAGCTTGCAACAAATTCTGAAGAAGTTGGGGCTGGACTTTAAGCTGTTGCATCTTCAAAAAGTGCCCAAATGAAAAAAATTCAAATCTTTCAAAGTGCTCCTTTTTTCATCTTAACATAAGATCATCAAAAACATCAACCATGATGTACGATGCCCAATGACTGTATCTTTTTTGCTCCAACATACATTTACAAATACAAAAATAAGAACGTAAAAATACAACAATATTTAGCTTTTGATTGTTGTAAGAAGATTTGTTGATTGGTGCAGCAAACATACATTTTAAGTAAAAACATAATGTATCAAGGAAATATATGTTATCAAGAAAATATTCAAATCTTTTGGAAACACACTCAAATTAAAAAAACATAAAATTTGTATAAATAGTTTATACAAATTTTAAACTAAATAAAGAGACAATCAAATATTTTTTGCACACACAAGAATAAGTATTATTATGAAACAAAAATTGAATAAATAATCTGTAAAAATAATATGAAAATCATATGACTTTTTTAAAAAATCAGCAATCTGGATTATAACATAAAAAATACTATAGTTTTAATAGAACACTTCATACATTTTTTCTAAAAAAAAATAAAAAATTTATACAAAATAAAAATCATACCTTGAAAACTTTTCGAGAATTCTTGTTGAACACATTCTTTGCATTTTTTACTTTAGCCCTAGTTCTTGTTACTTGAGAAGGTGCTTCTCCTCCACACTTGAATTTTTTGGGTTTGAGTAATGGAATCTCATCTTCAAAATCGGAGTCGGACGCTTGTTCACTATCCAAATTCTTCCTCTTATAATTCCTCTTATATTGAGAAATCACAACCTTTTTGTTCAAACTTAGCTTCTTCGATGGTTCATGAATAAAGGGGACTTCAATTTTGTCGACCAAGCACTGATTTTGATTCTTGTTGCACGACCCACTTTCAATAATTTTTTTCTACTCTTAGATAGAGAAGAAGGAGTGAAACAATCCAAATCAAATGAAGATCTAGAAAGTTGAATGGGGCTACTATTTTCAATTATTCTAGGACTTCTATGCGAAGTAGTAAAATCGAATTTTGGTTTAGACATGATTCATAATAGAGAATGAAAAAAAAAAATCAATTGAGTATTTTTCCGGATAGAAGATGATGTTAACTATGAAACCCAGATTTTTCAACTAAAAAGATGAGTATAATATGAAAGAGATCCCAATATGAAATCCACTTTTTACAATCTTGTATTTTCAAGAAGAAAATATGAATATTATATGGAGACACAAGTTTCAAGAAAGTTTTGAAAGGTTAAAAATGATAATGGATAAAGAGGTGAGGTTAAGTACTAGAGAATGAAGAGAGATAAAGAGTTGATTTACACGTAATCTTCTAAAAGATTTATCTTCTTCAAATAAATTTATATGATAAATATGAGTGTGTAATATTTTAAATAAAAATTAAGTAACAAAAATTTACCATAATTATCAAAACACAATTTAAGAAAAATATTGATTACAATCCTATAAATAAGGAACTAATTTTAAATTAAATAATTAAAACTGATTTATTAAAATATACTTAAAAAAATATCTCTTTTAACAAGTTGCTATAACTTGTAAGTAAATTACTATTACTTTAATTATTTAAAGATGTTGCTAAAAGTTGTTATTTTAGATCTAATAATAGTATGGGGAAGGCATTCTTGTTTTTGGCCTTTAAGTAGCTTTGTTATTTTTCATGACTTATCAGATCATGTATAATATCATTTGCATATATGGCTCATCATTATTTTGTGTGTAAAGGGATTTGACAAGACATACATCTTTATGAACATATTCTTCTCTCTCTCTCTTTTTTTTTTTTTTTAACTATAATTAACTTAAAGATATCATTAGAGAAAGCACAAGATTTTTACTAAAAAAAAAATTTTTTAAGCCAAAGATAAGATAAGTTCTATATAGATTATTTATAAGATAATATTATATGGGAGATTGGGAGTATATATAGAATACTAGTTTGAGATATGTTCGTTGCATGTGTATTTTGTATCGATTTATAGATATGAATACGATGACTGAATTCAATAAATTTTGAGCACTTAAATATGATTTTAGTTGAATTAGTCATATAATATTTTGTAATAATAGATATTGAATTATATTTAGATACAAATATGTTATATGAAATACATTGAAAACCCCTTCGACCCCAAATGCAAGGATTGATTACAAAGTAAATTATCATTATCGAAAGAGACTATGGCATGAGATGAAATTTTGACATATTTAAATTTATGAATATTTCAAAACTATTAAGTAGAATTAAGCTTAATTTATTCTACCTAAAGGTGATAGATCCGATAATTTTTAAAATATATATATAAAATTGTAACCTATGAGCTATATTATTATCCTACGATTAAACCTTTTGATAAACTAATTCGCTTTGTAAGGTTGAAAGGAAGGAGTCATTTAGCTGCAAATAAGGATTTGGAGAAACACAAAATAAAAAGTAAAATATTATAACCAAATGTTTCTTACTAATAACCCTACAAACCATAAATAATAAAGACAGACAAATGGATTAGACAATTACTTACAAAATCGTATATCAATTTGCACTTAAAAATGAGTTCTTCAGATGGTTGTGAATTCCATGGCTCTTTGAAGAGTTCCTTTGTGGTGGTTGTTTCCTTATCTCGGCGACCCAAAATTACCTAGCAAATCAATTTATCTATGAGAAAGTATGTCAATGACAATGAAATTGTTATCTCAATGACATCAAGATTCTTGATTTAGAGTTTACTGACTTTTGTTTTTGAAGATTAATTACTTAAATTTAAATCAAAGTCAAAATAAAACGTTCAAACTCCATAAATATTAAATATTTTATGAATTTTTACGCCTAAAAATAGTGTGACAAATTCACCTTGTCATCTTCTAGTGAACATAAACTCGTGTAGAAATAAAATATTAAGATATAAATTATCAAAAAATTCACGTTATTATACAACTCCACATAACAATACATGCAATTTCATTCAAACTTTTTTTTTTTAAAATATTAATAAGTAATGATGAAAAAAAAAAGTACATCAATGATATAGAGATTGTTGGTGTAGTTTTTGGTAGAGAGTTCATCGACTTCTCGTTTTCGAAGACTACTTAAATCAAAATCAAAATCAAAATCAAAATAATAGACAACGTTAAACTCCCATAAACATTAAACAATTACGAATTTTTAAGGCCCAAAAAATTCACCTTGTTAGATTTCTATGAACATGTAATAATAAACAACTAAGACAAAAAATTTACGTTATTATACAACTCCATGTGATAATACATAGAATTTCATCTAAACACTTTAAGAAAAATATCAATGAACAACGAATAAGAAAAAATACCTCAATGACTCCAAGATTATTGATAAATGTTCTGATAGAAAGTTTGAATTTCACGTTTTTAAAGCAACTCCTTTTATAAAAATATATTCTTAAACCAAAAATATATATCAAGAAGGTATTCTTATAATAAGTATTAGAGGAAAATTATGAGACTAAGTTGAATACTGTAGCAAAAACATCAGTACAACTAATGTAACATATGAATCCCTAGACAATTAAGGATAACAGTCTTTCTTTTTATTAGGAGTTTTAATTCTACTAACAAATTTGTAATCAAGGACAATAAGTACTCCTAACATTAATTTCTAATAATCGAGATTTTTTTTTCTAATTCTCCTGTTTTATATTTACTTTTTTTTTTTTAAATTCTAATTGGAGTCTTTCTTTTCTAATTTAACAATATAAAAATATAAATTAATTCTCCTATCTATATATTTTAGGAGTCTAGTATTAATTAATTCTCCTTCCTATATATTTTTGAAATCTAGTTAATATTATAAATATAGTGATATAATAATTGGAGAAAGTAAGTGAAAAGACGATTTTGCCTATTGTGAAGATTTTTAATGAAGGGAAAAAAGTTGAAATATGTTCTCAAAGGGTCTTCATACTTTTAATATATTATAGATTATAGTGTTGGACAATAAAATTTTCGAGATCGAATATTAAATAATTCGAGATAAGAAAATATACTGCAACAATCAATTTATTGATTTCACTATGCGAGTGTTACAATTTTTGTGAATCCTCTGAATCGCCTTTTCAAATATAGATTCAAGGGCTTGAAGCTTGATCTTGAATTTGAACTTGATTTATTGATTTGAGGGATTTGATCTTGACTTGTGCTTGAATTCAAGGGTTTTTGAGCTTGTTCTTGAATATTGCGGTCTTGATCTTGAATCTTGATGAACATGATTTAAATGCTTGAGCTTTTTAGAAAAATTACGGCGTTTGATTCACGAGCTTTCTCTTGCTACTTGTTAGAGATTTGGGGGGATCCTTTTTTCTGAATTATGAGGCCCCTATTTATAGTTGTAGGAAAGGAAGAGCCATAATGAATATGCACATCCTTTGACCAATCAGATTTAAGTAATGTAGCGCCTTTTATGGGCTTTTATTTCATGGGTCTTCTGCATCGGTTTGACATGTGGCACGATCCTATTGGCTTCTTCACTTGACTTGGCATGCCACGTCATCTGATACGTGGCGCTTATTTGGGCCTCTAAAATATGACAATATCTTGGGCTTAGTAAAATGGGCTCATCATTTGTAGCCCAAATTAATCGACTAACCCAATAAACATTGGGCCTTATTTAAATCCATACCTATTTGACTTAAATAATTAATTTAATTATATTAATTTGCAATATTTATTTGGGACTAATATATTTTGAATTTAATATAATCCGAATTTTGTACGGATTTAAATTTAATAAAATTGCATCGCCCACAAATGCCCCCTACTTCAAGACTTGTCGAGACATTTAATATTTTAGAGACTAGCCTTGAAGTATGATTATTTAAACATATTTTCTTCGTGCTTCAACAATTTTCCATACATAAGAACACCTCATTCAAAAACTTTAAAGCTGAACCATATTGACATTGTCTCTCAAAGCTCTCTTATTTTTTTCACGAATCTATATACTTAAGACCCGTTGGTGAGGCATGATATCCAATTTCAAACAGTTTTGGAAGACTTTTTCATTGCCTTATCTAACCAGGAATAAAACTCTCCCGATTTAAACTTAGATTGGAGAAGGAAACAACCTTCAACTTGACTTTGTATGGGAGAAGGAAAAAACCTCCAATTTGAATTTGTATGGAAGAAGGAAATCAACCTCCAATTTAAATTTATATGGGAGAAGGAAATAACATCCAATTTGAATTTGTATGGGAAAAGGAAACAATCTCCAATTTGAATTTGGAGATAGAAGTTATCCCAATCTGAATTTATATTGGAGAAAGAAACAATCTCCAATTTGAATTTGGAGATGGAAGTTATTCCAATCTGAATTTATATTGGAAAAGAAAATATCCATCCTACAACTCTATAAAAGGAGATAGTTTTTTTATTTTTTTAATATCAATTTTGGGGTTTTCAAGCCATCAACAATATTGAGGTAATTTCTTTTCCTCCCGTTTTTCTCTTATTTTCGTCACTTTTTTTTAGCACAACATGTTAGTGGTAAAAAATTCATATCTAATTGTAGGAATATCAAAATTATGAACCGTTTGATATTACAGGAACTAAACTTTGAGATCTATAACATATTCAAAATTTAGATTTAAATTCCTTCAATATAATTCTCGATAATTTTTGAAGTTAGCCCTGAATTTTATCATGCTGAAAATTTCAGATCTGCATGTCTTTACTAAAACTTTCATATCTTGAAGTAGGAAGGATGAAATCACAAGCCGCTTGATTCTTGTGAAACTAGACACAAAGATCTATAACATATCCAAAATTCATAATTTAATACAATTGAGATTTTTTCAGGTGTTATCCCGAAATCAACACTGAGTTTTGATGCATCAACAATTTCAGATTTACGCGACATCACCAAAAAATTTATATCTTAATATGAGAGTACCAAAATTATGATCCGCTTAATCCTATAGATGCCGAAAAATGCATGTGTAAATATCCAAAATTTGAATCTTAATACTTTTTTGATTGTTCTAGATGATTTTTTGAAGTCGATCTTATATGTTGTCCGGCAGAGGATTCCAGATTTGCATTGCCTCACCAAATAATATATTTCTTGATGTGGGACCATCACCACAAAAGGGTGTTTTGATTTCCTCAAACTAGATTTTGAGGGTTTTATTCTCATCAAGGCATCTTGTCTCAATCCAAGTTGGTGATATACAACTTTTAAGATCACAACGCTTTGATAGGAAACATCCTTTCTATTTGTGTTTTTGCTTTCTTTCTTATTTCCTTTTTTTTTCTTTGTTTTGTTTTTGGAGAATTGAAATAGATAGAAATATGCAACAATCAGCTTAGGGTGTGAGAGTTTAACTTCGCCTCCATCACCTTAAGTCCGACCAATTTTACTTGAAGAAGGTGGACATCGACTTAAGGTGCGAGAGTTTAACTTTGCCTCCGTCGCCCTAAGTCCGACCAATTTTATTTAAAGATGGTGGACATCGGCTTAAGGTACCAGGGTTTAACTTCGCCTCCGTCACTTAAAGTCCGACCAATTTTACTTGAAGATGGTGGACATCAGCTTAAGGTTCGAGAGTTTAACTTCACCTCCGTCACTTTAAGTCCAATCAATTTTACTTGAAGACAGTGGACATCGGCTTAAGGTGCGAAAGTTTAACTTCACCTCCTTCACCTTAAGTCCGACCAATTTTACTTGAAGATGGTGCAGTGATTTTCTTTAAGTATGGACCTTTTTCAATGTTCAGCTTAAGGTGCAAAGGGATAAATATTGTCCACCTTAAGGCATGAAAATTTTGATATCCTTTTAAGGATAAATCTGTGAGAGGCCAGCTTAAGGTGCAAAGGGATAAATTTTGTCCACCTTAAGGAATGGAAATTTTGAGATCCTTTTAAGGATAAACCTGTTAGAGGCCAGCTTAAGGTGCAAAGAGACAAATTTTATCCACCTTAAGGCATGGAAATTTCGATATCCTTCAAGGATAAACCTGTTAGAGGCTAGCTTAAGGTGCAAAGGGACAAATTTTGTCCATCTTAAGGCATGGAAATTTTGAGATTCTTCCAAGGATAAACCTGTTAGAGGCCAGCTTAAGGTGCAAAGGGACAACTTTTGTCCCCATTAAGGCATGAAAATTTCTATATCCTTTTAAGAATAAACCTGTTAGAGGCCAGCTTAAGGTGCGAAGGGACAACTTTTGTCTACTTTAAGGCATGAAAATTTCGATATCCTTTTAAGGATAAACCCGTTAGAGGCCAGCTTAAGGTGCAAAGGGACAACTTTTGTCCACCTTAAGGCATGGGAACTTCATTATCCTTTTAGTTATAGGCTTGGAGAACTTTAGCATTCCAAATTCCATTGAAGAAAATCTTTTTCTTTTCGACAGGTTTGCCCCATTGAGTCACAAATATTTGGAGTAAGTCCAAAATTTGATTAGAATAGTTTCATACTTGGCTTTCATATGACAGACACTGTAAGAACATATTTTTTTTGACACTCATGCAATTGAACTCGGAATGAGATTCCAAGCGCCTACGTACCTCAATGAAGAGGATCAAGTCACAGCGTAGTTCTAGGTGAGTGTTTTTTTCTGTGTCCTATGTTTTGCCTAGGCCACCTCTTTCGAGGTTTTCAACCTAGCAGACATTTTTTTTTGAGTCGTTTATAGTTTATACTCTTGCGGGCTAGAAGTAGACATACATTTTATACTCGTGCCTTAATGAGTGTACATGCAGTTTATAGCCGTGCCTTAAGGAGTATCATCTTTCTTTAAGGATAGAATTCTTCAAGAATTTAGCGTTGATGGGGCCAATCCTCACGCCATCTGCATCGACGAGCTTGTAAGCACCATTTGAATAGGCCTCTTGTATGACATATGGTCCATCCCACTTCGGGGTGAATTTGATCCCAGACTTATGAGAAGTGATAATGGGCTTTCTTACTACAATGACTTTATCTCTAACTTAAAATCACCTTAAGCAAACCCTTTTGTTGAAAGAACGAGATAGCTGGGCTTGATAACATTCAAGATTTTGTTGAGCCTGCAGCCTCTTCTCATCAAGAGCTTCTAACTCTGCAAGATGCAACTTAGAATTTTCTTCATTGGTGAGCCCTTCTTGAATAGCCCATCTCAAAGAAGGTATTTGACACTCAAGTGGCAGAACTGCTTCAACTCCAAAAGCAAGTGAGTATGGGGTTGCTTGCGTCGGTGTACGGTAAGTTGTCCTATACGCCCACAAAGCTTCTTACATCCTCTCATGTCAGTCTCGTTTAGATTTGGAGACGACTTTCTTCAACAAGTTGCATAAAGTCTTATTAAATACTTCGGCTAGACCATTGGCGGCAGCATGGTACATAGAAGTCTTGCGCTGCTTGAAGCCAAAGAGATCACAGATTTTGTTCATCAGCTTGTTATCAAATGGCTTTCCATTGTCAGTTATTATGTACTGAGGAATTCTAAAGCGGTAGATGATATTCACTCGGATGAAGTTTGCAATATTTTCTTTCTTTACTTCCTTGAGAGCAATAGCTTTGGCCCACTTTAAGAAGTAATCTATCGCGGCCAAGATGTATAAGTATCCACCAGAAGATTTTGGTAGTGGACCAACAACATCCATTCCCCAAGCATTAAACGGCCAAGATGCTATAGTTATATGTAGTACCTCTGGAGGTTGATGTATGAAATTTGTATGGAATTGACAAGCTTTGCATCTTCTAGCATAGTCCAAGAAATCTTTCACCATTGTTGGCCAATAATATCCCATTCTTTTAATGTGAAAATGGAGACTCGATCTAGACTGATGTGATCCACAAACTCCCGAATGCGCTTCTTGCAAATCTTGAATTGCTTCTTCCTATCCCAAACACTATAAAAGTACTCCTTTAAATAATCTTCTATAAAGTGTGTCTTTGTAGTAAAGGAAGCAAGGTACACAACGACGAATGCCAGTCTTTCTCCTTGGATCTTCTGGAAGTATCCCATAACATAAGTAATCTATGATAGGTTATCGCCAATATTCTTTTACAGCTTCAGACACAGCAACGAGGTATTCAACCTTGTTTTCTACATCCTCATCTGACGGCGGTACTACCCATTCTTGTCGGATAGTAACTCCCATCTAATTTAGAAGAGTTAGGGTTAAGGCCAAAGCAGCTAAGGCATCAACTTACTTATTTTCTCTCCTTGACACATGTTGGAGGGTTACCTCTCCAAGCTACCCCATCAATTTTTGTGCATAATCATGATATGGCCGTAGTTCGAGCTTTCTGACTTTATATCTTCTCAAAAGCTGCTTGATCACCAGTTGGGAGTCACCAAAGACTTGTAATTGCAGTTGTTTCATGTCAACTTCCATCTCAAGTCCAAGTATTAAAGCTTTATATTCAGCAACATTATTAGAGCAATAATTTGTTAGGGTAAAAGAGTATGGGATGACTTCTTTTTGTAGAGTGACGAACACCACACTGGTACCAGATCCATCTCGACATATGGGACCATCAAAGTACATCTTCTATGGAGGTCTAGCTTCAATGACCATTGCATCTTCATCAGGAAGTTCATCACTAATTTCTAATCATCAGGTATCGGGTGGTCTGCCAAGAAGTCAGCCAGTGCTTGTCCCTTTACAGCCTTTTGAGGAATGTACACAATCTTAAACTACTGAAATTAAAGGTACCATCTTGCAAGTCGATCACTAAGGAATGGTTTCGATATTACAAACTTGATGGGATTTGCCCTAGACACAAGACGGGCAACATGAGCTTGAAAGTAGTGTTTCATCTTTTGAATTGAGAAGGTCAATGCCAGACATAACTTTTCAATTGGAGAATACTTTAGCTCATTCTGCGTCATCATTCTGCTCAAATAGTAAAGAGAGTTTTCTTTGCCTTCACTATTTTCTTAAGCCAGTAGTGCTCCAACTGACCTCTCTTATGCCACGATGTAGAGTATCAATGGTTTCCCAGGTATGGGTGCCGCAAGAACTGGTGGCTTCATTAAGTATGATTTGATACTCTCAAAGTCATTACCACAAGATTGGTCCCATTTGAAGGGAGTGTCCTTTTTCATGAGATGACTAAATGGTTAACATTTTTAGGCCAGGTTTAAGATAAACCTCCTTAAATATGCTAGCCTTTCCTGAAGGTTTTTTAACTCATGAATATTTTGAGGATCGGGCATCTTCAAAATCATATCGATCTTGTCTTGATTAATTTTAATTCCTCGGTGTCGCACAATAAAGCCAGGAAACTTTCCAGAAGTAACTCCAAAGGGACACTTCAATGGATTCATCCTAAGTTGATATCTTCGAAGTAACTCGAATACGATTCTTAGGTCTTTTAAGTGGTCGTCTCTCTTTCTTGGCCTTACCACTAGATCATTCATGTAGCATTCAATATTTTTATGGATCAGGCTATCAAAAATGTTCTGCATAGCCCTTTGATATGTGGTACCAGCGTTCTTCAAACCAAAAGGCATCACTTTGTATCAATAAATACCTTTGGGCGTACGAAATGCAGTGAGTTCTTCATCTTTTGGCGCCATACAGATTTAATTATAGCCGGATAAACCATCCATGAAGGATATTGCCTTATAACCAGTGGTGGCATCAATCATCAACTTTGGTATAGGGATTAGAAAGTCATCCTTAGGGCAGGCATTGTTGAGATCCTGAAAGTCGACACAAACTCAAATTTGGCCATTCTTCTTCCGTACTGGAACAATAATTGAAATCCATGTGGGATATTTGACTTCTCGAATAAATCCCACTTTAATGAGTTTGTTAACTTCATTTTTAATCAGAGGAACCAACTCTGGCCTAAAGCGTCTTTGGGCTTGCTTAACAGGACGGGCACCATTCTTGACCCCCAACTGATGGACTGCTACTTTTGGATCTAAGCCAGGCATTTTCTTATAGCTCCAGGCGAAGACATCCATATATTTTTTGAGTATGTCCATATAAGTGATTTTCTCTTTTACATCTAGAAATGCACTCAAGTAAGTTGGTCTTGGGTCTTCATCAGTTCCAAAATTAGCTTTCTTCAAGGGATCTAATGTGTCCTTCACTCATTCTTCAAGTTGCGATGGAGAATCACCAGCATCTTCCTCTTCTTGAGGATCATCGTCATTGATGGATATGTGGTGGTACCAAAAAGTATCTTCCATTTCTTCATCAACCTTTATTTGAGATGAGGCCTCATTCTCATTTTAGGTTGTAACATGATATGAGGATCCAACACTTTCTTTATCTTTCTCATGTTCCTTGGAATAAACCACAGTATGAGTCTTTGCTTTCAACACCTTGTTGCATGAAACTACCAGTTCCGTTTGTTTCCTCATTCTGAAAGGGATCAAACTTTAAAAATCCTTTTGAATTATAAGTGAAGAGTTCATCATCGTGATTTGATGACTTCTCTAATGCTTGTTGCCTTTCTTCTTATTTATAGGTCCTAACCTTTCAAACACAGAAGTTCTTGCAGTTGATTCTCCAAGTCGGTCAAAAATAGAAGCCCTTTTATTGGATGCAGTAGACTCTTCTTCTATAGTAATATAGTTGCTAACCGCCCTTCTTATGGAAATGCGAATTGGAGGTAGCTGTGTGTATCCTAGGCCTTCACGTGCCTGCCTGGTTGTACCCTCCGATGGAAGTTTGCCCAACCTTGACAGATCATTAGGATTGTATCCAGCCTTTACAAATAGCTTATATGCATTTGGGTCAAAGCCTTCTTTCGTACGCTTCGTGGGGAGTGTCATATCTTCTGGCAGATTTTGAGCCATAGACTCTTCAAGAAGTCTTGAGGATGGATTTTTTGCATCAATCTTCCTGACAGGTAAAGTTAGCCCCTTTAGCACATTATCTTGGGAATTCGATGGGAGATCTTTCTCGTTTTTTACCTTCGATATGTAGCGAAGAATGGGAGTTGCCTTGTTTTTCGTAGAAGCGACATTTTTTTTATTTGAAGTAGAGAAAGGCTTCTTAGTGACGATATTTTCGATAGTCATCGCGACCTTCTTAGATGCAAGATCGTCATACTTGGTCTTGGTGACATCTTCAACCCTTTTCTCATCCACAACATGCTTCTTTAAGTAGAATTTTCCATCGAAAAAATGTGACCCAGCTTCAGTGAATGGCTTGCCATCGACAACTATCTTTCTTTCCACTCCACCTTCAAGGTACTTCAGGCATTGATAGTAAGAGAATGATATAATTTTGTTCCCATGCACCCATGGCCTACCAAGCAATATATTGTATGAAGTTTTGGCATCGTTCACATGCATCAATGGGTTTGATTGAAAATCATCCATACGAATCCCTAACTTGATACATCTCATGGCCCCCTGGCCCCCTGGTTGAAACCTTGGATCATTATACGGCTTTTATCTAGTCCGCTAGTAGTGATGCCAAGTTCCTTCATTGTGCAGATAGGCAGAATGTTGACTCCATACCCCTCATCTATCCAGATTCTATTGATCTTCTTTCCTAGAATTTGATCCACCATGTATAAGGGACGGTTATGTAGGGCCTCACCAAGTAGAAAATTGTTATTTATGAATGTGATTTTTGTATCACACATATGTGCCTCTTTGCCAAGAGTTTCAGCAAGCTTTTCGAAAGATTAAGGGACTTCCATGGGTAGATTCTCACACTTTGCCCCCTCTTTAGCTGTATTAAAACAAGACGCCTCAAGGTTGACTTGGGCAGTCTTTACACGAAACCAACTTGGTAAGAATTTCTCTAATATTACTGGACACCATGGTTTCTGAAAGTGAAGCTCTATGACGGTCGTCTTTTTTAAAAGTTCAACCAGCTTCTGTTTCCTTGGTTTCTTCACTATTCTCCTTCTGGTTGGATACTCGGCCGACTCCTTTTGTAGACTTGTCCTTCTGTGTCTGCGTCTGGTCACCAGAGTCCAACCTTTATCATTGCCTTCGTCAACTGAAGACGTGTCAGGCTCTAATATTTTCTCATTATACTCTTCGACACATATTTAGACTGGATCGAGCGAGTCAAATATGATAGAGATTTGATGAGAACTGGCCGTCTCATCATCGAAGAGGATCTTCTTCTCTTTTTCCAGTTGCATGACTTTATCTTTAAAACAAAGCACTTTTCTAGAGGATGACTTATGAGCCTATGATATTTGCAATAATTAGGGTCATTGGTCCTTCCAGCTTCTGGGACGCTTTATTTCTAGGAGTTCAATGAGCTTATCCTCAAGGAGTTCATCAAAAATCTCAGCAACATCAGAATCAAGAAAGAGATATTTGTTTTCTTGCATCTCCTTTAAAGTTTTCTGATTCGAACGTGCTCCAGAAGTTGTCTTCACACTTTGCTTCTTGTTTACCTTTGTGGTGAATTTCATAGGAGACACATCAATATTCATGGACTCCTTATTTTCATTGTTGGGGACAAACTTGCCCCATCTTTTGGGTTCCTGCTTATCCTTTCCCCTTCGAGGGTCATGAATAGCCGCTGCTCTCTTTCAAGCAGAAGATATGCTCAACTCCATATCGTGAGCACAGGTAGCTAGCTCTTTAAAGGATTTAGGCTTAATGCCTTGCAAGATGTAGAGAAGCTCCCAGTGCATTCCTTGGACGCACATCTCTATTGTAGAAACTTAGCTGAGCCTATTTTTGCAGTTTAGGCTAGAATTTCTCCATCAATTGATGAAGTCAATGACTGGTTCATCCTTTCTTTACTGAGTATTTGTGAGCTCTACCATGTTCACTGTACGCCTTGTGCTATAAAAGCGATTTAGAAACTCATGTTCAATTGCTCCCAGTTATCGATGGAATTAGACTCAAGGTCTGTATACCAATCAAACGTATTTCCCTTTAGGGAACGAACAAACTATTTGACAAGATAGTTACCATAAGTTCCAGCATTGTTACATGTATCAATGAAGTGTGCAATATGTTGTTTTGGGTTTTCTTTGACCTCAAATTGTTAAAATTTGGGGGGTTGATAGCCGGCAGGCATTTTGAGACTGTCAATCCTTTCCATGTAAGGCTTGGCATAAGCAAGGGAAGACTTAGAAACAACATCATACTTGTATTTGAGGATCTCTTTAATGAATTCCCTTACTTTTCTAATTGGGATCATTCCTTCAGAATAAACTTGCACCTCTTTAATCGGTGGTGTTTGTTTCGCAAGATTTCTGTCTCATGAACCTCTGAAGATTTTCCAGGTGCATGGCTAGACTCTTCATCTATCAGATCTTCCACCCTATCCACAATCTTATCAATTCGAGCATTTTAATTCTAAACATATTTGGTTAGGCCATCAATTACCTTTGCCAGATTTGCAAGCTGCTCCTCCATAGACGAGGCATCAGATACCATCGCTTGCATAATCAATGGAGATATTGGAGAGTAGCACAGATTATCGCATAAGTTAATCTTTGAAGTGCTCAACTTATGTGGTTTGGTCGGAGATGATGAGTTGCTTGAATGATCATCTCTCTATACACCAGAGTATTTGGAATCAGAATGCTCAAGTAGAGCTAGAGTTTTCTTAAGCGATTCTGCCACACTGCTTTCTCCTTCCAAAATACTTACATTGAACTTCGTTCCTTTTGGGGTTAAATATCGAAAAATTAGAGTTGGCGCGGATGACACTGGAAGTGTTTGTTGTCCTAGCAAGCCTACCTTGCTCCTCGTGACAGCTCCTAAGCTTCCGAAAGTAACACCAAGGATGCTTTCTACTTCAGCAGAGAACTTTGAATCAGCATCCTTGGAAGCAGTTGATTGAGAGTTGACCTTCTTGGAACTTTGCAGTTTGAAAAGCTGAGATGAGAGGTAGAGATTATGCCACTGCGCATGCCAGAATTTGTTGGACAATAAAATTTTTGAGATCGAAAATTAAATAATTCAAGATAAGAAAATATACTGCAACAGTTAATTTATTGATTTCAATATGTGAGTGTTATAATCTCTATGAATCCTCTGATTCGCCTTTTCAAATAAAAATTCAAGGGCTTGAAGCTTTTGATCTTGAATTTGAACTTTATTTGTTGATTTGAGGAATTTGATCTTGACTTTGAATTCAAGGTCTTTTGAGCTTGTTCTTGAATATTGCGCTCTTGATCTTGAATCTTGATGAACTTGATTTGAATGCTTGAGCTTTTTAGAGAAATTGCAGCATTTGATCCACGAGCTTTCTCTTGCTACTTGTTAGAGATCTGGGGGGGGGGGGGGGTCCTTTTTCTAAATTAAGAAGGCCCTATTTATAGTTGTAGAAAAGAAAGAGTTATGATGAATATGGACTTTCTTTGACCAATCAGATTTAAGTGATATGGCGCCTTTTATGAGCTTTTATTTCATGGGTCTGCTGCATCAGTTTGACATGTGGCACGGTCCTATTGGCTCCCTCACTTGACTGAGCATGCCATGTCATTTGACACATGACGCTTATTTGGGCCTCTAGAATATGATAATATCTTGGGTTTAATAAAGTGGACTCATCATTTGTAGCCCAAATTAATGAACTAACCCAATAAATAGTGGGTCTTATTTAAATCCATACCTATTTGGGCTTAAATAATTAATTCAATTATATTAATCCACAATATTTATTTGGGACTAATATATTTTGAATTTAATATAATCCAAAATTTGTACGAATTTAAATTTAATAAAATTGCATCACCCACATATAGATTATAGATTATAGATTATAGTTATAGATTATAGATATAGATATAAATATAGATATAGATATAGATATAGATATACGGGTGAATCTAAAAAATAGACCCAAATTAGGGTGATTTTCAAATTTTAGCCCCAAATAATAAAGCTTCTTTAAAATAGCCTTTACCTATTAACTAGTATTTTTTTGGACAAAATTACCCCTAACCAATGGAGTAAATTACATAAATGATCCTCATAATGGATAACAACTCCATATTTATATCTTTCAACTTTTTTTCTCTTTTTAATTTTACTTTGATTTTTATTTTTCTTTTCTCTTTTTATTTTTAATTTTCTCAACCCTTACTTTTTTTCCTCTCAACTTCTTTTTTTTTTCTTTTTAATTTTATATTATTTTTATTTTTAATTTTTTATTTTCTCTCTTTTTTTTTTGTTCTTTTTAGTTTTTTTAACCCTTACTTTTTTCTTTACACCTTTCAACGTCTACTTTTATAAATTTTTTTTTTTTTTCTTTGATTTTTCTTTTTTTCTTTTTTTATTTTTCTCGACCTTTATTTTAATTTAATCTTTTTTTTTATAAACCTTTATTTTTTTCTATTCTCTCACAACTTCTACATTTTTTTTTGATTTTTATTTTTTTAATATTTTTCTTTATTTTTTTTCACAATTTTTATTATTTTTGTTCTTTTCTTCAATTTCTTCCATTCAAGTTACATCTCTCGAGTAAGAGTTGATACTATCACATTATAAAGGTAAGACTTACGACTTTCGAACAATAAGCTACGTTTTATGGGCAAGAGTTGACACTACTACATTGTAGAAGCAAGACTTATGACTTTCAAACAACAAGTTATGTTTCATGGGAAAGAGTTTACACTACCACATTGTATTTTGATTTATGAGATGTTCTACAACTATTGTCTTAGAAGCAAGACTTAGCTTAAGGACTTTCAAGCAACAAATTATGCCCCACGGGCAAGAGTTGACTCTACCACGTTATGTTTTCATTTATGAGATTTCTGCAACTATTGTCTTAGAGGCAAGACTTAGCTCAATGACTTTCAAACTACAAATTAAGCCCCACGGGCAAGAGTTGACTCTACCACATTATATTTTCATTTATGAGATATTCTACAACTATTGTCTTAGAGGCAAGACTTGGCTCAAGGACTTTCAAACAACAAATTATGCCCCACGGGCAAGAGTTGACTCTACCACGTTATGTTTTCATTTATGAGATGTTCTACAACTATTGTCTTAGAGGCAAGACTTAGCTCAAGGACTTTCAAACAACAAATTATGTCCCACGGGCAAGAATTGACTTTACCACATTATGTTTTTATTTATGAGATGTTCTACAACTATTACCTTAGAGGCAAGACTTGACTCAAGGACTTTCAAACTACAAATTATGTCCCACGGGAAAGAGTTAACTCTACTACGTTATATTTTCATTTATGAGATGTTCTACAACTATTGCCTTATAAGCAAGACTTGGCTCAAGGACTTTCAAACTAAAAGTTATGACCCACGGGCAAGAGTTGACTCTACCACGTTATGTTTTCATTTATAAGATGTTCTACAACTATTGCCTTAGAGGCAAGACTTAATTAGCTCAAGGACTTTCAAACTATAAATTATGTCCCACGGGCAAGAGTTGACTCTACCACGTTATGTTTTCATTTATGAGATGTTCTACAACTATTGCCTTAGAGGCAAGACTTAGCTCAAGGACTTTTAAACTACAAACTATGTCCCACGGGAAAGAGTTGACACTACCACGTTATGTCTTTATTTATGAGATGTTCTACAACTCTTGCCTTAGAGGCAAAATTTAGTTCAAGGACTTTCAAATGATAAATTATGCCCCACGGGCAAGAGTTGACACTACTAGTTATGTCTTCATTTATGGGATGTTCTACAACTCTTGCCTTGGAGGCAAGACTTTGCTCAAGGACTTTCAAATAATAAATTATGCCCCACGGGAAAGAGTTGACACTACCACATTATGTCCTTATTTATGAGATATTCTACAACTCTCGTCTTAGAGACACGAATTATCTCAAGAATTTTCAAAAAACTTTGTAACAATAATTCATGCCCTTAAATTTGCTTTGATGTCAAAAAAAAAAAGAAAATCTCGTTGTAGATTATCCAATTTTTTATTTATTAGCAAAATACGATAGAACTTGAGAAAATAGAAAAAAAGATCAAACAAAATATAGAAATAAAAAAAAGATTGAGAAAAAAAAGGAAAGAAAAAACATAAAGATCAAGAAAAAAGTGAAGAACTAAAAAAATTAAGAAAAATAAAAATGAGAGGAAAAAAAGAGAACTGAAAAAAGGAAAAAATGATCAAACAAAATAGAGAAATAAAAAAAAAAGAGAAAAAAAAAAGGCAAGAAAAAAATAAAGATTAAGAAAAACGCGAAGAACTAAAAAATTAAGAAAATAAAAAATGAGAGAAAAAAATAAAAATAAAGTTTGAGAAAAATGAGAAAAAAAAGAGAACTGATAAAAATCAAAAATAAAAGAAAAATAAAGGTTAAAGACAAATGAATTAATAAAAGTAAAAAAAATAGATAATGCTTGAGGAAAAAAAAGAGAAAAAAATAAAGTTTGAGACAAATGAATTAAAACATGAAAATAAAACTAAAGGAAAAAAAATAAAAAGTGAAAATAATAAAATTAAAGGAACAAAATAGAAAAGTGAAAATAATAAAATTAAAGGAAAAAAATAAAAAAAGTGAAAATAATAAAAAATAGAATAATAAATTAAAGGAAAAATAAAAATTAAAAATAATAAAAAATAAAATTTGAGAGAAAATAAGTATGAAAAGTTTTAAAAATATATCTGAGATGTAGAGGGGTAAAATGGTACTTGTACTATACTTAAAAGTAAGTAAGGTTATTCTTTAAAGACATTTTTTATTGCGGTAAAATATCTAAAGTCACCCATATTTGGATCTATGACATGCAATTTCCTGTAGATATACATAGCTAGACCCACAATTTAAATTTAATAAGTCCGATCTTTAAAGTTCTTAGAATATTCATATTTTTGAATTTATTGGTTTAGAATATACAATTTGATAAACTTTTAAGCTGTATTTTTCGCATATCATCTCTTGTAAAAAAAGTTATTGAATTTCTTGGAACCGTAGTTAATAAGCAACAGTCATCGAGTGAATGTTCGTAAGTAAGATGAATATGTGATTATTCAAAATTAGATAGGATTACAAATGATCATATCACAAGTAGGTTTAAATCAAAAAAGTCGAAAATAACTATGATGTAGGTATGAAATCATGATCAATCCATACATTAAAAAGAGATTACACTCTAAAAATCGTAAAAATCGATCTCTTAAAAAAGATAATAAAGATTGACCAACTAAATGTATCATATTTCAATGAATTTGTTATCTTTTATAGCATTGAAAATGGAAAAATAGATTTTATCATTCTTTTTTACCTACAGCAACAACCAACAATCACAACCTAACAACATATTCAATGTATTCTTGCAAAATGAAATTTGAAGAGAATAAAATGTACATTTTTCTATTTCAGGAGTGAGATAAAGAAAAATATTTTAAATAGACCTCCAACTTTTTTTTTTTTTTAAAAAGCAGTCATTCAAGAGAAAAATATAGGTTTCTTTTTGGCATAATATATAAATATGACCCTAAACTTGACACCAAATTATAACTTTCACCTTAAACTTTGATAGTGCACAAATATGACCTTTAACTATTCA
The DNA here is from genome assembly GCF_002878395.1 of Capsicum annuum. NCBI lineage: Eukaryota > Viridiplantae > Streptophyta > Magnoliopsida > Solanales > Solanaceae > Capsicum > Capsicum annuum. Next base: position 9,588,789 of record NC_061117.1, read on the forward strand.
AAACTGCACAAATATGACCTCCGATCCGACGTGGCAAAACGGGTGTTGTACACACAAAAATGAACGATCGGGCTAAAAATTTGAGCATTCCAACAATCAAAAAGGGATAAAATGACTATTATGCCCTTACTAATTCCTTTTTATATATTTAAATGACTTTTCACTATTAAATTAACGTTATGAAATTAACGTTATTAATAAAAAGTTAATTTAATAACGTTTTAATAATGCTAATTTAATAATATTTTAGTAACGTTAGTTTAACAACATTTTAATAACATTAATTTAATAACTTTAATTTAATAACGTTAATTTAATAATGTTATTTTAATAACATTTTAATAACGTTAATTTAATAATATTTTAATAAC
>NC_061117.1:9589259-9649513 GCF_002878395.1 Capsicum annuum
ATAATAATAATAATAATAATAATAATAATAATAATAATAATAATAATAATAATAATAATAATAATAATAATAATAATAATAATAATAATAATAATGACGTCGTTTTAACTTATAGAAGCAAAACGTCGTCGTTTTAATTGAAACCGAGTCATCATACCATGTCAGCCCTTTTAATGAAGTGGCACCGTGTGATTGAATTACCTTTTCACGTAGGCACAAGTGAAATTCACGCATGGGGGTTGCAAAATCAGAGGTCATATTTGTTCAGGTTTTGAATAGTTAATGATCCTTATTTGAGCATTATCAAAGTTTAAATCAAAGTTATAATTTGATTTCAAGTTTAGGGTGATATTTATATATTATGCCTTTCTTTTTTATCTTTTACTATAAGAATTCCCACCTTGTTTAATCCATTGCCCATTGATCTCCAACTCACAACTGAATTAAACAATCTAATAAAAGGGTTGAAATATAAGAAAGTGGAAGGAGTCAACTGGACTAAGTGGCAGTTGGAATAATTAAGTAGGTGTTTGATCATGATTTTTTTTTTTTTAAATAAATTATTTTATTATAATAGAAAAAGTGAAAATAATAATGTTTGAATATAAAAATTATTTTACTTTAGTAAAAATTAGTTTTTAAAATATAAAAATAAGTAAAACTTATTTTCACTTTTATTTCTTTCATAAAATTTTAAAAACAACTTCAATTTATATTCATACTAGTGAGAAGAGCACGGGCCCAATATTTGTTCTAAATTAATATTATAATAATAATTATATTAATAATCATGATTTATTGTTTAAATATATAATTATATTTCAAAAATTTAATTCACAATCAAAATTAAACTCTACAAATGTATAAATTAATAAAGAGTGAAAAATAAAATTCGATGGGCCTATATTACTATTTTATAGATAACGCGGGCTCAGTATATATTATATTTTTGTCTCAATTTATGCGACACAAGTAAAATTTAGATAATCAATCATACTTTTAATATGTTTTTAGATATTTTAAGTTGTTAACTATTGTAATTTATAATTTTTCTTTTTAGTTTTTAAATAATAGATGTTACTTTGTTTTTTCAAACTTTTGTGATGTTGATAGTCAATTATATTTTAAAAATAATTTAAGTTTGTAATTATTGTGATTTATAATATTTTTATTTTATTCCTATTAATTGGCATTGATATAATTTCAAGAGTCAATCAAATATTTTATATCTTTTAAATTTTTTAAGTTTTTAATTATTGCAATTTATAATATTTTGTACGTAATTTTTTGAAATATATAACAGATTAATTTTTTTTTTTAGATATTTTAAGCTATTAACTATTGTAATTTATAATATTTTTTTGTAATTTTTAAATAATATATGTTACTCTCTCTGTTCAAAATTTTGTGGCATTGATAGTAAATTATATTCTTAAAGTAATCTAAGATTTTAGTTATTGTGATTTATAAAATTTTTCATTATATTCCAATTTAAGTGACATAGTGGTTAGATCATAGTAATTAATTAGAGGTGATATAGTACAATCACGATTGAAACAACAAATCAAATATGTCTTAAATGACTCACAATAACTAATTAGAAGTGATATATCAAAATTACTATAAAAAATACTTGTGAAAAAAATTTAGTGGACCTCATATAAGACGTGAAGTTAATTTAAAGCATCAAGAGTTAATTTATCATTTTATATCTATTTTACCTTTTTTTTATTAAATATATATATTTTTAATATTTTGATGACTTATAATAATTAATTAGGATGATATTTAGTAAAATTATGATTAAATCAGCTGACGTAGACATGTCATAAATATCTATTTTAATTTTTTATTAAATATTATTATTTTTTAATATATAAATAATTTATAATAATTAATTAGGAGTAATATATTAAAATTACGGACTAAACAACGAAAACAAATATGTCGATGAAGATCTGCTTCAACCGCTCAACGCTCTCTTAGTAAGAGAATATAATAATAGTAAAGTAAAACTCCGAAGTAAGTAGTTGGAGTAGACATATCGACGGAGCCGCCCAACTCTCACTTGTCTAAACACAATGGCAACTACACCTCTAAAAAATTATTATTTTCGTTGTCAAACGCTTAATAATAGTAGTACTACGTCATCCACGGTGAAGGGGGTTTAGCAAGACCACGTCATCATAGAGGGAACAAGAAGAGTAATTGCAGACGTGGACAGTTCTTGTCGTTTTGGAGTTGACACGGTAGATGGACCGGTCCACGTGGCTGTCATTTTCTGGGACCCACGTAGGTGACGTGGCAGTAATATAGCCACGTGGACACCGACGCCTCATGAGCTTCGTTGGTTCTTTTGGTAACAGAAAAACATACAACCATTCCATCTTGTCTCTTGTTCACTCTTCTCCAATCTACACCATTATTTTAATGGCTAAATTAAAGTGTTAAATATATACTCCCCTCATTTTAAAAAGCATGCTTTAATTTGATTGAGCAAATTTAAGAAAATAAAAAATATTTTCAAATCTTATAATTTTAAATTAAAATTATATCAAATATATTAAAATATTTTTAAATTTTATAATCTTAAATAACAAATTAAAATTAAAATATTATAAAAAAAATTATTCTTTTTAAAAATAAATTAAAAATTAAAATAAGTCATCCTTCTTAAAAATATATTTTTTATTTCTAAAATATTTTAATTTTAACTTTCACTATACTTTTCGGACATATTTTCTCCTATTAATAAAATAAATAATATATTCAATATAATTCAGAAATGACACCAGAGAAAAATGGTGAATACGCAAAATTATTTTTGAAATTCTCAGTTAAAGATATGAGCAAAATATAGGTGTACATTTGGCCTTCTTCTGAAAGTACACAAATAACCTTGCTCTCTTAAGTTTAAATTTTCTAATATTTCTTGTCACTTAATTTTTTCACGTAAAATCTTTGAGCTGACTTGCTTTAAATTATAGAGTTTAACAAAATTCAGCAATTATGATATAAAATAAAATTATTAAATATATATAAAATTGGATTTAAAATACAATTACTAATATCAATATAGTTACTTTTTAATTCAAAATCAATAAAATTTAAATTCTGAATTCGTTTTTATTTCTAATCTTATTAGTGTTAAGAATTAAAAAAACAGCTCAGCGAACGGATAAAAAATTCCACGTTCATATAGAATTAGATAAAGTCATACCTAAAAAATTTATTTGCAAAATTCCACGTTCATATAGAATTAGAGAAAGTCATACCTAAAAAATTTATAATGCAAATAATTTACTGTAATACAAATATTAGTAGATACATCCGCTACTCAAACCATGATCAGTTGGTTCATTATGAAAGTAAAATAAAAACAAAAAGATTGGTCTTCATATATAGTAAATATACAAAAATGGGATGAAATAAAAAAAGAAGACATTACATGTATATATCTGCCTCGGTTATTGGTGCGTCGGTGCTGTGTTTGTTTGAATTTCGAATAAAACGATTTTTGAGGGGTAACTATGATTTTATATTACTATATAGTTTTTACCAAATTATGTATTTGCCAGAATTAATGGAGGAATGAAAGAATGCCGTTAGCTTAACGTAGCCGTCCCGTTGTCGTTTTTGCATGGCGGCAGCCGGCAATTATATCCACTATTGTTAGGTTATTAAGAGGTGTGAATTAAAAATAAAAATGTGATATTTTTTTTGGAAAGATACTAAGTGAAAGAATGTAATTTGAATAGGCACCTTTTCGGATTGAATGGTTATGACCTTTTCAATGGTTGTGAATCAGGAACGGATAAAGATTTTAGGATTGTGGGTGTTTACAAAAATTAAAAAGCTGAAAAAATAAAAAAAATAAAAAAAAATAAAAAAATCACCTCAACAAGGTTCGAACCTGGGATACCCTTTCAGTGGAGGATCAACTTAAATATCAATGCATCCAACCAATTTTTATTTTAGTGGGTGCTTTTATCTGTTTTATACCTATTTTCGTATATTTTTTATGTAATTATACCTATTTCGCATCGAGTTTACTGAGTGCCGGAGCGCCCTAAAAATATACTTAGGTTCGCCCCTGTTGTGACTTTTTCGAAGAGTTGCACATTTATGAAGGGGTGTATCTTTCTAAACCATTGTTTTTCTTCATGAAGCAACACCTTGATGACTATAAATACTTGAATTTTTCCTCAGGTAAAGACAATTATTTTTGAGTAGAAAAATAATTTTATTCTTCTTCTAAAAACTCTCGTCTGATCATCAAATCGTAGAGTGTGTTCGAAGTTTCTGAAAATTTGAGGTACCACTGTTTTCAGAAAGAGAATCATATTATCCTGAGAGGAAAGATTTCACAACCTCGGGTACTTGAGGGTAATAAATTTCTTAAGGACACACCGTATATTCGGTGGACTTGATTCTACAATTTTCTACTTCATCTTCTTTCTTAAAGTTGATTAACACTTCATTTTGATAGTTCATTTGATTATTCATTTGGACTTGTGTTTGAAGTTGTTGTAACTTCATTGTAATTCTTGAAAGTTGTTCTTGAACTTAGTATTGAAGTTTGTATAGAAAACATACAGATTTTGTACCCGCCGGAACAACAATCTTACTGAATTTATAGTAATTTGTATTTTTTGGTTTACTGTTTTTCAGTAAATAGTTTGAACTTCATATTGATAGTTCTTCACCTTTTTGAACTTGTATTTGAAGTTCTTGAAACTTTATTTTGATAGTTCATAAGTTGGTTGAATTTGTGTTGAAGCTCTTAACATTTGATTTTGCTATTTTCCAGAAAATAATTTGAACTTTATTTTGTTGATGTTCATAAGTTGGGTTGTACTTATTTTTAAAAGTTCAAAATTATAAATACAGAGTTTAAACTTCATTTGATTGTTCATATGTTAATTTGAACATGTATTTGAAGTTATTGTTGGAAAATACAGATTTACATAAAAAATGAGAAAAATAATAATTTTAAGAAAAGTAGAAAATATTTATTTTTTGTGCTTGTTTGGTGAAAGGGAAAAAAATTATCAGTGAAAGGAAAAAAAATTATCGCTATTTATAAATCAAGTATTTGATTAATTTGTATTGGGTCTGATTTTGTGGAGACTAAAGTCTTTTAATTTCTACACCTTCGGTTAGAAAAATATGAAAACTTCATCGAGAAATCAGTGTGGGAATTTGGTTCGAAGAATATAAAAACTTCACCGATTCGTTAAAATCTCTTTATTGGTTTCTGGAGTTTAAAATTCGTGGAAATTTACTTTGTTAGAATTTGATTCTGATCTGAAGTCATAAAAACTTCGTTGTGTTCCAAAGTTCATTCGGTTGATGTGTAACGACCCATTTTATCGTTACTAAATTATTCATAATAAATTCATGAAAATTTTTAATTTTCATTCCTCAATATTAACTTGTGTCCAAAATAACCAATATTTTATTTATTAGGTCACATCAAACTTTTCGGAGAAGATTTTAGCCTTTGGATATGTCTAAATAGACTCAAGCCCGATGAATTTAATTATTCATGAGTGATCGTACAATATCCCTAATACAAAGTTCAGTATAAAACTTTCTTTCTGATACTGTTTCGATATGGGTTTCTATTAGGGCCAACTTCAAGCGAGCATATCTTATAGAATATAAGGAGTTAGGGGTCCCAATACATACCAAATCAAAGATCTCTGAGTCCTCTTTCCAACGCAACATATCGTTCCTTAATCTGAATTCGGAGTAAAAAGTTATGACTGTTTTACTGAGCACTGTCCGGACTGAAACGAGATTTCACTGTAGCAAAAATTCTGATGATATTTAAATCAGCTTCGACCGTATTTTAGGTCTAAAAACGCCAAATTTTATTCCCCAACCCTAGAGAGGTGATTTTCCAAAGTTTAAGGTGCAATTCCTTCGTTGAGGTAAGTTTTTTCATTATTTTCTTCGTCTTTTAATTCTTTAACATCTTGAAATCCTTAAAAAGACCTTTAATGGTGGAATTCTTTTGAGAAATACTCATGGGTGTTTTAATATGACCTAGAACTGATTCTAAACTATAAATTAAAGATTTCTAACATGAATTTCACAAACTAGATTATGAATTTTGATGATTAGGAACTTTGAATTCCGTAAAGATGAGACCTTTATCATAAAAACTCCATTAATGGAGATGGGTTAATCTTGAAAGAGCTAATTAATAATTAATTGAACTTGGAGAATGATATAGACCTTGAATTAATGGTAGAATTAGTGGGTTTGAATCCCCAAGATATCTGTTTGAAGAGTTATTATTTAATTACTCTTATAACTGTTTGATTTTTAGATGATTGATTATTTCAAGGCATAAAGGAAAGGAAAGAGCATCTTTGTTGCAACTTGTTTCTCCCAAAAGCTTGGTGTCCAGGTAGGCTAGGTTTAATGAGTAGAAGATTGTGTTATTTTATATTTTCATAATTTAAAATTGATGGGAGAAAGTATGTCTAGGCCTGCGAGCATGGAGTTGAGGTAGATAAAGACACGAGAACTTAACTTTAATCTCGAAAATTATATTATTGATTAATTATGTGATACTTATGATATTATGTGCTATGTCCCCGCAAGGAGATTGTTATAAATGAAGTATGTGGACATGATAGTTCTTAGTTATTCTAGTGATGAACCTAGTTGAGCTATAATGATATTAAGTTGCATGTATTGGACAATAATATGATTAGGAGAATAATGATAGGATCAAGTATTGATTAGCATAGTAATATTTAAAGGATAGATGACTTGAATAAGTGTAATAATTGTATTATATGAAAAAGGATAGTGACATTTTAATAATTAATGAGTAAGTAATACTCCAATAGTGACTTGCATGCTTAAGTGTTAAATTATGATTTATATTTTATGATATTCTTGTTTTGGTATTGATAAAATCACTTTATCTATTGGATGCCCATGAGAGGCTAAATTGGTGATAATGATGATTTATTGAAATGTGCCTATGAGAGGCTTGTTCAATAGTGATAACTCCTTGTATTATTGCCCTGAATGAATTGCTGATGATCATGTTGAATCTTGAAATAATACCCGTGAGAGGGTCAAGATATTGATCAATGAAAGAACTTGAGCAAATTTCTTTATGATTTTAAGTACATTTATAAATTTAGTACGTCGTATTGCATCTCGAAAGATAGTGTGAATTTAATAAAATGTATATAGTAGGTTACAGTTTAATTGGAGTTTAGACTTGATTTAATTGTTTGTATGCTCCTAAATTGGATACTTGTTGATTGGTATTCGGACATACTTAAAATTATTGATGTTTGGATAGTTGATGCGTGTATAGATGATTATTGAAATTTACTTGATGGAATTGTCTCATGACTTTAAGTATACTTGTAAACTTGGTATATCGTGTTGTATGCTATGAAGAAGTGTAAATTTGATATTAATATTACTTGATTATGGTGGATCGAGTACCACGCTGGTACGAATATATATATATATATATGGAATCGGGTACCACGCTAGTACGGATATATATATGATGGATCGGGTACCACGCCGGTATGGATATGTATATGTTGGATCGGGTTCCACGTCGGTACGTATATGTATATGTTGGATCAGGTACCATGCCGATACGAATATGTATATGTTGGATGGGTACCATGCCGGTACAAATATGTGTATGATGGATCGGATACCACGCTGATACAGATATGTATATGTGGATTGGGTACCTGAACACTCAACTTACACATCAAATTAAGTGCAAGGCAGTCATCTCAATATATTTACCCAACTTTGAAGTCGGAGTTGAATCTATGAGGAACAATGTGAGTGGCGATCAAATTAATTCAAAATGATAGATACAAGTTAAATTCAAACAAATGGTACAAAAAGATAAAATTGGGGAGATGGGATCCTACACTAGAATTTCTTTTTGGATTTTTCTAGTATAAATTCGAGGCTACGAATAATTAGAATTTAACAATTATGCACGGATCTTGGAATTATGCATTACTAAGGGAGTGACATGTGGGGGGTCAGTAATCAACATAAATTTAGTAAATCAAATATGGGTAGGCTTGGTTATAGAGTTTGATGCTAGTCTTTCAACAAAACACCAAACTTTCACCCATTCATTCCTTCGAATACCTAATAGGTGTTCAAAAATCGGTAACCACAACCTCAATCTAGGCTTCTCTATTTCTAGGATGATACCCATGGCATAGTCAACCTCACATTCACCCTTATGTCTAAGATAGTGAAAATTTTGCAAATTACACACATAATTGTCTATCATTGCTTTGGTCTCCATATCTATCTTTCGATGATGATATAGATTCCTAAAGTTCACCCAAAACCCTTCTTTCGAAGATGGCCTTGAACTTTCTAGAGCTTGGATCTTTCACTCATCAAACCCATGTGGATATTTGGGGCTTTCACCCATCAAATCCCAACCAAAGTAGCATAGCAATGATAAAACCCATAAGCATGAATTACCAAATAGATGCTAACAATAAAACCCCACACACACTTTAACCCCTATTCACACATAATCTCAAAAGGAAGATTTAGCTACACATAAGATAAATAAGCATAGATATACCCATAATCTCCATTGAAATGACTTTTTGAAGATATAAGCGAATGTTACTTCAAACTTGGCTCTCCCACAAATCAACAATGGAAGTGAGCAAATCTTCTACTTAGAAAGTCTCTAATATATTCTTCACCCAAAATTTATACATTATTTTCTTCTCCAAAAAAAATGGAGGCTATGAAGTCTAGAGCTCAACCTAAAAAGTTGGGGAAAATGGAATATATTTCTTGAAACTAAGGTTTAGTCTTTTTGTCAAATTGGGATCAGCACATCTAATTACAGTTTTTCCCTTGGGATGAGTACTTTTGCTAAGCCATGATTGCACCACTTAGCCGCAACCACAAAAGACTCATGCAACCGTAGTTGACTGACTATCTTTGACCACTGTGACCACGGTCAGCAGACTGCGATTGCGGTACCTGAGGTGCTTCAATTGCAGGTCTTCGACTGCACTTTTTCTTAGCTCTTTTGATCATTTTAAGATCCAATCTACATCTTCCTATATTTTCGACTCTGTACCTGCAATGAGTGGATATTAGTACATTTACTCATGAATATGTCTTATTTATTCATTTAAAATAAGGTAATGTACACGAATGTTGAGTGAGATTGAGTGGTAAAATCACCACTCATCAGCACTACGTCGGTACGGTACATGAACATAGATTGTTCCCTACAGGTCATGACTATTTTGGCAAAAATAAGCCCTATAGAATGTGTGTACATATTTTTTTTAAGTCGGTGGATGTTTGCAGTATGGTTGATACTCTTGATGGTTATGTGGCTTGTTTGTGAGCACTGTTTGATCTGTTATTGTTGTATTGTTGATTCATTGGGTATTTGATTGTGTGATATGTATTTGAAAAATTGAAACTTCGTACTTAAAATTGAAACTTCGTACTTACTTATATATTGGTTGACTTGCTTCAGTTATACGTGTTTTAATCATAGTTTACCAGAATGGCTAGTTATCATTCTTTAATATTATAAGAGAGGATTTAGTTGTTAGCCCGAGAGTTAGTGTGGGATTTCTATGATTATGGGTTTGTTCCTATGAATATGAGTAATGAAAAAGATAAGGTGAATAAAGAGGAATAATAATTTGTTAGTGTTGGATTATGGTTGATTGTGTGAATTAATGAGGCTAGAGTATATTAGTAGTGAATGTAATATTGATGGAGTTGGAAGAGTAGTTGGATGATGTAAGTTATATAGGTAAAGTAATAATGTTATTACAACCTTAGTTGAATTATATTTCACTGAAGATGGCATGATTTATTTTACTTAATTCTATTATATGGACTAACACGGTCGGCTGATGATGCCTACCAATACGTGTGGTTGTATTGACCTTACTCTTCTACATTTCTTTTTGAGGTATAGACTGGATGCAGTTTAGTTTGCAGTTACTAGATGGATGACAATATTCAACACTAACTTCTGCATTTTATCCCGACAGATGTTAGATCTTTGTATTATTTATTTTATTGTTAGTCTATGTTGTAGTAGATAGATTTTGTACATGTCTGACTAAGTCTTGGGATAGTGAGGGACACTTGTAAGAAGTTTTATAATAAAAATTTTATTTATTAATATTTAATTTACTTTATTATATTTAATTTAGTATTTCCTTAAAAACAGAAGTCTTCCGCATATTTTTAGTTGGGTAATAAGGGTTCTCCTAGCTTCTTAGAATGGCGTAGGTGCCCGCACGGTCCAATAGTTTGGGTCGTGACATGATGATTTCAAGATATAAAAATTTCATCATTGACTAGAAAAAAGTTGGTTAAAGATTAAAATCTTTATTGTTAGTATTCTGAAATACTAAAGAGTATGTCAAAGGTTGACAGAAAATGACGAATAAAATTAAACAACAGATTGATTTAATTGTGAATAATGTTGTCCCAACGGCAACCAATATTGTGTCATTAAGTCGTTCAGGTATTGCTTTAGCAATGAAAATAGGATAGAAATCACAAAAATATTTTGGTGTGAACTTCAAAGAATGGCAGGAAATGATGTCATTTTCGCTGGCCAAACTTGAAATACAAATGTTCACAAGTATAGATCCTCATATTCTAAAGAAATAATGAGTTAAGATCAATTATCTGATTTGAAAAATCTTGTGAGTCATTCCAAGATAGAAGAGGATAATGAGTTGAATGAAAAATCATCAATGATGGTTGCAAATCTTGTTAAGGATGATGCTCCAAATAATAAGAATATGAAGAAGCCTTCTGGACAAGAAAAATAGCAGAATAAGAAAATTTTCAAAGACAATTGCTATATTTTAGTGATATTGAACATAAAGCTAAAAATAGTCAAGTTCTAAATAATAATAAGAAAAGAGATTAGATAAACATGTTGGAAATAACTAGAAAGATTGAAAACCTATGTGATATGATCACTGAAAGAAATCTAGTTGAATTCCAAATGAATGGTGGTTTAATTTAGGATCCACTAAACAAGTTTTAGAGGACAAAAAAGCTATTTGTGCTTATAATCCCATTGGTCCTAAAGAAGTGATCTTCATGAGAAATAATGTAACAACTAAGTTTGAAGAAAGTGGTAAGATATTCTCAAAAAGTGACTTCCGGCAAGGTGTTGACTCTCAATAATGTTCTCGTTAAAAATGAGTTTAACTGTGTGCTTGTTTCAGAGAAAGTTGTAATAAGAAAGAATAAAAAGTATGTAGGAAAAGGATACCTCAATGAGGATATTTTCAAACTTTATGTAACGGTTGTTGAAATGAAGAAAGCCGAGGCTTCTTCTTACTTTCTAGAGTCAAACGATTTATGGCATAGTCATTTAGGATATGTCAAGTATAAAAACTTGAGAAAACGTATTAGTTTAGAAGGATTTCTTAACTTTGAGTGCAATAAATCAAAATATCAAACCTGTGTGGAATCAAAGTATGTTAAGCATCTGTATAAGTCCGTTGAAAGAAATTTCAATCCCTTAGACTTAATCCATACAGACATTTGTGATATGAAGTCAACACCATCTCATGGTGGGAAAACGTATTTTATAACTTTTATTGACAATTACAGCAGGTACTGTCATGTCTATTTGCTAAATAGTAAGGATGAAACAATATATACGTTTAGAAAATATAAAACAGAAATTGAAAATCAGTTAGAAAAAAAGATCAAAATAATAAGAATTGATAGAGATGGAGAATATGAATCTCCGTTTGAAGAAATATGTGCAGAGAATGGAATAGTCCATCAAACTACTACCCCGTATTCACCTCAATCTAATAGGATTACGGAAAGAAAGAATCAAACCTTAAAGAAAATGATGAATGACTTACTTATAAGTTCAGGCTTACCGCAAAACTTTTGGGGTACAACTAACTGAGTACGCAATAAAGTGCCCCATAGTAAGACACTATAAATTCCATATGAAAAATGAAAAGGAAGGAAACGCAACTTGAAATATTTCAAAGTGTGGGGGTGTCTAGTAAAAGTCGAAGTTTCTATGCCTAAAAGGGTGAAGATAGGACCTAAGACTGTGGATTGCGTGTTTATAGGATATTCTAAAAGTATTAAAGAATGTCGATTTTTGGTTCATAAATTTGAAAATTCGAATATCAATGAAAATACAATAATTAAATCATATAATGTAGAGTTCTTTGAACATATTTATCCGTATAGAACTAGACATGTACAGTCCAGTAGAGGATCTAATCAACCTCGAGATGAACCAAGCGAGAATTTACATAATGATAAGAATCCAACACATAGTTGTAAGACCCTGCATTTTTGGGCTAGTCTTTGAAATGTCGTTCCTACGTGTATAAGCTATAATCCAAATGGTTCCCATGTGAATATAAGTTTTATGATCTTTATTGTAATACCTCGAAAATCCAAACCAATATTAGAACCATGTTTCAAGATCATGAGAAATAAATTATATGCCTTGGTAGTTTTATGAGCGAGTTTGATGTATATTAAGGCCTCAAATAACTCCTAGCTATTAGACGAATCAAAATATCCCTTACCGATTGAGTTCTTGAGAAGGATGTTGCTATAGTCAACTTCAAATAAACATTCTTTCATTTTACTAATAATTTTTGAGCTCATGATCCACCAACAGTTAGATAATTGAATTATATTTTCAATGATTCTAATTTTGCCTTAATCCAATATTGGGGTAAAAGGTTATGGCCGTTTTACTAGAGAGTTGTCCGACTGCCGAGGTGCGACAGACAGATTGACGGGCCGTCAAGCCAATAGACTGTCAATCTAGGCCATCAACCTCAAGTAGTAAGCTCATTTTTTGTCCATAAACTGACATTTTGAGTAACGGTCAGTCACCCAAACCATCAACCGAACCCGTTCAACCACGTAATGACGATTTTAATGAGACTTTTGGGTCATTTTCCACCCTTTTAACCCTTAATTATATCAACTTAAAGAACATAACTCCTCATTCATAATAAATATCAAAATTAGGGTTTCTGTCAAGATCATTCTCCAAAAATAAGATTTAAGTCCTTTCTTCAAGAAAACTCAAGAATCCAAGCGTCACCATTCAAGAACCTTCAAGAAATATTATTCTCCTTTAAGATTTAAGATTTTAAGGTAAGTTAGATGTTCATCCATGGTCCCATTTCACTCATGGAGTCCAAAAATACAATTTCAAATTCAAAGTTATGATTTTATTACAAGTTATTGTGATTTTAACCATGAATCCGCATGATTTTTTATTCTTTACCATGTTTACATATAATTGTTGTTGTTATTAAACCCCACACATTTGAATAGTGTTGTTCACTGAGTTAAACCTTAATTGGTGACTTTAATAGTGAAATCATGCTATTAGTACAAGTCTTACTACTATTTTCATTTTTAGCTTAAATCATGAATTGCAAGTGTTTGATGAAATGCCCCAAAGAATGAGTTTTGAATGTTGACTACATGTCATGTCCTCAAAGTTTTAGTATGATTATGTTATTATTGCTATCGAGTCCTGGGGGTTTGAATACCTAAAATTTAGCTGTTTACATACTTTCAGTATCCTCAGAATAATTTTAGTTAAACCATGAACATAGTTGATTTCTCAATTATTATTATCATATTCAGCACTATCAAAACTCATAATCAGTTAACCTTAGTTTAGTTCAATATTCTGAGTTAGGTCAACTTGGAGTAAGATTTAGCACCGAGCGAATGTAGGGATGACGTATTCCCCGCCAGTCAAGCAGAGTCGTTAGTAGCTGTCCCTGCATTCCAGAACTACTTAACCAACATAGGATATGAGGAGTCACCCATTAACTTATTCTTGAATTCCTCTCAGGGGTCACCCATCAATTTAGGCTTGACACCCTGGGCCTTTGGGACATCAGTTTAGTGGATTCACATAGCCATTGTTAGTATCCATGGCACGGTATTGACAACCTTCTAACTGGGGTCATAGATTGGACCCCAATTAGCTTATATTGGGGCACGTCGGTTATATGATAGCTCCCACAGTCTCAGACCAGTATTTTATCACAGAGTTTAATTTCTGGTTTGTTTGACCATAGCATATAGCATATAGTTACCAGTTATTCAGTTATCAATATGTCAATATTTCAGTTTACAAACTATTTTAGAATCTTATTATTTGCTTGGTCATGCATTCTCAGATTTCACAGTTTTTATGCATTTATACTTAGTTACCTCATGCTATTCATTCAGTTAGTTATTATTCATGCACATGAATTCATGTGTATTAGACTAACCTCATCTAGCATGCTAGTACATTCAAAGTACTAATCACATACTCGTTTCTTGTGCTATGATGTTTAATACATAGGTTCTAACGCTTAGGTTCCCAATAGTTCTTAGACATTCCAGCATATCAGCAGTAATAACAATGGTGAGTCCTCATCTATCGAAGACATGGTTCTTATTTCTGTCTTTTATTTCAGTTAGATAGTTGGAGTTAGTTGGGGTCTGTACCATTAACTCTCTTTTAGATAGTTTTAGAGGTTTTCAGTCATTTTAGATAGTCAGTTAGTTGTTGGTATTTTCATTTGAATTTTCAATAATTTTGCATATGTTTTAGACTTTTGGGTTTTAAGTTGTATTACTTTTAGATTTAAAACCTTAAGGCATATTTAGTTATTCTACATATGTCTATTTTTCTATTATTATTCAGTGCTTATAGCAGGTACCAGTTCATGGGTTAGCTTGTAGTTTTTTGGGATCATAAGCACCGTGTGGCATCCGGAAGTACTTTTGGGGCATTACAAACTTGGTATCAGAGCCTAAGATTTTAAAGTATCCTAGGGAGTCTGAAAGCTGCGTTGCATAGAGTCTTATGCATGGGTGTGAAACGTGCCACACTTATGGACAAGAGGCTACATGGTATTTTAGGAAAAGTTTTCCTTCTTTTTGTGTTCAAATTGTGTGAATGAACATGAGCTCAAGTTAAACTCTCTATCTAATTTAATTCTTCCTTCTATTTACCAAATATGCCTCCCAGAAAGACTAATGAAAGAAGAGCTAGAAATCAACCAACACCTCTGCTCTTTAAGGAAGATCCCCTGAATGAGCATGTTTTGCATGCCGAGTTCCGTTATGTATTTACTACTCCAGCTCACTCTGTAGCAGCTTAAAATGTTTGGCCAGTTGTTTTTTAGGCTAACCCAGTGTCCAATAATGCCACAACTAGGATTCGGGACTTCAGTTGAATGAATCCTCCTCTCTTTTTGGGATCCAAGTCTTAAGAGGATCCATAGGAATTCCTCAACATGATGAAGAAGGAAATAGACATTATGAGGTGAATTCTAGAAAGAGTGTTGAATTGGCTGCTTACTAGCTGCAAAATGTAGATAACACCTAGTTCAAGCATTTGAAAGGGGATAGAGGTACAGATTGCGAGCCTATAGAATAAGAGGAGTTTGCTATAGCCTTCTTTGGTAGATTCTTCCGGTTGGAGATGAGGAAAGATAAAGTGTTAGAGTTCATAAACTTAAAGCAAGGCAATATGAGTGTGAAAGAGTATTCCCTCAAGTTCACTCAGCTAGCCAGGTATGCTCCTCATGTTGTAGCTAATAACAAATCTAGGATGAGCAAGTTTGTATCTAGGGTATTTGATAGTGTGGTCAAGGAGTGTAGGGCCACAATATTGATCAAGGAGATGAACTTGTCTATATTGATGGTCCATGCACAACAAATTGAGGATGAGATAGCTAAGGAGATAGAGAGGGAGAATAAGGGGCTAGAACAAACAACTTTAATTTTTCCTAGCCGAGGTCAAAAGGTGGTAACCAACCTTAATTTCATTAAAAATCTTTAGTCCCTGCTCCATCTTTAGCTAGTGCTCCTGTGCCAAAGTTCATAAATGACAATTGGGATAGGGTGCCAGACTCTTAAGTCCTAAGGCAGTGTAAATAGTGGTCGCAGAAATCCTCTTTGCCAGAAATATGGTAAAAACCATCAGGGTGAGTGTAGAGCTGGAAGTGATGCATGCTTTGGGTATGGCAATCCAAGCCATCGGATCCGTGAGTGTTAGGTAGTTGCTCAGAAGAAAAGGGATTTGCGCCAACTAAGCCAGTCCAATCTGTCATCCACCCTAACAGGTCGCCAACCTCAGTAGGGCACCACCTCCAGTGCCACCAGTGGTCAGCACTAGAACAGACTATATGCACTTCAATCCCGACAAGATCAAGAAAGTTCTCCTAATGTGGTTACGGGTATGTTGCAGGTCTTTCATTTACATGTACATTCTTTGTTTGACCCCGATGCTTTACTTTCTTTTGTAACCACCTATATAGCTGTTAATCTTGATGTCAGTCCTAAAACCTTAACTGAACCCTTCTCAGTATCCATTCTAGTAGGTGTTTCTATTGTACCCAGGAAGGTATATAGGAACTATTCGATCACAATATCCCAGAAAGTTACTTTAGTAGATCTTGTGGATTATAGATGATCGATTTTGATGTCATTATTTGTATGGATTGGCTCCACTTAAGTGATGCCTCAGTTGATTGAAGAAATAGGGTTGTTCAGTTTTAGTTTTTGAATGAACCATTCCTTGAATAGAGGGGTACTACTTCAACGCTTAGGGATCAACTTTTTTCATACCTTAGAGCGAGAAAAATGATAGACAAGGGGTGTATTTATCATCTTGTTTGAGTCAAAGACTCTTATTCTAAGACTCCCAATTTTGAGTCAGTTTTAGTAGTGAAGGAATTTCCAGATGTGTTGCCTGAAGATCTCCGCAGAGTTCCTCCTGATAGGGAAATTGACATCAGAATAGACCTTCTTCTAGATATCTAACCTATCTCTATTCCTCCATACAGAATGGCTCCAGCTAAACTCATGTAGTTGAAAGAATAGTTAAAAGACCTCCTAGATAAGGAATTCATTAGGCCTAGTATTTCTCTATGGGGCTCTCCAGTCCTTTTCATACGTAAGAAAGATGGTTCCCTTAGAATGTGTATCGATTACTGTTAGTTGAGCAAAGTCACCATCAAGAATAAATATCCACTCTCCAGAATCGATGACTTATTCAACCAACTTCAAGGTGCCAGTTATTTCTCTAAGATAGACCTCAGATCCGGCTATCATCAGCTTAGAGTCAGAGAATATGACATTCTAAAATAGCTTTCAAAACCTGATATGGTCACTTCAAATTCCTAGTCATGTCTTTTGGACTAAAGAATGCCCCAGTAGCTTTAACAGACTTAATGAACAGAGTGTTCAAACAGTACTTGGACATGTTCATCATAGTTTTCATTGATGCCATTTTCGTCTATTCCTATAGTGAAAATGATCATGCAGACCATCTCAGAATTGTATTACAGACTCTTAGATTCCATCAGTTGTTCGCCAAATTTAGTGTGAGTTTTGGCTAATATCAGTAGCTTTCCTTGGCCATATTATTTTCGGTGATGGCATTAGAGTTGACCCTCAAAAGACCAAAGCTGTGAAAAACTAGCCCAGACCCATCTCTCTATCTGATATAGGAGTTTATTGGCTTTGGATGGATATTATCGATGGTTTGTTGAAGGGTTTTCATCTATTGCATCCCACATGTCCAGATTTACTCAGAAAAAAGTCAAGTTTTAGTGGTCAGATTCTTATGAAAAAAGTTTTCAGGAGTTGAAGACTCGACTCACCTCAGCCCCAGTTTTAACACTTTGCCTGATTGTTCAGAGGGTTTTATTGTGTAATGTGATACTTCCAGAGTTGGTTTAGGTTGTGTTTTGATGCATAAGTTTAAGGTCAAAGCCTACGCTTCGAGACAGCTTAAGCCCCATGTAAAGAATTACCCCACCCATAATCGTGAGTTAGCAACTGTTGTGTTTGCCTTAAAGATTTGGAGGCACTATTTGTATGGGGTGCATGTTGATGTGTTCATGGATCACAAAAGCTTGTAGTATGTATTTTTTCAAAAAGATTTGAATCTATATCAGAGAAGGAGGTTAGAGTTGTTAAATAACTATGATATAAGTATTTTGTATTATCCGGGCAAGGCCAATATAGTGGCAGATGCCCTAAGTAGATTGTCTATGGGTAGTGTTGCTCGTGTTAAGGATAATAAGAAAAATTTAGTTTAGGAAGTTCATTAGCTCGCCAAATTCGGTGTTCATTTGGTAGATTCATCTGAGGGTAGTGTATGGGTTTAAAATAGTTCAGAATCTTCTTTGGTTGCCAAAGTGAAAGAAAAGAAAGATAGGGATCCCAGTCTGGTTAAGTTGAAGGAGTCAGTCAGAGATCGTAAAGTAGAGGTTTTCTCCCAAAGGGGAGATGGTGTGTTACGTTGCTAGGGTAGATTGTGTGTAGATGAGTTGAGACAGAGAATTTTTGCAGAAATGTATGGTGCGCGCTACTTTATTCATCCAGGGGCTATAAATTTGTACTGCTATCTACGGGAAATCTATTGGTGGAGTGGGATTAAGAGGGATATTGCAGAGTTTGTAGCAAGGTACTCTAATTATCAGCAGGTTAAGGTCGAGTACTAAAATCCTAGTGGGTCCGTACAGGAGTTTAGCATTCCCACTTGGAAGTGGGAATCGGTGAACATAGACTTTGTGACGGGTTTGCCTCGCACTCATTGTCAGCGTGATTCAATTTAGGTTATTGTGGACAGGATGACCAAATCAGCCCATTTTTTGCCAGTCCATACTTCTTATTTAGCTGAGGACTATGCTAAGCTCTACCTTAGAGTGTTGGTTAGGTTGCATGGAGTTCTATTGTCCATCATTTCAGATAGAGGTACTCAGTTTACCTCTCATTTTTGGACAACTTTTCAGAAGTCTTGGTACCCAAGTTCACCTCAGTACAACCTTTCACCCTCAGATAGATGATCAGGCAGAAAGGACCATTCAGACCCTAGAGGACATGTTGAGAGCATGTGTTATTGATTTTAAGGGTATTTGGGATGATCACTTGCCTTTGATTGAGTTTTCTTATAATAACAGCTATTATTCCAGTATTCAGATAGCTCCGTTTGAGTCTCTATATGAGAAAAGATGTAGATCTAAATTGGTTGGTTTGAGGTAGGTGATATTACTTTGGTTAGTCCTGATTCAGTGTTTGATGCGTTAAAAAAAGTTTGATTCATCAGGGAAAGGCTTAAGATAGGCCAAAGACGATAGAAATCTTATGCTGATATGAGAAGAATGGATCTTGAGTTCGAGATTAGAGATTTTTTATATTTGAAGATCTCTCCCATGAAGAGAGTGAAAAGGTTTGGTAAGAGGGGAAGCTTAGTCCCCGATATGTTGGCCCTTGCAGAATCTTGAGTCGCTTTGGAAAGGTAGCTTATGAGCTCGAGTTTCCTATAGATTTGGCCTCAGTGCACCCAGTATTCCTTATCTCTTTGTTGATTAAGTGTATTGGTGACCCAGCTGTAGTTGTCCCTTTAGAAAGCGTAGATGTTCAGAACAACCTTTCTTATGAAAAAATTTCAGTTGAGATCCTTGATCGCCAGATTCGTAGATTAAGGAACAAAGAAGTTCCCTTGGTCAAAGTTCTTCGGTAGAACCAATCCATTGAGGGAGCCAATTAGGAAGTAGAAGCAGATATGCAGACCAAGTACCCTCATATTTTCTCCGCAAACTCATGCTTTGCTTAAGGTAATAATTTTCCCTAGAATTTCTCTTTTTCATACTTAGTTCCAGCTGCATATTATTCTCATATCATTCATGCATTCACGAAACCATTTTAGTCATGTGTCATGTTTTAGACTTGGTCATGTAATCATGTTTTCAGCATGTAACCTAAATTCTCAGCGTTCTCAGCTTAACCAACCTCATTCGAGGACAAATGTTCCTATGGAGGAGATATTGTATACCCTGAGAATCCAAACCAATATTAGAACCATGCTTCAATCTAATGAGAAATAAATTATCGTGTTTTTGTTGTTTTATGAGTGAGTTTGATATTTATTAAGGCCTCAAATAACTCCTAGCTATTATACGAATCAAAATATCCCTCACCAATAGAGTTCTTGAGAAGGATATTGCTATAGTCAACTTCAAACGAAAATATCTTTTGAATTACTAAGAATTTTTCAGCTCATGACACACCAACAGTTAGATAATTGAATTATCTTTCCAATGATACCAATTTTTCCTTAATCCAATATCGGGGTAAGAAGTTATGGCCGTTTTACTATAGAGTTGTCCGACTGTCGAGGTGCAATGACCAGGTTGATGGACCGTCAATCCAGGCCGTCAACTTGATGGAGTGAGCTCATTTTCTAGCCATAAAATGACTGTTTGAGAGATGTTCAGTCACCATAGTGACGGTCCGTCACCTAAACCGTCAACCGGACCCGTTCAATGACGTAATGACAATTTTAATGAGATTTTTGGGTCTTTTCCCGCCCTTTTAACCCCTAATTCCATTAAATTAAAGAACATAATTCCCCTTTCATAGTAAACATCAAAATTAGGATTTCTATCAAGATCATTCCCAACGAACAAGATTCAAGCCCTTTCTTCAAGAAAACTCAAGAATCCAATCGTCACCATTCAACAACCTTCAAAAAAAGTTATTCTCCTTCAAGATTTAAGCTTTTGAGGTATGTTAGATGTTCATACATGGGTCGTTTTCACCTATGGAGTCCAAGAATAAAATATCAAATTCAAAGTTATGAATTTTTTACAAGTTATTATTATTTTAATCATGAATCCCCATGAATTTTGATTCTATACCATGTTTACATGTAATTTTTGTTGTTATTAAATCCAACACGTTTGAATGGTGTTGTACGCTGCTTTAAACCTTGATTTGTTATTTTTGTAGTGAAATCATGCTATTACTATAAGTCTTAAAACTATTCCCATGTTTAGCTTAAACCATGAATTGCAAGTGTTTGATGAAATGCCTCAAAGAATGAGTTTTGAATATTGACTACATGTCATATCCTCAAAGTTTTAGTATGATCTTGTTGTTATTTCTATTGAGTCCTGGGGGGTTTGAATATCTGAAATTTAGTTGTTTAGATACTTTTAGTATCCTCAGATTGATTTTAGTTAAACCAAGTGCATAGTTGATTTCTGTGTCATAATGAGCACTATCAGAACTCATAATCAGTTAAACTTAGTTTAGTTTTGTATTTTGAGTTAGTTCAGTTGGGAGTAGGATTTAACATCGAGCCAATGCAGGGATGACATCTTCCTCGTCAGTCAGGTAGAGTCGCTAGTAGCTATCCCTGTATTCCAAAATTATGTAGCCAGCATAGGATATAAGGAGTCACCGGTTAGTTTAGGCTTGACTTCCTCTCAAGAGTCACCCATCAGTTTAAGCTTGACAGCCTGGTCCTTTGGGATATTAGTTTAGTGGATCCACACAATCATTGTTAGTACCTATGGCACGGTACTAGCACCCTTCCAGCTGGGGTCACAGGTTGGACCCCAATTAGCTCATATTGGGGCATGTCGGTTAGATGATAGCTCCCACAGTCTCAGACCAGTATTTCAGTATAGAGTTCAGTTTTAGGTTTGCTTGGCCATAGCATATAGCATATAATTACAAGTTATTCAGTTATCAGTATGTTAGTATTTCAATTTACAGACTATTTCAGAATCATATTATATGTTTGGTTATGCATTCTCATATTTCACAGCTTTCATGCATTTATACTTAGTTACCTCATGCTATTTATTCAGTAAGTTATTATTTATGCACATGAACCCGTGTATATTAGCCTAACCTCATCTAGCATGCCAGTACATTCAAAGTACTGACCGTATAATCATTTCTTGCGCTATGATATTTAATATCAGAGGTTCAGAAGCTCAGGTTAACGATCGTACTTAGACATTCCAGTATATCTGCAGCAGCAGTAGTGGTGAGTCCTTATTTATCGATGACATGGTTGTTATTTCGTTCATTTCAGTATTTTATTTTAGATAGACAGTTGAAGTTAGTTGGGGTCTGTCCCATCAACTCTCTTTCAGACAGTTTTAGAGGCTTTCAGACATTTTAGACAGTCAGTCAGTTGTTGGTCATTTTAGTCAGATTTTTAATAATTTTGCATATATTTTAGACTTTTGGGTTTTCAGTTGTATTACTTTCAGATTTAAAATCTTAAGGCGTATTCAGTTATTCTGCATATATGTATTTTGGTATTATTATTCAGTGCTCACAGTAGGTACCAATACATGGGTTAGCTTATGTCTTTCAGGACCATAAGCACCGTGTGGGATCTAGGATTTACTCTTGGGGCATTACATTTATCCTCGTATTTTATGTTTTTTGAGGTGAAAAATGTTCATAAGAATCACTTAGAACAAAGTTGAGCTAAGAGTCTCTGATTCATCTAAAGTTTAGTATTTAATTCTACAAGGGTAGACTTTGAACATGTATAACTTTTTATATATGCAGAATTTTGAAGCTCAAGACCCACCAAATTTTAGATAATTGAGTCAGCTTTCCAACAATACCAATTTCACATTAATACGATGCCCGAGTGTAAAGTTATGGCATTTTTCATGTGAGGCAGTAAGCCGAAGCGATTGGGGCACGACACATCGGTCTTCTCAATGCTATGAGTGACCGATGTGTTGTTGTCCCTAACGTGAAAGCCAACGCGATACAGAGCTATTTCACATGATACTTCAATTCCTAAAGGGTCTAGGGTCACTTTGGTCAATTCCCTTCACCCAAAATTGTCCATAACACATGATTTCAGCCCCCAAAAGCATTAGATAAATTATTATTCATCCTTTTCTCTCCTAGAAAATCCTAGCCCCCTTAAGAACGCCAAGAACTTCATCAAATTTACTTCAAGAAAAGCAAGATCCCAAGCTTCCTAATTCAAGAACTTCAAGAAGAAGCTTTAAGAACATCATTAGGAATTCAAAGTTCAAGCTTCTACATCAAATCCAAACTATTAAGGTATGTGGGATTTCATCCATGGGTCCCATTTCACCCATGGATCCCAAAACCCATTTTTAAGTTCAAAGTTATGACCTTTACATGTTAATATGAATCATATCCATGAAATTTCATGAATTTTGAGTATGTATAATGTTTACAAATGGTTTTCATTGAAATTCCCTTGATATGTTTGAATGGTTATTCTCACATGTTAAATCCTTAACCCATGTTTATAATATTGAAATTTATGTGATTTTTATGGTTTAACTACTCCCATATTTTAACTCATGATCCCCATGTGGTTGAATTCAAGTTTTGAGTATATATGTTTTCAAGTGGAATGAGCCAATACATATTTTGAAGGTTATGATCCTCATATCAAATTCCTAAACCGTGAATTGTTTCGTGTAACCATGATATTTTTACATGCTTGCTCATTCCTATGCATAATTTTATGGTCCCCGTGTGTTTGATGAAATGCCTAAGTGTTGAATGTTGAACAATGATTTCCTTCTATGATTTCAAAGTTTTCATGTGGTCCTATTATTTTTGTTATTGAGTCCTGGGAGTTATGAATACCCAAAATTTAACTGTTTACCTAGTTTTCAGTAGCTACGAAATGATTTCAATTATACCATGAGCAATATCATTCAGTCATTAATATGGTCAGTTAAACTCAGTCCAATTTTAGTTTCATTATCAGTTTATACATTAATTATTACCTCAAAATGCATATGCATTGTTATTTTTCAGAATACCATGACCTGAACATATCAGCTATTAATTTTCAGTGCATGCACCAGTTAGTAGTATTTCAGTGTCTGTTCAGTTGGGAGTAGGATTTAGCACCGAGTAAATATAGGGATGTCAGCTTTCCCATCAATTTAGGTAGTCATTAATAGCAGTCCCTGTATTCTAGAACTATGTAGCTAGCGTAGAATATAAGGGGTCACCCATCAGTTTAGGCCTTACTTTCTCGTAGGGGTCACCCATCAGTTTAGGCTTGACACCTTGGCCCTTCGGGATATCAGTTTAGTGGATTCATACAACCAGTGTTAGTACTCATGGCACAGTATTGACACCAATCCTGATACAAGCATAAAAAGCACAAGGTGTACAGGGACTTATAGAAGGTTCAAGTTTCGGATTGTGTAAGTGATTGAAGACCTTTTGGAGCCTTTTTGAAGTCTTGTCCAAGTGAAAAAAAGATGAGGGATCTTACACTCCATAGTCGTCTCTCATTAAGGGCATGATGGACCTTTTACACTTCAAAATAACACTCTATAGGTGCCTATTTCCCTAAGCTCATTAAGGGCATTTTAGTCTTTTGTTATGTAATAGTATAAATAGACATTTTAAATTCCATTCTCTTTAGCTTTTGACATTTGAATGATTTACTTTACATTGTAGTTCTTCTTCTTCTCTTAGTGAGGGAAATCTGAAACTAGGGATTAATACATTTGATGGTTTTCACTTGTGTTGATCAATTGGCAAGAAAGGTGGGTGTTTGGGATTGAGAATTCCTTGTGTCCACCTAAGAATAAGGTGTAATCAACATTGGTGATTTGTGTTTAAGTGTTTAATATACACTTTAGTGCTTCTCATTATTGTTGGTAAATGTCTCATTATCTATCCTTTTTCTTTTGAATGCAATCTTTTCTATTGATTCTACTTCATCTCCTTTCTTCTATGTATTGTTTTGTATGTTTTGTTCTAATTTAGTTTCCGATTTTTTACATTTCTAGGTTAGATTCTTATCATTTGGTATCAAGAGCCATGTAGTAGAGTTGTTCCCACAACTCTAAGACTTGGATATAAGAAAATCTCCACAAAAAGAGTCAAAAACCAAAGAAAAATCACAAAAAAAGGTAGATCTTATAGTGTTTGTTGTAGATCCGAAAATTCCAAGCTAGATCTACATATTTCTATTTAGTTTTGAAGGTTTCTAGTTCTATATCCTTTCTCTCTAGCACCTAGAGAGTGTAGATCTAAGTTTGGAGCAAGGTTTGGTTGTTTTTTTTGCTAGATCTACCATTGTTGTGTCTTGTTTGAAGCTTTTTTGGAGGTGGTAACATGTGGTTTTGAGTTGGTTGGACGATTTGGGCTTGATTTGTTGTTATTTGAACTTGTCTTAACCCAAGGAACCTAGATCCAAAAGAAAAAAATGAAATTAGAGTTCATTTGCCTTGTGGTCAAACTTCGGTCAACTCTTGAATATTCATATTGTTCTTCACCATCTTCATATCTTGTTGAAGAAGAATATTCAAAAAGGGTATTAGATTCACAAAAAGAAAGAAAGAGAGTGATAAAGTTGTTTGTACATAGAATATTCCAAGAATATTCAAGTCATCCAAAAGAAGAAGAAACAAAAGGAATATTCAAAGTACAATTGAAAGTACAAGTGGGGGGACCATTGATTTCAAATCCATTTAAACTTGCAAAAAAGGCTCCAATCCTCCATTTTTCACCAAATTTTTGTTCAAAAACTCTCTTAAGTGGATACTTGGCCGAAACTACAAGTTTGTAATTGGAATTTTTTTGCAAAATTGACAATCAAGAACATTGTGTCATGTCATCACTAGTTGATCTACCTAATTAAGCTCTAAACTAGATTTATTGGTTTCTAATTTTTTATTTTAGTTTCTTGTGTGTTAAACTCTATCACTAATTATCAAGCTAGTAAGTATCTACTAGGTTGATAATTAGTCTTGAGTCTGTTTTGTTCGTGTCTTCGCTTTTTATGTGTTTCTCATTTTTCAAGTCGTAGTAATTTGTTGGTTCAAGTACCTACATCATTTTTATTTAAGTCATATCAAACAAAAATTGATTCCGGGCTAAAGTAGATTTATCACTCATTCACTTGCCAAGTACATGCCAAGATTTCAACACCTGTGAAACCAAGTGTGAGGTAAGAACGGAGTATGAGGGTGGTGAGGCTTTTGAACTAACTTGTTTGCTTATTTTGTAGGTTTTTCTTATTTCTTTAGGTACACTTGATCATGGAACCCGAAGTTTTATGTAACGCCCCAAGTCTGTACCCTGAACGCTACACGGTGCTTACAACTCCGAAAGACCACAAGCTAACCCATGACCGATATCTGCTATGAGCACTGAATAAACATACTGTAATAAATACGGAAATAGGCTAAAATTCCATAAGGTTCAAAACATCTAAAAATACTGATAAAATATAACATATGAAAAACTGAACATTGTCTGAAAACTAGTCTGAAAAGCCTCTAATTTGAGCTGTCTGAAAGTGGAGCTGATAGGATAATCCCCCAACTAACTCCATATACTGAAATACTGGAACTATTGGAATAATGAAATAAAAGAACTTCCCCGAATGATGAGGACTCACTGCTAAATCTACTGCTGGCTAAATCTGAATTTGACTCTACACGGTCGGGAACCTAAGCATCTGAACTTATGATATGATACATCATAGCGCCAAGAAAGAGTATGCGCCAGTATGTGAAATTTACTGGTATGCTAGTGAGGTACGGATGAATACAGAGGTTAATATGTATGAGGATATAACTGACTGAATGAGATAGAGTAACTGAACATGAGAGTACATGGATAACTGTAACTACTGTAAGTACTGAGAATAAAATCTTTGCATATACATATATATAAATTGTAACTTAGCTTTTATGAAGCTAAGTATTGAATTCTGATAATTTGAATTAGTGATACTGATTGACTGTATCTGATAGTTTTGATTCTGTAGAACTGAACTAAGTTCTATTTCAAAGACTGAGACTGAAATTATGAGAGGTAATCATTAACCTACATACCCCAAATAAGATAAAATAACTGAGTTGGGGTCCAATCTGTAACCCCAATTAGAAGGGTGTCAGTATCATGCCACGGGTAAAGATAAGCTGAAGAGTTACCTTCATCTGGTAGGTACTCTAAAGAGAACGGTGGAACCCTCATCTGGCAGGTTAAAACACCTCATCAACCCTCAACTGACAGGTTCGATGTCCCAACCTACACTGGCTACGTAGTTCTGGAATGCAAGAATTGCTTCTAAGGATCACACCCTCTACTGACAGGTGAGCTCCCATCCTTAGGTTCACTCGGTGTTTAATCCTACTCCCAACTGAAAGACACTGAACTGATTAACTGAACTGAACTGGATTAATACTAAGATCACTGAGTTTTCCTAAGTTCTGTGACTGACTGAGTTTTATTGAGTTCTATAGCTGCCTGAGAGGAGTACTAATCATGACATGACTGATACTATTTGTAACTGACACTGGCTCTAGGTAAACATCTAAGTTGTCGGATATTAAATACCCCCAGGACTCGATAGCATGAAAAGTAAAGCAAAGCAAAACATAATCTTGAATAATATAACAATGTTCACTTGGTCATAATTCACTCATAGAGACATTTCATCAAACATTTGAAACGCATTAACTTGTACATGAATGAGGTGTAATCAACATTGGTGATTTGTGTTTAAGTGTTTAATATGCACCTTAGTGCTTCTCATTATTGTTGGTAAATGTCTCATTATCTATCCTTTTTCTTTTGAATGCAATCTTTTCTATTGATTCTACTTCATCTCCTTTCTTCTATGTGTTGTTTTCATTTTTTTGTTCTAGTTTAGTTGTAGATTTTTAAATTTCTAGGTTAGATTCTTATCACTTCCAACTGGGGTCACAGGTTGGACCCCGATTAGCTCAGATTAGGGCATATCGGTTAGATGATACCTCCTACAGTCTCGGTATGGTATTAAGTGTAGTTTTAGTTCAGGTTTGCTCGACCAAAGCATACAGATTCTTAGTTATTTAGTTATTAGATTTTAGTCTTTCAATCTATAGATTATTTTTGAAATATGCTTATCCTTGGTCTTCCATTCTCAGATAACACAGTTTTAATGCATTCATGTTCAGTTATCTCATGCTGTTCAGTTAGTCCTTATCTCATATGCATAGTGCTCCACAGTTTTCAGTCCAGTTATTCAGACTAAGTACAATCCAGTCTTACATGACTAGTATTCAACTATCAGTCATTTAGTTAATCAGATAAGCTTAGTATATGTTATGTTTGGTTTTGTATGTTTATGTATTCGTTCTCAGTATAATTGTATATTCAAATTCTCGAGTTATGTCACTTTCCATCACGTAGTTTCAGACCTAGTATTCACACAATATTCATGTTTTACCGTATCCCAGCTTCAGTTTTACTTCTATTATAAAAGTAAAGAATTTTAAGAAACTAAGTGTAGTGATTCACCATCTTATCAGATTATATTTGTTACTTATGTTTTAAGATATTTTCAGCTTTCAGTTTATTGCAGCTTATTGGTGAGTCTACTTACACTTAGCATGCATGCTTTAAGATTTCATACATAATCAATTTACTTATTGCATTCACCCCCGCTTACTCAGTACATTCTAGAAGTACTGATCCATATATTCGTCTATATGGCTACATTATTTTATAATATAGGTACCTCTTGTAGCCAACACATCATGATCAGACAGTTGCAGTTTCCAATCAGCAGGTGATAAGTTTCTCGTATTTCAAGGACTCCAGTCAGATATTATCCATGTATATTATTTTATTATTCACATGTATTGACTAGTGGTAGCTGGAGGCATGTCCCAGCTATCTTTAGTCAGTATAGTAGAGGCTTCATAGATGTCAGTCAGAGTCAGTAATGAAAATTTTTAATTTCTTCCTTCAGATTTATCAGATTATAAAACTTTATCAGTTACATAATATTTTAGATTTTTAGTATGATTATCTTTCCGCACAACAGGACTTGTTATTTAATGTATTATAATTCAGTTGCTTAACAGTATGCCAGTTCATGGGTTAGCTTGGGATCACTTGTGGTTTCAAGCACCCTATGGCATCCAGGGTGTACTCCCGAGGCTTTACAAACTTGGTATCAGAGCACAGAGTTCAAGTGTCCTAGGGTGTCTTTGAAGTTGTGTCTAGTAGAGTCTTGCAGAACAGTATGAAGATGTCTGTACTTTTCTTTGAGAGGCTATAGGGCATTTAGGAAATGTTTTCCTTCTTTCATGTCTTAGATCATGCTATAGAAAGGTTCTCTAAGAAACTTATACAAATTCTCATCTTGCTCTATTCATGCCATCTGTACCTTATATTTGAGGTAGCAAAAACAATCAAGCTTAAATTCCAACCGATAGAGTTTTCTCAGACAGTTTCCGTAGATCGTTATGGGATTGTATACAGGCTCAAAAATATCCCATTAGTACCCTTATGTTCTGGTTTTTAAAAGTGTTCATTCTTATTCAAGAAAAATCGTGCACTTAGCCAAAGCCAAATGTGCTTTCAGATCCCTTCTCAAAATCGCTTGACAATATATGACCTAGAGTTAGAAGCATGAACTAAAAATTTTAGCAGAAGTAAAGTGGGGATAGCATTTATAAGTATTTATTAGATTATGTATTCATGGGGCTAATTGTATGAAAAGTGAATAAGTAGGCTTGAAAATAGTGTATGCAAGAATTTAAGTTTGTTGAGTTGAGAGTATATGTTGTTGATGTTGGGTATGTTGTTGTAATGGTAATAAGTTTAGCTATGTGATATTAGTAGACTATTATGGAATAAGTATGATTTATTAAAGGTTTGGGGATATCCTTATTAAGTGTTAGAATCTAAGTTTGAATCTTTAAAGATTGAGCTAATAGAAAGTAGCGCTGAAATTCTTGATTGTGTGAACTCAGTGTATGGTGATACTTATGAAAATTCTAAGTTAGTCAGTGGTTATGTGATTATATGATGACTATTGAGGCTATAGAAAGTTAAGAGTTGTGTTTCAGAAGAAAGTATTAGCAGTGGGTTTTATACTTTTACAAGCCTTTCAGGGTTAGTTTAGTATTTATCTGTATTATTATATCGGGCTCTAGGGTAAAGTGGTTGAAGTTTAGTTTAGAGTTATAAAAAGGGTCCCACAGACTTAGAATGATGACTTTAAGCTAAGGGAGAGATGATAGAACAAGTAACCAAGTCAGGCTCTGATATCCTGATAGTGATACTAGTATGTGTAGAAAAGCAGTAAGGGAGGATAATTCCCAAAACATTCTTATCTCAGTATAAATTTTTTCGTTCCTCACGACATCTACTTATACCTTACAAGTCAGCTCCATGATCATCGCTCATATTCATACCTTTGCTATAAAAATCATGTACACTTCCAGTTTCTAGTATGAGGAGTTCCAGTTCACTCAGCAGTATGAATCATCTTCCATGAAATCATGAACTCCAAACTCAGGTCATACAGCTCATGACTCATGTGCTCATGGTTTACAGTATGTTCAGTTCTAAGTATTCATGCTACACTCTTAATGATCATTAAAATTCAATTTATTAACATGTATGCCCTCAGTTTAGATCTCTTTGATAAATCTGTGATGTTAATACTCTATTCCTAAGGCCTTAGTAAAGTGCCAATTTATGCATAGTATACCTTTATGTTTCAGGTCCTCATATTCTAACCTTTCAGTGACCTCCCCTTTTGAATGATTGTGGTGATGAGTAATTGTTTTGATGGGAGAGAGTAAATGTTTCATGTTGAGGAAATATTGTAATATGCTTATTTTATATAAGACTATAAGGTTGAATAAAGATTGAGGATAAGCTTTTGATATATGTCATGGTTAGTTAAGAGTTATATATGTGTTTTCTTAGGGTAGTGTAGGGAAGTTATTATTGATAAGGGTTTAGAGTATGAGAAAGACATTTTTGTGGTTGTTTTCCTTGAAGTTCATGTGTGGTTATGATGATAGGCTTGAATTTCATGTTGGTATATAAATGGATGAATGCTTTGTACGTTTGTGAATATCTAGTAGGAGGTTGAATATAGATTGTTGAAGTGGTAATAGGAATTTTTCTTGAGACGAGGAGTTGTGAAATTGCAAGGTGTATTGAATTCATGGTTCAGAATAGTATATAGTGTTATGTGTGCACTTTGTAGATTTGAGTAGGCTTGATCATAGTGAGAGAATTCAGTTCAACTCAGACTTCAGTAGATAGAGTTATCAGTGCCCATGTGAATATTTTAAGTAGCCTTAAGTGTAGTGTAGTTTTGAAGTGGAATGTAAATTTGAATATGGGCTTTCAGTATAATTCAGTCTGTGTAACCAACAATCTAGTCTAGCAGTCAGACAGACAGGTTTCTATGGTTTCCATCTTTCCTATTCATGAGGTAATTCATTCACGACCATGCAGGTGGTAAATTCAGCTCAGTTCATGCAACATGATTTAGATTCAGATATTCAGTCATGATTTAGTCCGTAAGTACCCTGTGCATCATCTCAGTCTTTCCTTAGTATTTCAGTCAGGTCATCCTCATTCGAGAACGAATGTTCCCAAGGGGGAGATGATGTAACACCCCATATTTTTGGGCTACTCTTTGAACTGTCATTCCTACTTGTATAAGCTATAATCCAAATGGTTCCCATGTAAATATAAGTTTCATGATCTTTATCCTTGTGTTTGATGTGCTTTTGAGGTGAAAAATGTTTATAAGAATCACTTAGAACAAAGTTTAGATAAGATCCTTTGATTCGTCCAAAGTTTAGTATTCAAGAATTTTGCAGCTCAAGACCTACGAAATTGTAGATAATTGAGTCAACTTTCCAACGATACCAATTTTTCCTTAATTCGATACCCGAGTGAAAAGTTATGGCATTTTCCATGTGAGGCAGTAAGCCAACGCGATTGGAGCGCGGCACGCTGGTCTTCTCAATGCTATGAGCGATGCGACGCGTTGCTGTCCCCAACGCGATAGCCAATGCGATACAAAGCTATTTCATACGCTGCTTCAGTTCCTAAAGGGTCTAGGGTAACTTTGGTCAATTCCCCTTACTCAAAACAGTCCATAACACATAATTTCAGCCGCCAAAAGCATTAGATACATTATTATTCATTCTTTTCTCTCCAAGAAAACCCTATACACCTCAAGAACACCAAGAACTTCATCAAATTTTCTTCAAGAAAAGCAAGAACCCAAGCTTCCTAATTCAAGAACTTCAAGAAGAAGCTTCAAGAACATCATTAGGAATTCAAAGTTCAAGCTTGTTCATCAAATCCAAACTATTAAGGTATGTGAGAGTTTATCCATGGTTTCCTTTCACTCATGGATCCCAAAACCCATTTTCAAGTTCAAAATTATGATCTTTACATGTTAATATGAATTATATCCATGAAATTTCAGGATTTTTTAGTATGTATCATGTTTACAAATGTTTTTTTATTGAAATTGACTTGATATGTTCTAATGGTGATTCTCACATGTTAAATCCTTAACCCATGTTTCTAATATTGAAATATATGTGATTTTCATGGTTTAACTACTCCCATATTTTAACTCATGATCCCCATGTGGTTGATTTCAAGTTTTGAGTATATGTGTTTTCAAGTGCAATGAGCCAATACATATTTTGAAGGTTATGATCTTCATATCAAATCCCTAAGTTGTGAATTGATTCGTGTAACCATGATATTTTCGAATGCTTGCTAATTCCTATGCATAAGTTTATGGTCCCCATGTGTTTGATGAAATGCCTAAGTGTTGAATGTTGAACAATGATTCCCTTCTATGGTTTCAAAGTTTTCATGTGGTCCTATTGTTATTGTTATTGAATCATAGGGTTATGAATACCCAAATTTAGCTGTTTACCTAGTTTTTAGTAGCTACAAAATGATTTCAGTTATACAATGAGCAATATCATTCAGTCAGTAATATGTTCAGTTAAACTCGGTCTAGTTTCAGTTCCATTATCAGTTTATATATTAATAATTACCTCAGAAACTGTACGCACTATTATTTTTAGAATACCATGACCTGAGCTTATCAGTTATTAGTTTTTAGTGCATGTACCAGTTAGTATTGTAGACACATAATTTTTTCCCTCCCTAAAGTCATTTTTTATTATTTTTGCCCCATCTTACCACGTACCTTCACTTATGTGATAATTTCCGCTCAATAATAAATCCAGCAAACTTTTAACCATTTTGGAAACCTTACCCTAACAAATTTTATCCCATCCTAACCATCTTATTCCACACATACCCTACCCCCACATACCCTACCCCTACATACCCTTTGTACCCTCTACCCCATAGTTTCCTCATTATATACACACTACGTCACTCACATACGGAGAGGATATACATGCATGCCTCATAATACATATACACAACTCATACATGCCATGGAGGGAATAAATAAAAGCTCCATTTTTTATCACTAATATACCAACATCCACTCACAGTACACAGATTAACCATCTTCCTCACTATACGCACACAACACATCAAATTACACACACTCACTTCGCCATTAACATACTAACACACACTCTAATAGATACACACACACACACTCCTCAGTGATTTGGATGAATTCATATATACATACACCTGATCGGAGAGATGCAATAGAGAATTAAGAGAAAAAGAGAGAATCAGGAGAGAGAGGGAGCAAGGATCAAGAAAAAGGGCACTTTCCAGTGAGTTTCACCTGAGAACCACTGGAATCGCCACCAGAAACCTCAAAATCTATGGTTTGGACCTTGTTTTGGTGAAACCCATTGTAAAATAGTACCATCGGCTCCATTCCAATCCGAAATCATGTCAAAACTCAACAGTCATCAAACCGACTAGAAAAACTGATCCAAAGCTATAAAATGCAAAATGAGTCTATAGAGGTTGAAAGTTAGTTCATGATTGAGGTTCGAATCGGGAGTTTTCGAATCCGACTTTGTCTTTCGATCACATAATTTGGCACAATAAAATCTTCAATCGAGGTCCAACTTTATTCTTTCCTCTTTTTATTTCATCTTTTATTATATTCGATGTGTTGGATTGAATTTGATGTATTGATGTTTGATATTATTTATCCGTGAGTAATTAATCATGGTATGAATTTGATGTTAGCATGTGTTTGGAATACTACTTTGTGTGAACATTTGTCAGGTTAAAGAAATTTAGGGAGGGATTGATCTTCGATAAGGTGAATGTTGATTATTTTTTATTCATTGATGGATATTGTTGAAATTGATAGTATCATGTTTTATATCATTAAATGGGTAGGAAAATATTAAGTTTGGGTAGGGAAATTGTAGAAATATAAAATTGTGGATTGTTGAATGTTTAGAGTGTTTTGTTGAATGTTATGTTTTTCTCGCATTTGGAAAATGTATTCATTTAGTCAAGGAATGCCCCAAGTTCATTTGTATTTATTCACCGGGGAATGCCCCAAAGTATCTTGTACTTGGAGGACATTCGTGATGAAGGAACGAGGCACGGGTAAAGCATTGGAGCGTAGTTTAGGATTAGTCTAGAGTAAAGTAGGTTTACATTTTTCCATTTTTCTATTTTTTGGACTTTATAAATTGAACTGGACACTATATTTTTTGATTTGTTTATTTTGTTTGTTTGACTAATTGTTTTGTGTGTTTTATGTGGTTTTATACATTCATAGCGTCATAATAGCCGATATACTCAACGAAGCGACCATGTTTGAACCACGTGATCGAGGAGTTCTTAATACCTTCCCCTCGGTCAATAGAGTTTCTTAGCCAGAATCTCTGTTCGCAAACCAGTTTAAGGAGTAAAATCATTTTTGAAAAGGATTTTCTAAAGGCGACTTGGCACACCAGATTATGCCAAGTGGCGACTCTAAGTTTAAATGTAAAAAGTCCTTTTCCAAACAAATCTTCATTTTTTCACCTAATAATAAAAAACCTTTTGGAACTTAAAATCAATATCTTTTTAGTAAAAAAGGGGTATGACAGCTTTGACGACTCTGCTGGGGGCCTTTCAGAATTCGATCTTATTTTTTTGAGTTATATCAGCTTAGTTTGACATTATGGGTTTATAGACATTGTTTGCGTTATCTTTTGTATATGTTTTATCATGTTTGAGTGCCTATGTGCTAGGTGTTTACAGTTTTTCTCATATGTGTTACATCTTTATATCTGACATCATTTGCATAACCCGAGTCATTTTTTTCCAACAAGTCTTTTAGTACACACTGTGTACACGACCTCTAGTTGACTCACCCTTATTTTAGGAGGGAAGCCGTCTAATTGTATGGAGTGGGTGGAAAGCTATCACAACCACTATCAACCTTACGCCCTCTCGAACAGCCTTGTTAGTGGACCCTAGCATAGGTCATCCCTACGTACTAAATGTTGCATCCCTACGTACTAAATGTTGTATCTTTGAGGGTAACAGGGTCATTTGGTGGACCGATTTGGGGAAAACATGTACTAGAATTAAAGGAAAGTATGTATGCAAGGAAAATTTTAAAAAAAGAGAAGAAAAGAAAAGGTGAATCAAAAAAGAGTTTCATAGTTTTTAGAGTTCTTTATGAATTTTGTTTTCCAAAATCCAAGAATTCAAAAAGATATTTTTACGTTTTGCACTCATTTCCCAAAAAGAAAATCAAAAAAATCAAAAAGATTTTCCTTCTGTTTCTTTTAGCAAACGTTTGTCAATTTTTTAAAAAGAGTTTTTCAGTAGGAGTTTTTATTAAAAAAAATGCAAAAAAGATGATAGAGGTTTTGTACATTTCATATAACGAAAAAACCAAAAAGATTTTTCTTTCATAGTTGTTGGTGTCATTTTTATGAGAAGTGTCAAACTGAAAACTCGAAAAAAGATTTTATTGAAACTGTTCATCATCTGCCTTTGGTCGTGTTTCTCAAGTCAGGGTTCAATTCACTATTTAATCCTTAACTCTCCAATTTGGACGAACTAAGCACACCTTATTCTCCTCTTTCGGGAGTGAGATACGTAGGCAGCCTCTCGTGGATTCTGTGATCTTATGTTAAAAAATCTAAAAGATTTTCTTCTCTTTATTTAGAGTAGGGGTTTCACATAAATCTTTAAAATAAAACTACAAAAATATTTTCCTTTAATAGCTTCAAGTTTTATTTTTTGTATGAAATTAAAAATTGAAAACCCAAAAAAGTTTTTCTTTGGTAATCATACGTTATATTTTGTCTAGAGATTTAAACCTAAAAAATTCAAAAAGATTTTTGTCAATTGTTTTGACAATTTGTTACTTTCATTTCTTCTTAAAGTTTCAAGAAAAAGAAAAAGAAAGAGTTTGATTGGCCCTTTTGTTGCCAAACTTCACGAACTACGCACACCTAATTCTCCTCTTTCAAGAGTGAGAAACTTAGGTTCCCTTCTTGGGTTCGGTGATCTTTTCAAAAGAAAAATAGAGAGAAAAAAGATTTTGAGAAAATGTTAAACTCTAACACATTTGTTATCTCTTGTTCAGTTAGTTTAAGGTGTTTGGTTACTGGCATTTTGGTCGGTCCTCTATATCTCACCAAGTTGAAGAGAAAGT
Organism: Capsicum annuum; assembly: GCF_002878395.1. Classification (NCBI taxonomy): domain Eukaryota; kingdom Viridiplantae; phylum Streptophyta; class Magnoliopsida; order Solanales; family Solanaceae; genus Capsicum; species Capsicum annuum. Next base: position 9,625,555 of record NC_061117.1, read on the forward strand.
TATGGCCAACAAGGATACCGAGGTTATTGTCACTAATTAGATAGAGAGTTTGGGGAATGAGAATTTAGAAGCTAATGAAGAGATTCAAAAATTAAGGAAACAAATGATAAAAATGCATAGAGCTTGGGCTAATGGGTTGCCACCTCCTCCATTTCCCACTGATAATCTGGAATATCTTTCTAGCTTGCCTCCCGTGTGACATGAATAATTTCCTATTTTTGTTGACACGCCACAATATGCATCAGGGTATACTCTAGGGCAATACTATCCAAACACTTCCGATATTCATTTCCTCACTTTTCAACACAAAACTACCACATGCTCGGATCCACCCTCTATTCATGCTTTTTGGCACTACCCTTGCATGAAGCTCCTACTTTTAATGTCTATCCAATGGTGGTGATTCCTCACTCTGCAAGTGAGCCTGTATTGAATATTTCTGGTGATCATCATTATGTTATTGAGCCCACAATTAAGTTGACCGGTCCTTACAGCTACACTCACCCGCTTGAATTTCCTCTTAACACTGAGAAGGCTATTCTGATAGAAGAACAAAAGGAAATGGATAGAAAATTGAGAAGTTTGGAACTGGATATGAAGAACTTCCAAGGACTCGGGGGTTATAAAAGTGTCTCCTATAAATTTCTATGCATGTTTCTATGAATTAATCTCCCTTCTGGCTTTAAAATGTCAAAGTTTAAGAAATATGATGGGCATAGTGACCTAGTGGCAGATTTAAGGCATTATTGTAACCAATTAAGGGGAACTGGAGGGAAGGAAGAATTACTTATGGCTTATTTTGGTGGAGTCTTTCAGGACTAGCTTTGGAATGTTTTGTTGACCAAGACATTGACAAATGGAATAGTTGGGATGTCCTAGCTAATGAATTTGTGCAACAATTCCAATACGATGTGGAATTGATTCCTGATGAGAAATCCCTTACTAATATGAATAAGAATAGTATTAAAAGCTTCAAAGAATATATGATTAGATGGAGTGAACAAACTGCTAGGGTGAAACCGCCAATGAAAGAAAGTAAGATAGTGGAGGTATTTATTTAAGCACATCACAAAGCATATTATCAACACTTTTTACCTGCATTAGGAAAGTTATTTATTGAGGTTCTTAAAATGGCGGAGATGATAGAAGATGGAATTAAGACCAGTCATAGTGTGAGTTTTGCAAATTTGAAAGCGAATACTCAAGCAATTCAAAGGAGTTCAGGAAGTGTTGGGGGGAAGAAGAATGAGAAAGATGCATCTTCTATTGTAGTTGGACATCGGCACAGTTAAGCCCAAGCTCATGCCCAATCTCCACATAATCACTCCCCAAATCCATTATACTCTGTTCCCCCAACTCCATATCCAATATATAACGTACAACCACATGTTTAACCCTCATCTTACCCACAATGGTACACACTACCTCCTCAGATTCATCCTTTAACACCACAAACAAACCAAAGACCTTGTAGGCTCGATTTTCGATTCAAGCCAAACAATGAAATGAGACAGAAGTTGAGAGATAGCTTTACACCAATATGAGAGTTGTATGCTAGTTTATTTCAGAGATTGGTACAGTGGGGCATGTTCACTCCTCTGTTTGGGCACATTCTTAATCTGTGTTTAAGAAATTTTGATCCTAATGTACGATATGCGTATCATTCTGATGCTCAGGGTTATAGTAATGAAAACTGTGGAGATTTGAATAGAGAAATTGAAAAGATGATTCAAGATAGATCAATAATGGTACTGAACATTCACAGTGAGGAAAGCTTTAGTCATGCTAATATGTAAACTAGTGACTAAGATGTCAAACTCAACAATTGGGAAGTCACTCCTCTCCCTGCTAGGATGGATGCTTGGTAGTTCATTTTATTTTCTTTTTTGTTATCCAAATTATTTTAGGGCCATAGTTCGGGATCTATCTTGTTTGTCCCTTTGTCGTTTATGTTCAAACCCTTTTATCTTTTATTTCAACTAAATGAAGTGTCCCTTTTCCTTTTGGTTTTAAATATGTGTTGTTTGTTTTTTTCTTTATATAGTACATTTTATGTTGATTCTAGTGATATGACATGCCTGTGGAATTTTTAGCTAGATCTTAAAATTCAATTTGATCATGAACTTTGAATCAGAGGGTGAAAGTTAGAAAAAGCATTTGAGAAATAGGTAGAATTTTAAGACATTTGTTGATCATGCTGAATCCTTCTTTCAAAATAAAGCCAATTATTTTGAGAATCACAAGAATAACTTGGTCATCATTTGAAAATCATAGCTTAATTAGGTCAAATAGTGGACGTACAATCCCTATATCAAGAGAAACAGAAAGAAAATCAACTACATAAAAGCATGAGTCATTCGATGTGAGGTGTAAGCAATAAAAATGGAGTTGTACGTTTGACAAGAGTGGAAGAAGAAGCGACGCATATTCTTAGGGAAAGTTAGTGCTCTAAAACGCATCACAAATGATCTTTATTTCTCATTTTCATATTGCATGATACGTACTTGCATTTTTAAAGATTGATATGACGAAGGCATTTCATTCTGCTACCCAAATATTGTCTCAACCTTTGTTCACCCTGTTGAGCTTTGGTTCTATTTTCTTTCATATCCCTCTTTTTAAATCAAGATAGATTCAAAAAGTTACCCCCCCCCCCCCAAAAAAAAAAAGTGTCGAGCAAAAAATTGAGTCAAAAATTCCAAAATAAAAAGAGAGACAAAATGTGTCCAAAAAAAGAAAAGAGACGAGTGTCAAGGAAAATAGAGTCCAAAAAAATTCCAAAGAGAAAAGATTCAATAAAAGAAAAGAGAAAAAAAGAAATAAGAATCAATTAAAAGAACAAATTGTCGGAACTATTTGCGACCCGATTCTCCTCTCTCGGGGGTGAGATACGTATGATGCCCTACTCTGGGCTCGGTTCAACCAAATAAAAAGTTTAGAATTGCCTAGTCAAAGAATTTGGGGCATGAGTTAATCCTCATTTTTTCAGTCTATTCCACAAGTTATAAGTCCTATCCCATATCAAGTGTCGTTTGGGCATCATGCCATTCTTTATTTCTAACCTTATCCAAAAGCCAAGTTACAACCAAATAAAGTCCTTCAGATCAATATTTGAGAATGATAAGGCTAAGCATGCAATGCATATGATAATGCATTTTTGAGTACTACAATCTTCCTCAGCATAAGAAATTAGGAGAGCAATAAAAATGAGAGAGTCTTATTAGTAAAAACCCCCACGAGCACTGTAAGATGATGCTAAGTTGAAAGAGGTAAAAATGAGAGAGTATTATCGGTGAAAACTCTCACGAGCACTGTAAAACAATCGTGATTTGAAAGAAATTAAAATAAGAGTCTTATTGGTGAAAAATCCTGAAAAATACCATAAGGCAATGGTGAGGTGAGAAAAAAAAATGAGAAAGACGTGTTGGTAAAAGCCTTCAAGGGGCCACTAGCCGAATGAGGTCTCCAAATGTAATTGGCCCAAGGAAGTAACTCAGTTTCAGGGCAATTAATTCAAGAACAATTGGTAGAAAGTTTGGATGGAAAGATCAGACAGCTTAATCCTAAATGCATGGCATAATCATTAGAGTTGACTGTTATTTTTAGATAAAATTTTTATTTCTTTGTTTTAAATAGGGAAATTCATTTTCTTTTATTTCTTCTCTTTATTTTTATTTTATATTCTTGAGTCAGTTATCCAAACAAAAAAAAATCATTGTCATCTTTCTCTTGTCTTTGAGTCAAGTCTATCTTAAAACAAGTGAGAAAAGATTGTAAAACTGACTACCAGATTCTTCAATTGCATAGGGCAAGACAAAAAGCCAATGTATGAAAGAGACATGATTATGAGCTGAAATAAGGCATGCAGAAAGTTTTGTCAACAGACAAGTCTGGGAACTCAAGGAAATACCAAGGTTCAAAGGGTTTATCTGAGAAACTTGATAAAGTCAATGATGTAACACGTCAATGATATATGCTAATGGTTGGAACAAAGGGTAAATATGACAAGGTCAAGAGCATTTATCGCGAAAGCCAAAGCCACAAACCAGCCACCATGTTTTAAACTCATAAGTTTTTTTTTTTTATGAAATGGGAAACATGTTACCTTCAAGTCAAGGACTTCAGAGCATAAAGGGTTGCAATGCCTCACTTCTATAAATATAGGAAGAAATGTTACTACATAGGTTTGATAATCAAATCATGATAAAAATTTATCATCCTATATCCGTCGGAGACACACTTCCTTGTCCAGGTGCTTCAATTTTCAATTGCTAGGTAATACACATCTTAAATTGAACCTTTACTCCTAGAAGATGTACTTTCTAGTTGAGTTATTCTCTTTGACTCCCAGAAGATGTACCTTCTAGTTGAGTTATTACCCTTGATTCCTAGAAGATGTACTTTTTAGTCGAGTCATTCCCTTTGGATCCCAATAGATGTACCTCCTAGTTGAGTCATTCCCCTTGATTCTTAGAAAATGTAATTTCTAGTCAAATTATTCCCTTTGACTCCTTGAAGATTTACCTCCTAGTCGAGTCATTCCCCTTGATTCCTAGAAGATATACTTTCTAGTCGAGTCATTACCTTTGACTCCTAGAAGATGTACTTCCTAGTCCAGTCATTCCCCTTGATTCCTGGAAGATCTACTTTATAGTTGAGTCATATCCCAGAAGATTTACCTCCTAGTCGAGTCATTCCTTTTGATTCCTAGAAAATGTACTTTCTAGTCGAGTCATTCCCTTTGACTCCCAGAAGATGTACCTCCTAGTCGAGTTGTTCCCCTTGATTCCTAGAAGATGTACTTTCTAGTCGAGTCTTTCCCTTTGACTCCCAGAAAATGTACCTCCTAGAAGAGTCATTCCCCTTGATTCCTAGAAAATGTACTTTCTATTCAAGTCATTTCCTTTGACTCCCAGAAGATGTACCTCCTAGTTGAGTCATTCCATTTGATTTCTAGAAAATGTACTTTCTAGTCGAGTCATTCCCCTTGACTCCAAGAAAATACACTTTCTAGTCGAATCATTCCAAGTAACCCATAGAAGATGCATTTTCTCATTTGGGTTTTTCAAGTAGTTATGATATGACTTCGCAAAAGTCCTCTGATGATAAACTATGACAAAAATGTAATTCCTGTTGTTTGGAACTTTATTTTTTTGGTAAATGGTATCTCTCTTTATAATAATCTTGGTTTGGAATAATCTTCTTTCTAGTTTTGATTTGATTTCAGGAACCCGCCTGAGAACAGGGTGAATAAGTTTAAAGTCAAGCAACCAAATGAAGAATTTGAAGTCAAGAAACAAGGTGAAGAATTAGAAAGTCAACAAGATTGAAGAAATAGCAAGTCAGGAGCCTGCCTGAAGAACAGGGTGAAGAAATTGAAAGCCAAGCAACAATATGATGAAATTGTAAGTCCAGAGCCCGCCTAGAGAATAGGGTGATGAAACTCAAGTCAAGAGTCCAAAAGAAGCTGCATAGATAAGATTTTTGGAATTTCATTTATGTTTTAACTTATAATTTTCATTTTTGATGTAATGATAGAACCGCAGACTGGAACCTCAACAGGACCTCACTTGACTCTCTAACTCGACCTAGTCTTGTTCCTTTCTACTCTTTGAGATACCTGTGACTTGACTCTTACATAACTTGAGATAGGTAAGATATCCTAAATCAAGACTCGGTGGTAGTCTGTCCTTCTTTTTTTCCTTTCCTCGAATAATGGTCGGGTGAAAATTTGGTCAAATTGTCTAATTCTTTGTCTGAAAACACTTTGTGTTTACACCCAAAGAGGTCCATGATGTAGACGCATAATTTTGTCCCTCCCTAAAGTCATTTTTTTATCATTTTTACCCCGTCTTACCATTCACCTTTACTCATGTGATAATTTCCACTCAATAACCATTTTTGATACCTCTCCCTAACAAATTTTATCCAATCCTAACCACCTTATTCCACACACCCCTACCCCTACATACTCTATATACCCCCTACCCTATGGTTTCCTTACCATATACACACTACATCACTTACATATAGGGGGGATATATACACACTGGCCTCACAAAACATATACATATACACAACTCACACATTCCATGGAGGGAATAGAGAAAAGCTCTATTTTTTATCACTAAGATACCAACATCCACTCACATACATGGATTGACTATCTTCCTCACTATATGCACACAACACACCAAATTACAAATACTCACTTCGTCATTAACACACTAACATACATTTTAATAGATACATATATACACTCCTCGCTGATTTGGATGAATTCATATAACACACCCAATTGGAGAGACTCAATAGAGAATCGAGAGAAAAGGGGATAATAAGGAGAGAAAGGGAGCAAGGATAGAGAAAAGAGGCACTTCTTCGACGAGTTTTGCTTGAGAGCCGTCGGAATCGCTACCAAAAACCTAAAAAGCTATGGTTTGGCCACTGTTCTGACAAAACCCACTGAAAAATAGTACCACCAACACCATTTAGATTTGAAATCATGTCAAAGATCCACAGTCGTTAAACCCACTAGTAAAGCTAATCCAAAGCTATAAAATCCGAAATGGGTCTATCGAGGTTGGAAATTAGTTCATGATTGAGTTTTGAATCGAGAGTTTTCGGATCTGAATTTGTCTTTTGATCACATAATTTGCATAATAAAAGCTTCAATCAAGGTTCAACTTTATTCTTTTCCTCTTTTTATTTTATATTTTATTATATTCAATGTATTGGATTGAATTTGATGTATTGATGTTATGATTCTGTGTTGGTGGTTGTGATTGGATGATTTTTTTGATGTTTGATATTGTTTCTCTGTGTGTAATTAATCAAGGTATATATTTGATATTAGCATGTGTTTGGAATACTGCTTTGTGTGAAAATTTGTTGGGTTAATGAAATTTAGGGAGGGATTGCTCTTCGATAAGGTGAATGTTGATTATTTTTGATTGATTGATGGATATTGTTAAAATCAATAGTATCATGTTTTATATCGGTAAATAGGTAGGAAAATACTAAGTTTGGGTAGGCAAATTGTAGAAATGAAATATTGTAGATTGTTGAATGTTTGGAATGTTTTGTTGAATGATTCTGTTTTTCTCGCATTTGGAAAATGTATTTATTTAGCTAGGGAATGCCCTGAGTTTATTTGTATTTATTCATCAGAAAATTCTCCGAAGTATCTTGTACTCGGAGGACGTTCATAAGGAAGGCCCGAGGCATCGGGTAAAGTATTAGAGTGTAGTTTAGGATTAGTCGAGAATAAATTAAGTTTAATTTTCTGCATTTTTCTATTTTTTAAACTGTATAAATTGAACTGGGCACTATATTTTTGGATTTGTTTGTTTTGTTTGCTTGATTGATTGTTTTGTGTATTTTATGTGGTTTTATACATTCATAGCATCATACTAGCTGATATACTCTATGGAGCAACCGTGGTTGAACTATGAGATCAAGGGGTGCCTAACACCTTCTTCTCGATCAACAGAATTCCTTAGCATATAAAGAGTCATTAGTAGCAGACCCTGTATTCCAGAATAACGTAGCTCGCATAAAATATGAGGGGTCACCCATCATTTTGGGCCTATCTTCCTCACTGGGTCACTCGTTAGTTTAGGCTTGACACCCTGGTCTATTGAGACTTTAGTTTAGTCGATCCATACAACTAGTGTTAGCATCCATGGTACGATATTGACACCCTTCCAACCAGGGTCACTAGTTGGACCCCTGTTAGCTCAGATTAGGGAATGTCGGTTAGATGATACCTCCCACGGTATTAGTACGATATTTAGTGTAGTTTCAATTCAGGTTTGCTTCATGAAAGCATACAAATTCTCAGTTATTCAGTCATCAAATTTCATTCTTTCTGTCTACAGATTATTTCAGAAGTATGTTTTTGCTTGGTCTTGTATTCCCAGATAACATAATTTTTATGCATTCACATTTAGTTATCTCATGCCTTTCAGTTAGTCTTTATCTTATATGCATAGTACTCCATAGTTTTCAGTCCATTTATTCAGACTAAGTACAATTCAATCTTACATGACCAGTATTAAGCTATCAGTCATTCAGTTAATCAGATAAGCTTAGTATATGTTATGTTTGGTTTTGTATGTTTATGTATTCATGCTTAGTATAATTTTATATTTGTAGATACTCGAGTTATGTCAGTTTTCATCACGTACTTTCAGACATAATATTCAAATAGTTTCCATGTTTTACCTTATCCTAGCTTCAGTTTTACTTATATTATAAAAGTAAATAGTTTTAAGAAACTAAGTGCAGTGATTAACCATCTTTTCAGACTATGTTTGTTACTCATGTTTTAATATGTTTTCAGGTTTTAGTTTATTCCAACTTATTGGTGAGTCTACTTACACTTAGCATGCATGCTTTAAGATTTCATACATAATCAGTTTTACTTATTGATCTCACCCTCGCTTACTCAGTATGTTCCAGAACTACTGATCCACATATACGTCTGTATGGATACATTGTTCTATAATTTAGGTACCACTTGTAGCCCACACATCTGTAAGACCGCAAAGATTTCTCATTGTCTAAGCCCTTTAGAGCATACCAAGAAAGGTCTCATACTTAGAAAAATTGGGCTAAGTGTTGGGACTTAGTCATTTTTTTAAGGCCATCAAACTTTAAGGATTTATTTGACAACCTTTCCGACCTCCGATAGTTGATTTCTTTGTTGATTTATAATGGGGCAAGTTTATTGTATACCTCGAGTGAGTTTCGGATTTTTCGGACCCCGTTTTGACCATGTTTGGAGTCTCAAAGCAGTGGACCAACGCGATCTTGGCGCGCCGCGTCGCCCATCACATTGGTTAATATTTTCTCCAGTTACCAGTGCCAAATTCTAGTGAGTCGACTCTAACTTGGCGCGACGCATCGGGTATTGCGTCAATACCATTGACACGGCGTATCAACCTGCGCGTTACAAGGTGTATTTTATTTCAGTATTTAAAAATTTGCATCCAAGGGGACAATTGAGTCATTATACTCCACCCTTATTCAGTCATGACACGAGATTATGCCCCCCAAAATACCAAAATATAGTCATTCCACTCAATTTCCTCAAGAACAAAAGCCTAGGGTTTCAACCCATCATTCAAGAAAACTCAAGATTTCACCATTTGTTTTCCAAATTGATTCAAGATTTGAGATCCTTAGACTAAGAGCATCAAGAATCTTCATTCAAAAGTACAAATAGCATCTCAAAAGCAAGTGTTCATCCAAAGTTCATCATCTAAGGTATGTGGGGTTTGAGCAAGAATATTTCTTTTGTTCTTATGCCCAAAGATTTGATTTTTATTAAGTAACTACATAAATTGCAAATGGGGTTTATGCCCAACCTACTTTGTTTTGACTTCATGAATTTATAAGTTAATTATATCTTGATTTTCATGTTTATTTCACCTATTTATGTTGAAATTGAGAATTTATGCTATAAATTGCATATCCTTACAATGAATTGATATTTTCAAGTGTCTCCAAGGTTAATGTCAAGAATCTAGCTTCATTATGAAATTGTGATCCTTTGAGTATATATATATATATATATATATATATATATATATATATATATATATATATATATATATATATGCTTAAAACCAAGCATGAATTGTAATGTTTCATGAAGACTATGCTATTAGCATGCATTAACAAACAAGTATCTTGTTTTAAATGAAAGACTGATCTTTGATCCTAAGTTAAGATAGGAATCCACATTATTAGTGATTTAAAGCAAAGAGAGGCATAGTTTGGCTCACTATATATATCAGTGTATTTTTTTAAGTTGGATTTCCTAAAAGTTCTGAGCCTCAGTATGGGAGCAGTATTTAGCACCGAGTTGGGTATAATTCCAAGGTCTCATGCCCCAAACTACGAGCCACCGTAGGTCTATGATTTTCCCCTAGTCGTCTAAGACAAGTGATCAGTTAAGTTAATGTTCTATTTCATGGCAAAGGTAGAACGGCTCTCCCCAATTTGGGTAAGATGTTGGACTCTATGTTAGCTCACATGGTTTGTGTCGGTTAGAAGAAACTACCAAAAGTCCCACAGTCTCCTAAAGATCTGAAATCCCTAAGTTTCAAAAGAAATTCCCTATTCTCCCTAAGATGAAAGTATATGTTTTGAAAGTTGTTATTTTAAGACTCTTTTTTATGTTTACGACCTTTGAGAAACAAACAGAGAATCCAAATTTAAGAACTAAGTGAAATGACTCGCAAGATTTATACTACCTACTTTATCATTCATGATTTACAAGAATTAGATTTCAGATTTACTCAAGCTATGTAAGCTATTTATATTAGCATGCATGATTTTTATAAAGATTGATGATATTGTTTACTTATTGCATGCACCCCCATATACTCACTACATTCCCAAAGTACTGATCCACATATATGTCTATGTGCTACATTGTCTCGTAATGTAGGTTCAGGTGCTCAGCCTCAGTAGCAACAGTGATTTTCTAGTACCTCTATCTACACTTTCACAGTTGGTGAGTCCTCATGGTTCGGGGACCTATTTCTCCAGACTTTCAGTCTTTAAAGTAGTTGGTTTTAATGTCTTTAGTTCGAGTCAGTTGGGGGTCTGTCCCAATGACTCCCTAGTTCCTTAGTAGTAGAGGCCTGTCAGACTGTCAGTTGTTTTCTTCAAACTTTTTAGTACTTTATTATTCAGATAGTGTTTTACTTAATTTCAATTAAGACATGATATGACATACTATTATTCGATCTAATTAACTTAAAGTAAGTTCCAGAAGTAGTAGCAAGCAAAAAGGGTTAGCTTAGGGCTACTTGTAGCCTTAAGCACCGTGTGACATATCAGGATGAGATTTTAGGGCGTTACAAACTTGGTATCAAAGCCTAAGGTTTATAGAATCCTAGGGTGTCAGACAAGCCATGTTACATAGAGTCCTTATCATCGGTGTGAAGCACACCACATCTATGAGCAAGAGGTTACAGGATGTTTTAGGAAAAGTCATTTCTTTTTTTCAAAAGTCATTGTGCCTACAATTGTCTCTATCTACTATTAACTTGTGCTCTTTCATGATAGAAAATGCCTCCCCATAGAGCTAATTCCCATAAAAATGACAATCAGCTACCCCAACCTGTCGATCTCCTGAATAAGAATGTGTCAATGCTAAATTTTGGTATACTTTTCTGATACTAGCCCAAGCTGTAACTGCTACTATGTAAGCTAATAATCAGATTGATGTCCCGCGTCAGTAAGGGGGTGATGCACCCGCGGCCAGTCTTCATCACTTTATGAGGATGAATCCGCCTAAATTTTTTGGGTCAAAGGTAGGCGAGGAGCCACAGTTTTATCTTGATAAGGTGAAGAAGATCACCCAAGTTATGCATGTCTCCGAGGAGGAGAGTATAAAATTTACATCCTATAGGCTGAAGAAAGTTGCTTATGATTGGGTGGTGATGTGGATAAAAAATAGAGGGGAGAATGTAACTCCTATAACTTGGCAGGTGGTTTAGGATGCATTCTTATACAAGTTCTTCCCACCTGAGATGAGTGAAGTGAAGATAGAAGAGTTCACGAACCTGAGGCAGGGCTCTATGACAGTGAAGGAGTATTGCCTCAAGTTCAACCAGTTATTTTAGTATGCTCCTAATTTGATGGCTGACTCCAGATCTAGTATGAGTAAGTTTGTGACTGGTGTGTTCGAATTGGTGGTGAAGGAGTGTAGGAATGCTTTGCTCAATAGAGACATGGATCTTTCTAGACTAATGATATATGCTCAATAGATTGAGGTAGAAAAGATAAAAGAGAGGAAGAAAGTAAGAGGAAATAAAAGGGCTAAGTCAGAGCAGTTTGAGTATGGCCTGACTAGATCTCATAGAAGGAGCCGTCTACAATTTCAAAATCGATCATCTATGCTCGCACCTTTATCAGCCAGTGCTCCCGCACCCAGAAATAGGCAGGAGCATGGGAATAAGTCTTCTATGTCCAGATCTTAACACAGTGTGAGTGGCAAGCCCAACTAGCCCCCATATGCTAAGTATGGTAGGACCCATCCCAATGAGTGCTTGGCTGAGCAGAAGGGTTGTTATGGTTACGGAAAGTTAGGCCATAGACTTAGAGAGTGTCCGTACACTAAGCAAGGGAACCGAGATGTTCGACCCCAAACTCAGGCTACCAGTGCACCAGCTCCTATAGCACGTTTAGCCACTCCCCAGGGTGCTTTATCCAGCACTACTAACGGTCAGCACCAAAATTGATTCTATGATTTGCCATCCCACCAGGAGTAGGAGGATTCACCAGATGTTATTACGGGTATGCTTCGCGTCTTTCATTTTGATGTGTATGTATTGTTGGACCCTAGGTTAAGTTTTTCTTATGTAACCCCATTAGTTACTATGAATTTTAAGATAAGTTCCAAAAAGATTCCTGAGCCTTTCCTAGTTTCTACCCCCATAGGTGAGTCAGCTGTTACTAAATTAGTTTACAAAAAATGTCCTATTACCGTTCTTCATAAGGTCATATTCACAGATTTGATAGAGCTAGATATGGTCGATTTTGATCTACTTATGGGTATGGATTGGCTTTATTTCTGTTATGCATCTATAGAATCTCGCACCCGTATGGTTAAGTTTTAAGTTCGAGATGAGCCAATTTTTGAGTGGTCCCAAAATTCTATATCTCCCAAGAGTTATTTCATATCTTATCTTAAAGCGAAAAAGTTGATATCCACAGGTTGCATCTATCATCTAGTTCAATTTAAGTACACTAAGTTTGAGGCTCTAACTATTCAGTCAGTAAGTATAGATAATGAGTTTCTCGATGTTTTTCCAGAAGATCTCCTAGGGGTACCTCCCAATAGGGAGTTAGAATTTGAGATTGACATTTTTCTCAATACTCAGCCTATTTCCATTCCTTCATATCGTATGGCTTTCGCAGAGCTCAAGGATTTGAAAGACCAACTCAAAGATCTTCTAGATAAAGGTTTTATAAGGCCTAGTGTTTCTCCATAGGGCGCACTTGTCCTATTCATGCGAAATAAAGATTGTTCACTATGAATGTGCATTGACTATCATCAGATAAATAAGGTCACAATCATGAAGAAGTACTCTCTTTCTAGAATTAATGACCTGTTTGATCAATTGTAAGGTGTAAGTTATTTCTCAAAGATAGACCTTAGATCCTTCTATCATCTGCTTAAAGTGAGGGAGTGTGACATTCCAAAGACAACCTTTTGAACCCTCTATGGTTATTTTGAGTTTTTAGTCATGTCTTTCGGGCTAACCAATACTCCAGCAACTTTCATGGACCTCATGAATCGAGTGTTCAAATAGTATCTAGATATGTTTGTCATACTATTCATAGATTATATCTTTGTGTACTCCCGTGTAAGGATAACCATGCAGATCATCTTAGAACTGTCTTGCAAATTCTTAGAGATTATCACTTGTTCGGTAAATTTAACAAGTATGAATTTTGGCTAAGATCTGTAGCCTTTCTTGGTTATATTATTTCAGCCAAAGGCATTAGAGTTGATCCCCAAAAGACAAAAGCCGTGAGAAATTGTCCTAGACCTATCTCTCTAATAGACATTAGAAGTTTCTTGGGTCTAGCTGGCTATTACCACCGTTTTGTTGAAGGTTTCTCATCTATTGCATCTCCGATGTCTAGACTGACCCAAAAGAAAGTTAAGTTTCTGTGGTTATATTCTTGTGAGAAGAGTTTTCAGGAGTTAAAGACTCGGGTCACATCAGCCCCAGTGTTGGCATTACCCGATGGTTCATACAGTTTTGTGGTGTATCGTGATGCCTCTATAGTCAGTTTGGATTATGTATTGATGTAGAGAGGTAAGGTTATAGCCTATGCCTCTAGGCAGTTGAAACCTCATGAAAAGAATTACCCAACCCATGATCTTGAATTAGCTGCTATGGTGTTTGCTTTGAAAATCTGAAAACACTATATGTATGGTGTTCATGTTGATGTCTTTACGGACCACAAAAGTTTGTAGTATATGTTTACTCAAAGGGAATTGAATCTTCATCAGAAGAGATGGTTGGAGTTTCTAAAAAATTATGATATAAGCGTATTGTATTATTCGGGCAAGGCCAATGTAGTGGCAGACTCCCTTAGCAGGTTGTCTATGGGTAGTATTGCTCATGTGGAGAAGAATAAGAAAGAGTTAGCTCGACAAGTGCATCGTTTGGCTAGATTGGTTGTTAGGTTGCTTGATTCAGTTGAAGGTAATGTTTAGGTTCAGAGTAGTTCTGAATCTTCTTTAGTTTCAGAAGTAAAGGAAAAGTAAGACATGGATTCTAGCTTGGTCAAACTGAAGGAGTCAGTTAAAGACCAAAAGGTAGAGGTTTTCTCCTAAGGGGGAGATGGTGTGTTGAGGTTTCAGTATAGATTGTTTGTTCCTTGTATTGATGATTTGAGGCAGAGAATTATGGCTGAAGCACATGGCGCGCGGTATTCCATTAATCCCGGCGCTACTAAGATGTACCATGACTTGCGGGAAATCTATTGGTGGAGTGGTATGAAGAAGGATATAACTGAGTTTGTAGGAAAGTGTACAACTTGTCAACAGGTTAAGGTAGAGCACCAAAGGCCTGGTAGCACGTTACAAGAGTTCAGTATTCCTACTTGGAAATGGGAAGAGATAAATATGGATTTTGTGACTGGTTTACCCTTTTTGCATCATCATCATGATTTGATTTAGGTTGTTGTAGATAGGTTGACTAAGTCAGCGCATTTCCTTCTAGTGCATACATCTTATACAGCTGAGGATTATGCTAAGTTGTAAATGCAAGAGTTAGTTAGGCCGCATGGTGTTCCCTTGTCTATCATCTCAGATAGGGGTACTCAGTTTACTTCTCAGTTTTGGAGAGCTTTTCAGAAGGGTCTTGGTACCCAATTTCATCTTAGTTCTGCTTTTCATCCGCAGGCTCTGAGAGGACCATCCAGACTCTAGAAGATATGTTGGGGGCATATTCTCTTGATTTCAAAGAGAATTGGGATGAGCATTTGCCATTGATTGAATTCGCGTATAACAACAGTTACCATTCTAGCATCCAGATGGGCCCATTTGAGGCTCTTTATAGAAGGAGATGTAGATCATCCATAGGTTGGTTTGAAGTAGGTGAAGCTTCTTTGCTTGGTCCTGATGCGGTGTTTGAGACTATGGAGAAGGTTATACTGATTAGAGAAGGATTAAAGACAGCCCAGAGTCACCAGAAGTCATATGCAGATGTGAGAAGAAAGGACCTCAAGTTTGAGGTGGGCGATTTGGTGTATTTGAAGATTTCACCCATGAAAGAGGTGAAGATATTTGGCAAAAAATGGAAACTTAGTCCCTGTTATGTTGGCCCTTATAGAATTCTAAGTCGTGTTGGAATAGTGGCTTATGAGGTAGAGTTGCCTGCAGACTTGTCATCCGTTCATCCTGTCTTTCACATCTCTATGCTTAAGAAATGTATCGGTGACACTGCTGCTGTAGTTCCTTTAGAGAACTCAGATATTCAAACCAGTCTTTCTTATGAAGAAATTTCAGTTGAGATTCTAGACCACCAGATAAGTAGACTAAGGAATAAAGAAGTTTCATTGGTCAAAGTTTTTTGCTCAAACCAGTCAGTTGAGGGCGCTACTTCGGAAGCAGAAGCAGACATGTGAGCCATGTATCCCCATCTCTTCTCTAAGACCTCAGTTTTAGCTGAAGGTACTTCTTTTCCTTAATTTAGATCCTTTCTAATAAAAGATTCATCTATATAGTTATTCTTATTGCAAGTTCATGCACTCCCAGAAGTACTTTAAAGTTTACAATGATGTGGAGTCAGTTCAGAAATTTATTTCAGTCGTGCATCATCAGTTTTCTTTGTATTCTTAGCCTGATTAGAGATATTCGAGGATGAATGTTTCCAAGGGGGAGATATTGTAAGACCCCGCAAGATTTTTCGCTGTCTAAGCACTTTAGAGCATGCCAAGAAAGGTCTCATACTTAGAAAAATTGGGCTAAGTGTTGGGGCTTAGTCATATTTTTAGACCATCAAACTTTGAGGATTTATTTGATGACCTTTTCGACCTTCAATAGTTGATTACTTTGTGGATTTATAATGGGGCAAGTTCATTGTACACCTCGGGTGAGTTTCGGATTTTTTGGACCCCGTTTAGGCTATGTTTGGACTCCCAAAGTAGTGGAGCAACACGATCTTGGTGCGCTGCGTAGCCTATCGCATTGGTTATGATTTTCTCCAGTTGCCAGTACCAAATTCCAGTGAGTCAACGCTAACTTGGCGCGACGCGTCGGGTATCGTGTCGACCTGTGCGTCGCTGGGCTTATTTTAATTTTTGTCTTTAAAAATCCGCATCCAAGGGGATAATTAAGTCATTTTCCTCCACCCTTATTCAGTCATAACACAAGATTATGCCCCCCAAAATACCAAAATATAGTCATTCCACTCAATTCCCTCAAGAACAAAAGCCTAGGGTTTCAACCCATCATTCAAGAAAACTCAAGATTTCACCATTTGTTTTCCAAATTGATTCAAGATTTGAGATCCTTAGACTAAGAACATCAAGAATCTTCATTCAAAAGTACAAATAGCTTCTCAAAATCAAGTGTTCATCCAAAGTTCATCATCTAAGGTATGTGGGGTTTGAACAAGAACATTTCTTTCGTTCTTGTGCCCAAAGATTTGATTTTTATTAAGTAACTACATAAATTGGAAGTGGGGTTTATGCCCAACCTACTTTTGTTTTGACTTCATGAATTTATAAGTTAATTACATCTTGATTTTCATGTTTATTTCACCTATTTATGTTGAAATTGAGAATTTATGCTATAAATTGCATATCCCTACAATGAATTGATATTTTCAAGTCTTTCCAAGGTTAATGTCAAGAATCTAGCTTCATTATGAAATTGTGTTCCTTTGAGTATATATATATATGCTTAAAACCAAGCATGAATTGTGATGTTTCATGAAGAGTATGCTATTAGCACGCTTTAACAAACAAGTATCCTATTTTAAATAAAAGAATGATCTTTGATCCTAAGTTAAGATAGGAATCCACATTATTAATGATTTAAAACAAGGAGAAGCATAGTTTGGCTTTCACTATAGATATCAGTGTATTGTGTTAAGGTGGATTTACTAAAATTTTTGAGCCTCAGTATGGGAGCAGTATTTAGCACCGAGTTGGGTATAATTCCAAGGTCTCATGCCCCAAACTACGAGCCACCATAGGTCTATGATTTTCCCCTAGTGGGCTAAGACAAGTGATCAGTTAAGTTAAGGTTCTATTTCGATGGCAAGGGTAGAACAGCTCTCCCCAATGTGGGTAAGACGTTCCCACATTCTCCTAAAAATCTAAAATCCCTAAGTTTTAAATGAAGTTCCCTATTCTCCCTAAGATGAAAGTATATGTTTTGAAAGTTATTGTTTTAAGACTTTTTTTTTGTGTCTACGACCTTTGAGAAACTAGCAGAGCATACAAATTTAAGAACTAAGTGAAATGACTCACAAGATTTATACTACCTGCTTTATTATTCATGATTTACAAGAATTGGATTTCAGATTTACTCAAGCTATGTATGCCATTTATGTTAGCATGCATGATTTTTCTAAAGATTGATGATATTGTTTACTTATTGCATGCACCCCATATACTCAGTACATTTCCAAAGTACTGATCCACATATATGTCTATGTGTTATATTATCTCATAATGTAGGTTCATATGCTTAGCCTCAGCAACGACAGTGATTTTTGAGTACCTCTATCTACACTTTCACAGTTGGTGAGTCCTCATGGTTCGGGGACCTATTTCTCCAGGCTTTCAGTATTCAAAGTGGTTGGTTTTATTGTCTTCTGTTTGAGTCACTTGGGGGTCTGTCCTAATGACTCTCTATTTCCTTAGTAGTAGAGGCTTGTCAGACTGTTAGTTGTTTTCTTCAGACTTTTTAGTACTTTATTATTCAGACAGTGTTCTACTTTATTTCAGTTAAGACGTGATATGACATACTATTATTCGATCTAATTAACTTGAAGTAAGTTCTAGAAGTAGTAGTAGGATCAAAGGGTTAGCTTAGGGCAACTTGTAGCCTTAAGCACTGTGTGATATCTCGGGATGAGATTTCGGGGTGTTACAACATCATTATCAGACAGTTGTAGTTTCCAGTCAGTAGGTGATGAGTTTCTTCCTTTTTAGGACTCCAGTCAGATGTTATATATCTACAAAATTTTATTATTCACATGTATTGATTAGTGGTATCTGGAGGCATGTCTAAGTTATCTATAGTCAGTATAGTAGAGGCTTCATAGATGTCAGTCAGAGTCAGTCTTGTAAATTTTCTGTTTCATCCTTTTGATTTATCAGATTGTAAAACTTTATTAGTTACATACTATTTTAGATTTTCAGTATGATTATCTTTTCGTATAGCAGGACTTGTTATTTAATGTATTATAATTCAGTTGCTTAACAGTATGCCAGTTCAATGGTTAGCTTGGGAACACTTGTGGTTTCAAGCACAGTGTGGCATCCAGGGTGTACTCCAGGTGTGTTACAGTAGTATACGTCAAAGAATGTCAACTTCATTTGGATTGGATTTTGTAACATTTCTCCTAGAAAATGAGCATCAAACATTTAAGAAGCAATGTTATCTTTAGACTCATCCTTTTGGAAAGAGGTAGTCAATAGTAAAATTGATTCAATCTTGAGCAACCATACTTGGGAGTTGGTTGATCTTCCTCTGAGAAATTAACCTTTAGGTTCTAAATGGATCTTCAAAAAGAAATTGAAAGTGAATGTTACTATTGACAAATACAAGGCAAGACTTGTAGTAAAAGACTTCAAACAGAAGGAAGGCCTGGATTATTTAGATACATACTCGCCTGTAACAAGGATAACTTCAATTCGGATGTTAGTTGCATTGGCGGCGGCATATGGTCATGAAATCCATCAAATGGATATGAAAATAACATTTCCTAAATAAAGAATTGGAGGAAGAAATTTACATGGAACAACCTGAGGATTTTGTGGTTCCAGGTAAAGAAAAGAAGGTGTGAAAACTTGTTAAGTCACTTTATAGACAAAAACAAGCACCCAAACAGTGGCATGCAATGTTTGACCAAACCATGCTGGTAAACAGGTTTAAGATAAACGAATATGATAAATGTGTTTACAATAAAGACACTCCAAATCACAAGGTCATTATTTGTTTGTATGTGGATGATCTGTTGATCTTCAGTAGAGACATTTCTAACATAAATGCTAGGAAACTAATGCTTGAGAGCAAGTTTGATATGAAATACCTTGGAGTGATGGATGTGATTTTAGGAATAAGAATCTATAAAACTCCACAGGGGTTAGCGTTGTCATAGTCTTATTATATTTAAAAGGTACTTGACAAGTTTAAGTATTTGGATTTCGGTATTGCCAAGCCTCCATTAGACATGATCTTTGCACTTCAAAAGAATGAAGGTGAAAGTGACTCACAGTTGGACTATTCAAGAGTGTTGGGATGTTTAATATATATCATGAATTGTACAGGGCAAGATATAGCATGTGCTATTAGTAAATTGAGTCAGTACACGAGTAATCCCAATAAAACTCATTGGATGTCAATGAAAAGAGTTTTGGGGTATCTTAAATACACTCAAGACTATGCTTTACATTATAATAAATAACAAATGGTAATTGAAGGATATAGTGATGCAAATTGAATCATCAGATCAAATGAAATATCCGCGAGTGGATATGTATTTACTTTGAGTGGAGGAGCAGTCTCTTGAAAATAGTCCAAATAGACATGTATTGTCTGCTCTACAATGGAATCTGAATTTATCGTACTGGATAAAGTCAGTGAAGAAGCTGAATGGCTCTAAAGTTTCTTGGAAGATATTCCTTATTGGCCTAAACCATTGGCACCAGTATGTATACATTGTGATAGCCAAGCAGCGATAGGTAGGGCAAGGACCCTACTGTATAACGGTAAATCTTGTCATATAAGATAGAGACATAATACCATTAGAGAACAACTCTCTAGTGGAATTATCACTGTTGACCATGTGAATCCAAAGGATAATGTGTCGGATCCACTTACAAAAGGCCTATCTAGAAAGGAAGTTGAGAGAACATCGAAAGGAATGAGTTTACGACCTAGAACAAGCCAAATCTATCAAAATACGATCCCAAGATCTAGGTTCAAATAGATCAAACATAGTTATGACTGACGGTTCAACATTGTCAATATACTCAATCCATTCTCATGATGTTGACAATGTTTAGGAAATAAGGATAAAGCTTATGGTGTGAAGCTTTTTAATGGATATCTAAAATTTCCATATTTGACCAAATAGTTTAATCGATAGGATTGAACATTTAGAAATCACCTATGTGAGGGTGAATTGGAAGCTGCTTTGAGGAGAATATTAATAAAGGCCTATTTTCTACGCTCTCATGAAATCAGGATGTGTTCATGGCTGAAATGAACAAAATTGGGAGAGTCATAAATGGTAAAAGGCTGATTGTGTGACATGCATTGTCTAGGTGTACATTAAAGTTCGACGGCTCAAATATATCAAATCTACCGATTGACCAAGTGCATCCGATACATGTTCACTATGAAAAGTTCAAAGGGAAACCCACTAATCCAGATGCAATCTGTCTTTGCCTGTTGATCATATACTTGTCCGTAATTTTTTTATAAGATAATCATTTTTCATTCATGTGGGGGATTGTTGGATTATTAAGAGATGTGAATGGAAAATGAAAATGTGGTATTTTTTTGGAAAGAATCTAAGTGAAAGAATGCAATTTTAATAGGCACCTTTTCGGATTGAATGATTATGACCTTTTAAATGGTTGTGACTTTTCCAAGGAGTTGCACCATTGTCAAAGAGTTGCACCTTTATGAAGGGGTGTACCTTTATGAACCATTGCTTCTCTTCATGAAGCAACACCTTAATGGTTATAAATACCTGAATTTTTTCTCAGGTAAAAACAATTATTTTTTAGTAGATAAACAAACATCTTTTTCTTCTAAAAACTCACGTGTGATCATCAAATCCTTGAGTGTGTTCGAACTTTCTGAAAATTTGAGGTACCGCTATTTTTAGAAAGAGAATCATTTTATCCTGGCAGGAAAGATTCCATAACCTCGTGTCACGCCCCAAAATCATTCTTAGACATGACTGGTACCCGCTAACATCACCTGTCGGAGAACCAATCTTCTGTACACTTTACAAGTTAATAAGCAGTAAGATAAGGTATGTGCAACTCCAATGTATAAATAAATAAAGAATAATAATTCAACAAAAATTCATAATTAAATGATAAATTCAACAATCACTCTTGAGCTAATTCTCTATCCCCAATCCTACACTAAGACCATTGAGCATCTAAAATAGAATTACATAAGTTCAACTTTCGGGCATGCTAACCCAACGAAAGAAAATATAATCTAAATAGATAAAGCTGAAATGAAAAGCAAGCACCGAATCTTAAAGTCTCACTTACCTTGCTAATGACAAGTTTTTCAATCTTGCAATAGGTAGAACATCAACCTAACAACCTTGAATAGCTTTAATATATGCAAAAATATCAATTAAAAATATCAATTACACTAGTTGAGATTAGGTCTCAATTAGTGAAGCCACTATCAGAGTACTACTCCATTGAATTCCTCTTACTACTCCACTAAATTCCTCTTACTACACCACTGAAAAGGTGATGAATGTGTACAAAAGAAATTGTAACAGAGTAGAGCTAAAAATAATTTTTATTGACTTATCACAGTGTCCACTTGCAATTTTCCCAATTTTCAACAAGAATAACAAAACCCAATTGCCTATTTATTCAATTAACATGGTACTAGTAATTAACAATTTAATACCCCAATCATCCCTGTTATTAGATCATATGTCTTTTCACTACTGCATCACCGTTGCTACTCCCACTTAAATAGACACACACAATAATTAAATCGATAAAGATTACGATCAAAAGTTATTTAAAGAAATTTTGATTTGTTAATAACTTGCCCAAATAATTCACTAAAAGCAATTTACATTTTAAGATACTATATGTTAAGGAGATAACGTAATTCACAATACCTGAATGTGAAATTGGAGTGTTTCTGCTAGTTTGTATGGCTGTCCGTAGAAAAATAACAAAGCACTGCTTCTTTCAATAGAAAAATATAGCTAATAGAAACAATTGACCTAATTTTCTACTCCTTTCATAACTGCAACTTTGAAAAGCTGAATAAGGGTGAGTGTTTTGGCTTTTGGCTTGCTCACCTTAATTCTATTAATTAATATTAATAATATAAGCTAAATTACTCGTTTATCCCTCATTAAAAATATGAGTTATTACATTCTCTCCCACTTAAAACAACGTTCTTCCTTGAACGGGTCTTGAATTATGTAGAAAATACCATCTACTATATGACCTTTCCATATCCATTTTGGCAGTGATATCTCTGTCAACTCTACACACATAATATCTCTAAAACACTTTTATTGAAGAATGCTCAGTCAATTGAAGAATTCACACTTGATAATAAACATTGATCTCTAGAGCTTTCTAATATATTGTCTTCTGGAGTTCAAGTTATTTATCTAGAGGAAAACCCAAACATCACATAAATTCTCAAACTACATAGTTTGTGAATCATAATTTTGACTTGACAAACCTTCTTCCGACTCAAGTGTCGAAAAAGTATTACCAATATCAGGGACATTTCTCATAAGCCAAAATTTTTTATCTAGTTCCAATCCCTTAAGTTGAATTTTTTATTTTTTCTATCATCACAAATATATAGACCCATGGAATAAAAGCAGAAGGAACAACAAAAATCTCGAAGGTAAAACAAGTCTATATTAATACCCAAATCGACTTAATGCAATTCTCATCCGAACCAACATATTTATTAAGCTTAGTTCACTTTTTTAAATAGCTTGTTGGGACCAACAACTAACAAATGACATCAGCACCTATATAGAGACAAAAATTGCATACCAAGTTAGTAATAAAGATGAGGTATAACACCCATCAAAAGTAGCTAATCACAAACCACACAATATGATATATTCATTCGGCTAGTGTTGATATTGAATACTCTCTTATTTTCTCCTTTTTCAAGAACGCATTCTAGTATCACAATCATAGTCCTATAGTGGAACACGTCCTTCATACTTACATATGTTAGTGTTTGACTATGCAAAAAATTTCAATATAAAACTCACGTAAAATGATATTGGGACATATTTTTATGCCCCTACATCTTGATCATACATACAGTGGTATAATAATACATTCTCACACCCCTACTTAACACTCATGTACGACAACGTTGGAATACATTCATACACCCCTACGTAATGCACTTTTACTCTCTTCACAGATGAAAACATACGCATTTCGTGCCATTGCACTATTTTTAAAACATATCAACACATAGGCTAGAATAGAATATAATAAATACAAACAAAATTAGGTACTCTATTTCACTAGTCGTTGCTCCCTCATCACGCTGTAAACACCTAATTTTTTACCAAACCTAAATGTTTTTTCCATTTTAGTGTTCAATTTCGTTTTAGGATCTAAATTAGATATTTTAAATTTATCTTATTTTTACTAAATTTATTTTAAAATTTTTGAAAAAAACTACAAAAATAGAGTCATATTTTAAATAAGTTTTTATTTTTATTTTTTAGTTTTTATTTGTTTATTTATTTTTAGAAAAAAAAAGAAATTTTTCTAAATTGTATTTGTTTCTTCTTTCAACTTTTAATAAAAAATCTAGTGGTATTAATATTTCTTAATCATATTTCTAAGGCTAGTGTTTAACTTATTTATATTTTTATTAATTTTAAATAGATTTTTATCATTTTATTTTATTTAAAATATTAGTTAAAAAAAAAAAACTTATCCTAAAGACCTAAACTACCCAAACCACCCC
>NC_061117.1:9652513-9660034 GCF_002878395.1 Capsicum annuum
TGGAAAGCCCTGCTACCGGCTATTCGTTCTAATAAAATTTATCTTACAATTTGAAACCGATCTAGTTGGGTTGGATAGATTCTAAACATGTCAGGTGCTTATCTAGATTGAAAAAAAAAATGAGAAGGATCCGTAAATGCCCCAAAGGCGCGAGAAATATATCAAAATTCGTGGTATGATCGGAAAGTACTGCTACCAGCAAGCCACACATTAATATAATTAAAAATATATTTAAAAGAATTTAAAAGCGGGATAGAAGTCACTTTTGAGCCAACAAATATTATATACCCGAAAGATGATTTTAAGCCAGACGTAAGTCATTAAAGCGACCGTGCTAGAACCACGGGACTCGAGGGGTGCCTAACACCTTTCCCTCGATCAACAGAATTCCTTATCTGGATTTCTAGTTCGCAGACCAAAGAAAATAAAGAGTCATTTCCTTTTGAATAGGAATTCAATGAGGTGACTTGGAACACCCAAACTCAATTCCAAGTGGCGACTCTGTAAGTAAAATAATCCCTTTTCAAAACGTCACTTTAATTGGGAAAACCCATTTTCTCTAAAACCAACTCCCTAGCGGGGTCAGATGCGGTGAAAAACAGGGGTGTGACACACGCTTGTTGACAATCCATTTTTGTATTCTCCAAGCACTCAATAAGAGAATATGTCTATCAATATTATCCCAGCTACGATTACTTTTTAAAAAAAAAAATTGTGTAGACTAACCTCAAAGTCTATAGCAATTTTTGTTTATTTATTTTTCTCAAAGATAATTATGTTCACGATGAAAATTTGTTTTTTTCAATCCTCCTATTTAAAATAAGAATAGTTCAAACATTGTATGGCAACATGTGTAATACTTTGTATCACTATATGAAGTTAGCTCTATTTCTTTGATCTCAATACATATTTATGAATCTCAAATCTGCCGAATATTGAAAAATATTTTAATCTTATCAAGTATAAATCTCTTTAAGTCAATCATCACAAGTGCATATATATTGAACCTTCTAATTGAAATACTCTCACTTTACTCACTCTCAGAAACTATCACTAGATCCCAACACTATCAGGACTTTTATCAATGAGGTAGCTTACACGTAGATTACACATTGAATGTATCATATAGAATACTAGGCTCAACTAAAATGAAAAATTCAATAGTATTTCTTGACAATCAAATACAAGACAACATCATTCGAGTCCAAACAAAAGATAACCTTAAGTTTGATTATTCGCAGTTATAACAATATGTAAGTGTATCATGATTCGAATTTGTGTCCACACATATTCGATAGACTGCTCAATAATAGTAGGCTCCCCCACTAGAAAAGACATCACAAATGATACATCTAAGTACTCAATTTTTTTTAATCTCCTTATTCATTGGCTCAAATTTCTTTTACCTTCATAATTCACATCTTATTCCTTATTTCAATAACTAGTCATGCCACACTGCTCTGAGTATCATACTCAACCATATTCGTCCATAAATTCTTAGGTCGAAGTTTTCTATTCACTCTCTAGAGTCTAGAATTTCCATAGATCTGCTCCATGAGCATCTTGAAGCATCACTATCACTCATAATCAATATACTTAGAGTATGTATTTTCACACCAGGTTCACACCAATGACATCACCATCAAAATATTTCTAATTGTAGCATTTTTTTAAAGAAGCATTAAACTTAGGACCATACACACAATATCCTTAAAAGATGTTTTATCACTAAATCAAACAATTTAAACATGGGTAAGCGCTATTACTCTTCTTACTTTTTTTCAACACTTCTTTCTGTTTCTGGTTTGAGTCATACCCGAAAGTTTTACCTATAACCTCAAATTTAAATAAGTCGTTCTGACACAAAAATTATATCATTTGATCATTCTTTTTCTCCATCCACATAATTTTTTTAACTGGCAAATCTATATTGAAAATAAAGTAATCCCAAAATGTAACCACTTTAATCTCAACCAACATCAACGCACACATATTTTCAGTAATCAGTGTTGCTCTCAATCGTACATGTATAATTAAATACATCGAAGTCAACTAAGCCATCTAGCAGAGGAGGATGTCTATCCTAGCCATCTGTGAAAAAAATTAATTACGATATGTCTTAACGCACGAATGATGAAAGAAAGAAGGAAAAATATTCTAGATGTTCGGTAACGTCAAGGTCATAAGTATGGATGTCTACATACCCATGAACAAGACCCTACCAAACACTGCTCCATAATCTAGGACCTAACACCTAGTCTCTGATACCAACTTTGTCAGGCCCCAAAATCATTCTTAGATGTGACTGGCACCCGCTAACACCACCTGTCGGGAGAACCAATCTTTTATACACTTTACCAGTTAATAAGTAGTAAGATAAGGTATGTGCAACTCCAATGTATAAATAAATAAAAAATAATAATTCAACAAAAAATCATAATTAAATTATAAATTCAACAATCACCTTCTAATTCTCTATCCTTAATCCTACACTAAGACAATGGAGCATCTAAAAAGAATTACATAAGTTCAATTTTCGGAAATGCTAACCCAATGAAAGAAAATATAATCTAAATAGCTAAAGCTGAAAAAAAAGCCCCCACGAACAATGTGAGGGCTCACCTTAGCAATAGAATCCTTACGAAGAAACCTCCACCCACTAGTTTCATCTAACGCGGTAGTATCTGCAGACATGTAAGTAAGGAGTGAGCTATATAAAAATATAACTCAGTAAGATCCTCGACCCGATACTTTAATACTCCTGAAATAAGTGTTAGAAAATACAACACACCTTGATTACGTAAATTATATGCACAACATATATCTTACAATATAATGCTCAATAAGGTCCAACAAATGTTTCAAAAGTCATTATATATCTCTCAAAGGTGATCAACCTAGCACCCCGACAAGGCCACAGAAGCATACACAATGCTCATAAAGTATACTACGATAGCATGTACAAGACCCCTAACATATTATGGCAGTATACACAATGCCCTTAACATGTTACGGCAGCTACGTATGTCCCTAGTAAATATATTACGACAACAAGTACAAGGCCCCTAACATATTACGGCAGCATAGGTATGCCCCTAACATATTTTGGCAGCACATGTACGCTAGTAAATATGTCCAATATCCTAACATCTCCTCACAACTCACCATCAAATGATTCTCAATATACTTAACAAAATACATATTCACGATTGATCCAAGATCATCGATTCTACCAAGCAAACACTTGTCCCAACACATGGACTAGGCAGAAAAAATATATATTTTTTATAAAGCAAGTTTGAAAAGCAAGCACCAAAGCTTAAAGTCTCACTTACCTTGCTAATGATAAGTTTTCCAATCTTGCAAAAGGTAGAACATCAACCGAACAACCTTGAATAGCTTTAATCTATGCAAAAATATCAATTAACAATATCAATTACACTAGTTGAGATTAGGTCTCAATTAGTGAAGCCGCTATCAGAGTACTACTCCATTATATTTCTCTTACTACTCCACTGAATTTCTCTTACTACACCACTAAAAGGTGATGAATGTGTACAAAAGAATTATTCACAAAGTATAGCTAAAAATAATTTTCATTGACTTATCACGATGTCCACTTGCAATTTTCTCAATTTCCAACAAGAATAACAAAACTCAATTGCCTATTTATTCAATTAACATGGTACTAGTAATTAACAATTTAATACTCCAATCATCCCTGTTATTAGATCATATGTCTTTTCACTACTGCATCGCTGTTGCTACTCCCACTTAATCAGACACACACAATAATTAAATCGATAAAGATTACGATCAGAAGTTATTTAAAGAAATTTTGATATGTTAATCACTTGCCCAAATAATTCACTAAAAGCAATTTACATTTTAAGATACTATATGTTAAGGAGATAAAGTAATTCACAATACCTGAATGTGAAATTGGAGTGTTTCTACTAGTTTGTATGGTTATCCGTAGAAAAAGAACAAAGTACTGCTTCTTTCAATAGAAAAATACAGCTAATAGAAATAATTGACCTAATCTTCTACTCCTTTCATAACTGAAACTTTGAAAAGCTGAATAAGGGAGAGGGTTTTGGCTTTTGGCTTGCTCACCTTAATTATATTAATTAATATTAATAATATAAGCTAAATTACTCATTTATCCCTCATTAAAAATATGGGTTATTACACCTTGGGTACTTGAGGGGAATAAATTTCTTAAAGACACACCATGCATTCGGTGGACTTGATTCTATAATTTTCTACTTCATCTTCTTTCTTAAAGTTGATAAACACTTCCTTTTGATAGTTCATTTGATTATTCATTTGAACTTGTGTTTGAAATTGTTGTAACTTCATTGTAGTTCTCGAAAGTTGTTCTTAAACTTAGTATTGAAGTTTGTATAGAAAACATATAGATTTTGTACCCGCCGGAACAACACTTGTTTATGTGAAACCACATTTTTTAAATTAAGGAATTAAAATTAAGTTAAAGTATATATATGGGTATTATAGTAGTTCAAGTTGTTGGGTATGTATTAAAACTTTTACTTTATTGATGAAAGTTTGATTTCATGAAATATAATGTTATAAATACTTGAAGGAATCAAATGGATTTGAACTGTAGGACATATATATTGCGGAGTCAAGATTTGAAGGTAAATTTCCAGCGACAACTTTATTATATATGCCAAAGAGGAATTACCATCAAATCAAGAAATTAAACTACTTTGTATTTGATTTCCAACAAATGTTTCTTATATATTTAATAAATTTTTCAGTATAAATATAAAATTTATGCGAAAATTATTGAATTACCACAACCCTAATAAGCCCCAGCATATCATATATAAATTTTTCCTTTCTTTTTTTCCACCTAAGAGGTGTCAATTGGAATTACCCTTGAACGATCTCCACGAGCTGGACCACCTAACAATAGGTAATAGAAACAAATTTATGAAAGAATTTTATGTAAGGGACATCGATATTATTTTTTAAAAAAGGAAAAATTTGAAGACAAGAAAAAATAATTATTTCCAAGCTTTTAAATTTGCTTGACATTTTCAATTCAAATATGCAATAGCCTTTTAAAAAAGTTTCCCAACTAAATATGACTTTTGAGATGATTTTATTTTATTTTATTGGGTTTGATTTTGAAATAATTTTGAGTATGTGGCTAACAATTTATCAGCCGACAGTGAAACATTTGATGTTTTATTGTTAATTTTCTTTAGAATTTACAAATTGTTGCACAATATTTTTTCTATATATAATTGATTAATTATTTAATTATTTCATACATGATTCAGGAATATGTTTGGACAAAAAAGGAAACAGCAGTTATGCAATCTAGCGTGGGAGTTAGCTGGAGTTTCCACTTTAATTGGAGTGCTTAAATAAACTTTAGAATAAATTGTACACCTAATAAGTATGAATTAATTAATAATTGTGATTTGATTGAAAAAATAACGAGTTAAAGGCAATTATGCATCTTTTTCTGAGCTAATTTTTTATTGAGTCGAATTTAAACTTTTTTCTTAGTTTGAATTTCACCAAATAGTCACTTCTCAATTTCATAATTAAAAAATAATCATTGACAGGATGTATTCCTTATAGGAGCTGAAAAGTGGCCATGTGGACTCTATTACTACCATTTCTTATTATAATATAACAGTCAGTCATTTTAATTCTTGAAAATTATAATATTAGAGTCACTCATTTTAATTCTTAATTTTTTATATGTCGGACTTTAAATGTTATATTGTTCATGCTTGATATGTTCAAAATTAGTCGTGTAAGGGGTACATACTGACGTCTCATATTAATAGTAGAAGAAAAAATGTGGTCTCGTAACATGATTTTGATCAATTCTCACCTTGCGAACTAATTTTAATCTTGATTTAAATCAAAAATTTATTTCAAATATATATATTAAAAAAAATTGTCGTATCTAAACATATTTTCAATCATTGGCCAAAAGTTTTCAAACATGTACTTACCTTACAATCAACATTATATTTATCACTATTGATTTCTATTTCTGAATCATCCATTCAGAAACTAAAAATCTATTGAGATGTTCAAACTTCTTAATCAAAATGGAACCCACAATAATTTTGATTGAACATTACTGTATATTTGATAATGTTTCATGTCGCCCAGAGGCATACTCGGACTCAGAATTTTAATTTTATGAGTTCTGAATTTTAGAATGACGGTTATAAATGATAACAACTGTAGTCCAAATCTAATATTTTAGTACATATTCATTAATTTCTTAAACATACACGTTTAAGTAAAAAGTTGCTGATTTGATCAAGCTCGTGCTCAAACTTCTAGCTTCGCTCCAGTCTCTCTCTTTATATATATGTCACTCAACTACCAAAACTATCAAAATTGGAGATAGATTTTGTTGTATAGATCTCCAACCAAAGTGCGGCAATTGCGCAAAATTTGAATGGCGAAAAATTGGCCAGGAGTTCTGTTATATAGTATTTATTAAAAAAAAGAAAAATCTGTATATTGATATGTCTCATCTTTATTATATTAACACATTGTGATTTTTTAAATATGTATTTTATGTGGTATATATGTAGCACTGTTGTTTGCATTATATTTGATTAATAAAGTTTGAAAATGTATGTATAAATGTCCATTAAATTCTGTTATTCATGTGTCAAATAAAATGTTGGGATTATATTTTAAATTTAAATTATATGTACTTACCGATAATGCATTATAAGTTGCATTTTGTGTGATGGCTAATAATATAGAGCCATAGTTGTTTGCTTTCTCTTTTAGGTTACCAATTACCTTATGCAATACAACATGTATCTAGTGTATTTTGATAATTGAGGTCCGAAGAAGGTAGAGTGTACGCAACCCATATCACTACCTTGGAGGTTGTTTCCCTCTAGACAAAAACGATTCAGAAAAAGACATAATATAAGAGCAAGAAACAATAGCTAGTAACAAAATAACATATAATTAATAATAAAAAGAAAGATTACCACAAAATAATACTACAATCGATCTGCTAAAAAACAACAAACATTAGTAAAACTCTAAGACAAGAACCTACAAGCGTAGAACTACGACTAATAGTACGGACCAAAAAACAAAGCACTCCTACATAAGCATGAACACACTCCTTCCTACTAACTTTTTACTCTAATTCACATTCTCCTCACCTTTTTATCTAGAACCGTCGATCAACTCCCTCCAATGTCTCTTCGGCCTACCCCTACCTCTCTTGAATCAAAGGTCACCCATCAATTGCCATGCAATTAGTTCAAAAACATGTTATGTATCCCATGTTCCCATGCATGGTTTTTGTGTTAGATTTTGTTTATAGTAGAGAAGTACAACATAATTAAATAAATTAAAGATGACCTTCCTTCTTGAATGAACTTTACATAAATGGGAAGATCCCTTCTTTTATTATGCTCTATATATTTCATATAATCGCAAATAAATGCTACCAAACTCAAGTCATAGAACTAAGAAGACTTTAAAATA